>NC_138045.1:28187532-28517775 GCF_964106645.2 Podarcis pityusensis
ATAAATCACAACCCCTCTTTTTTTAACTTTGTCCGATGAAATAAACTCCTGACCAAGTCTTTTATTTATCAACAATTTCCTGTGTAATCTTGTTATATGTGTTTCTTGTAAACAAATTAAGTCCAGTTGTTCCTTTTTTAATATATGAAATACTGATTTCCTTTTCTGAGGGGAATTCAAACCATGACAGTTCCAAGTTAGTAGTTGCAGGGCCATGATGTTATTGTTTTAGTTCTCCTCCTACTGCACCTAGTGCCTGTTCCTCTTCCGCCGGTGGTATCACTTTTTTCAAACGGTCTTTTGGTTCCGGAGATAGTCCTTTTTGTAGGTCTTCTCCGTGGTCTCTCCAAAATTTGTCTTTGTCGTCTTCCGATCTTATTTTCCTCTTCTTTCCTTTGTAACTAAAAGATAGGCCTTGAGGAAATTCCCACCTAAAGTTAATACTGTTACTTCTCAGCAAAGTAACCAGATCTTTATAGTTTGATCTGAGATCCAGAAGGTGTTTCGGAATGTCTTTAAATATCTCAACTCTTGTCTGATGTATTTCCAGTGTCTTCTGGAAATGCAAACCCAAGATCTTGTCCCTCTCTTCTTTTGTTCGAAGAGTGATCAAACAGTCTCTCACCTTCTTTTCTCCTCTTTTTCCAAGTCTAAAGGCGTTCACTATTTTAAAACTGTCTTTTACCAATTCTGGATTCCAAAAGTCAGAAAATTCCTGCATGAGAAATTCAGCTAAATTATCCTTCTCCACTTCAGGTACCGATCTGACCCGTAAATTCACTTGTTTTTCTTTCAATTCAATCATAGACAGGGTCAACTTATGGTCTTCCAATTGTTTATGTAATGGTGGTATTTTCTCTTGAACCTCTTTAACCTCTGTGACAGACGCTGTAGCAATTTCTTTGGCCTCCTCGGCAATCTGACGTGTTGAGGCCGATTCCTCTAGTAATTTCTGAATAGTCTCTGTATTAGTATTTACTTTCTGGCCCAAATTGTTTAGACTTGCTGTATTCTGATTAATACTTGTAGTATTTTGGTTGATACTTATTGTATTTTGATCAATCTTGTCTGATGCCTCTGCTACTTGTTTATTTATTCTATTCAAAGATTCATTAACTTTAGCCAAAACTTGAGCAAAGGTATCATCACTTGCCATACCTTTAATTTTGGGTTGTGCCGATGGGGCTACTGTTGGAATCCCAGAGGGGCCAGAGGTCGAAGCTCTTCTTTGCAGTCCACCTTCTGTTCGCAAAACTTTGCCTGACCTTGTTGCCTGTAACGCCTCTAATTTCTCTTTTCCATCTGCCATACCCCTTTAGATAAAACTCAAGGTCGGTCACACAGTTAAGTTCAAACTTGTTTTGAAGTGGAAAATTCCAACAGAGCCGTGTGAGAAAATCCTCAGGCCAGCTGCAATTACAGTTGTAACCAATTGTAACAATTCCAGGTTCCACTAGGGGGACACTGTAACAGTCAAAAAGTTCTTAAATATTTTACTTCTTCTTTAAATCCCCCCAGTTTGTCAAGAAGATAACAATCTATCTTAAACAGTTACTTTAAGACCAGGAGATATTTATCCACAATATTGTATCCAAATTGTATTTCCTGTGCAGGGCTAGCTGTCAAAATATATTTAAAGACAGTACCTCTTCTCCAATTTTAAATTGTCTCTTGAAGGGAAGTTTTCTTTCTGCAGTTCTCTTACTGCACATAACTGTGGCATTGTGGGAAAGTCTTGCTTTTAGCACTATTGCTTCTTCTCTTGCATTCTGGGAAGTCTCGCTCATAATCCTTTCTCTGCTTCTGCACAAGAGTCTGAGAATGTTCTGAACAGTTCCCATTGAGTTCATGAAACAGTGTATCCTGACCTGTTCTTAATGCATTGCTGACCACATCTACGGAACGTGATTGTTGTATTCCTTCATGTTATGTTCTCTCAATATCAATCTTTAGTTATAATTTAATTAGGAGGTTTCATGCCTGTCTAGTTCCAGCTCCATTCCTCACCCTTTGATCTATCAATGATAAATGGACATATGTTATTCCCGCCTTGTACCTATGTTAACCAATCAGCAACAAGATGCTTTGTGTTTGTATCAACCAATCAGCCACAAGTACACCTGTGGCAATGTTTGTAATAATCAATAAAAGAGAGTTCCCGGGGCTTGCCCCGGCAGACGCCTCTCCTTTGACACTCACCACTCATCTGTCGTGATTTCAACCCAACATCTGGTGACCCCTGACGTGCCAGATCCCTTACGCAGCCAAACCTCATACTTCACCCGACTGGAAAAGTCTCAGCGCGCTACTTCGTGAGTATGGGAGGGGAATTGACTAAATTCCAGAAAGAGCATGCTAAAGAATTGCTTTATTTAGTTAGACAGCGGGAGGTGGGTGTTAATATTTCCTTAAAAGAAATTGAACAATTGCTATGTGAGATCGCTTTAGAATGTCCCTTCTATCCAGAGGCTGGTTCTTTGGACGTAGAGACTTGGCAAAAGATCGGAAAGACCCTTTTTGCAGAACCTAGGGCTCCGATTCATTGTCTGCTCACTTGGCAGAAATGTGCAGATGCCGTTGCTAAATTACCACAGGCGTCTCGCTCGGCCCCTGCACTCCTAGCCATCGCAGACGAGCCCCCACCTTACCCGAAACTTTTACCTCCTTCTCCTTTGCAGCCCAGCCAATCCCTCCCTGCGTCTCTCCCTCCTCAGCCTGCATCCTCCCCCCCATCCCTCCACCTCAGCCTGCATCCTCCCCCCATCCCTCCACCTCAGCCTGCATCCTCCCCCCCATCCCTCCACCTCAGCCTGCTTCCTCCCCCCCCATCCCTTCTCCGTCTGCCACAGCCCCTGTTTGCTCTATAGGAGCTGTGCGCGCAGCGCTCTCTTTGGCAAGGCAGAAAGGGCTCCTGTCCTTAGAGGAGGAGTCTGAGTGGCCAGGTGAAATGCCGTCTGCTTTCCCTATCACCTATTCAAACCCTGGAACTGCTCAACAGCAGGTTTTTTATGAATCGCTTCCTTATTCTGTAATGAGGGAATTAAGGAAAGCCATTGCTGATTCTGGTCTGAAATCCTCTTATGTGACGGGAATGCTAGAAGGCATAGCAACTGGTTACATTATGCTACCTCAGGACTGGAAAGACCTGATGCGCATGCTTTTGTCCCCTGCTCAGTATGTGGTGTTTGAGAGTGAATTTAAACATAGCGCTTCAGCCCTGTCTGATCCGCAACATACTGCCAATGAACTTTATGGCGCTGGTCAGTTTGCTGATATAACTGCCCAAGCAACACTGACACCTGTACATTTTGTTCGCACCGCGACCTGTGTACAACGCGCCTTTCGGAAAGTCCCTGTTTCTGGGCAACCGCTGAGCTCCTTTGTAAATATTAAGCAACAGCATTCGGAGCCATACCATCAGTTTATAGATAGATTGAAAGAATCAGTCACTAGGCAGATTGATAACACCACAGCTCAAAATGAATTGATGAAAAAATTGGCCTTTGAAAACGCAAACACCGATTGCAAGAAGGCATTGCAGTCAATCATACATCGCCCTAAATATGACCTGGCCGATATGATTCAAGCTTGTGCGGATGTCGGTAGCCAGAGCCATGCGATGTCTTTGCTTGCCGGCGCAATCCATGCAACCACTAGGCCTACTGGTAACTGCTTTAATTGCAAGCGCCCAGGCCATTTTGCCAAGCAATGCAGAGCCCCTGGCGGGGGGGCAAACAAGGATGGTGCTGCCTCTAAGGCTAAACCATCTAAAAAGTGCCCGAAATGTGGCAAAGGCTACCATTGGGCTAATCAATGCAGAAGTCCGGGAAACTTCATTGCAGCCCCACTCTCGGGCCAGGGCAATTAGAGAGTTTTCCACCTTTAATTTCTGCTGCTGCAAACTTTTCAAAAAACACACCCTCTGATTTTGCCATTGATTTGATCAATCAGGAGACCAAAGACTCTGTTTTACCTGGTGAAATTGTGCTTATGCCCACTCAATTGGCAGGCCCCCTGCCTCCTAAAGTCGCAGGTTTAATTTTACCCAAATTTTCTGCGGCAAAGGAAGGAATCCAGGTTATTCCTGGGGTTCTGGATCCTGACTATGTAGGCACAATAATGGTTCAACTCTGGAGCCATATGCCCATGCAATTAAAAAAGGGTGAGTCTTGGGCGCATTTGGTGGTGCTCCCTTCTCATCCTACTGCTTCTATTATGGATACTAATTTGCACGAGCTCTCTTCTTTCCCTCCACAGCTGTTAGCTGTAGTCCAGAGGATTGGTGAGAAGAAACTTCTTCGTAAGTATAAAATCAATGGTATTGTGCTGGAAGGCTTGATTGACACAGGCGCAGACGTTTCTGTAATTTCTAGTAGTTGCTGGGACCCCACGTGGCCCCTTGAGTCTGCCTCTGCAATCTGGGGTGTGGGTGGCCCCCAAACCTCTTCCAAAAGCGTACAGTGGCTGCCTGTTTCTCTGCCTGATAGCTCTGAAACCATTGCTTACATCCAGCCCTGTGTGCTGAAAATCCACCTCAATCTGTGGGGAAGAGATTTACTACAACAATTACAAGCTACCATTCAATTTAATGAGTAAGCTTGCACTTCCCCTCAACTGGAAATCTTCTGGTCGTGTCCTGTCTATACGTTTAATTACATTCCAGCAATACATCAGCCATGGCACACCTTGCTTTTTAAGCCGTTTGTCCATCATTTTACCCAAGAAGCATCATTTATCCCGCTCTCGATATCACTGCAATATTGAATTGACTAATGATTGTGATGCTTTTGTCTCTCTTCTCAGTAGGTCTGAATATATCTCTTTAGTTGTTTCGCTCTTAGGAGTCCCTGGATTGGCTGTACGGAATCATATGAACATTAATTTTTTTAGCCTATTCTGCAGCAAAAAAGCCTTGAATTTTACTTCACAAGCTCTTCACCTTTTGAATAAAGAACAGAGTGAACTATATAATGGACTTTTATGAAATCGTGCTGCTATCACTATTTGCTCATGCTTCATCATTATGGCTGTGAACAAGTGAATGACATTTGTTGTTTCAATATTACTAACAATTCAAGAGCCATTCAAAGTCAAATCTCTCATTTGCAAAATCTTACACATCACATTAAACAGGACATTGGTTTTCCTGGCCTCTGGGATTCTTTCACCCAGTGGCTTACCGCTTGGTTGCCAAACCTGAATTGGCTTCGTAATCTTTTTCAATATGCTATTGTTATAATATGTTTATTAACTTTGCTATGCTGTTTCCTTCAATGCGTTCCTAGCCTCATGAGTCTTTTCTCTCGGCTTCTCTCTCCCCCTCAACCACCCAGTAAACTCCTTGCTGCTTACTTTGCGAAATGGCAACACCAACAGTAAACCTTAGGGGAGATGTGGGCGGATTTATTTTGGGCATGCGCTGGCAAACCACGTATCCTGAAGTATTTTTGTCCCATCGACCCTGGCAAGCTTATTTCGGGCATTCGCTGGCACACCACTAATCCCGAAGTATTTTTGCCTTATCTACCTAGAACGCCTCGCAAACAAGAAAAGAAAGGGGGAGATGAAGGGAAGTTTTCTTTCTGCAGTTCTCTTACTGCACATAACTGTGGCATTGTGGGAAAGTCTTGCTTTTAGCACTATTGCTTCTTCTCTTGCATTCTGGGAAGTCTCGCTCATAATCCTTTCTCTGCTTCTGCACAAGAGTCTGAGAATGTTCTGAACAGTTCCCATTGAGTTCATGAAACAGTGTATCCTGACCTGTTCTTAATGCATTGCTGACCACATCTATGGAACGTGATTGTTGTATTCCTTCATGTTATGTTCTCTCAATATCAATCTTTAGTTATAATTTAATTAGGAGGTTTCATGCCTGTCTAGTTCCAGCTCCATTCCTCATCCTTTGATCTATCAATGATAAATGGACATATGTTATTCCCGCCTTGTACCTATGTTAACCAATCAGCAACAAGATGCTTTGTGTTTGTATCAACCAATCAGCCACAAGTACACCTGTGGCAATGTTTGTAATAATCAATAAAAGAGAGTTCCCGGGGCTTGCCCCAGCAGACGCCTCTCCTTTGACACTCACCACTCGTCTGTCGTGATTTCAACCCAACAGTCTCTGGGAATCCGTTCCCAAGGAGTTGAGCGATGGTTTTTATCTCCTTTTTTTTTCACCTCCGTGAAGAAATAGCATTCCAAGGTTCCCCCCCTTTCCCCTCAAGTTAAGGGGGGGGGAAATCCTGGTTAGATGATTGGATTAAAGTCCGTTCATGCGTCTTTTTCTAAGCTTCCGCTTTCAAGTTCAATGCTTTGTTCTATCTACAATGGAGAGAGGCAGACTTCCTTTTTATACCTCTCCACTTTCGGCCGAATTCCCAATTTGTACAGTTCCAATTGTATTAAATCCTACTCACGGATCGTTGATTTTCAAGCCCAATTTCCAAGGAAAAAAGGCAGTGCTCTCCGGTCACAGCTCGCGGCTTCACTCCACGAAAGAAGCAGACAGCCCACAGCACAGCGCTCCTTCCCCCGCTCCGATTCCGAACCCGTTACCGGGCTCTTTCACGGGTTGGGGGGGCGCCAAACGTGCCCGCTGGGTCCCAAGTTCACAGGCTTCCCCCGCCTGTGATTTCCAGGGTCCCCCGCTGCGCCGAAGCGGGATCCAACCCTATTTTTCGCAGAGCGATTTCCTCCGATCGAGGAAATCCGCCATTAACCGCTGGCGCCACCTCCGGAAGTCTTTCTTTCTTTGTAATTTTAAATTCTCAATAAATATCATTTTTTTTAAAAAAAATTAAATTCATGGCATGTTATACAATCAGAGAAAATTTTATGAAAATGGTGTACCAATGGTACTTAACTCCGGTAAAATTGGCTAAAATTTACAAATTAAAATCAAATACCTGTTGGAGATGCAAAAAAGAAATAGGAACAATGTTTCACATGTGGTGGGAATGCCGACCTATTAAACAATTCTGGAATGAAATTTATGAAGAACTCAAAAAGATGTTTAAAGTATCTTTCAGTAAAAAACCGGAGGCATTCCTGTTAGGTTTAATCACAAACGATATCCCCGACAATCAAAGGAAAGTATTCCTTTATGCAATGACAGCTGCCAGGATGCTTATAGCAAAGAACTGGAAAGGTAGAAAAATTCCATCAGTGAAAGAAGGGCAAATTAAATTTTGTGAATACATAAATCTGGCAAGACTCACAGCATTCATAAGGGGACAATCGGACCAGAAATTATTAAAAGAATGGGGATGTATGTGCTAAAGAGTATATGAAAAAAACATTGTTCTGGAGTAAGTATATTGGTATGTAATGAATGATGCTTTACAGGGTTAAAGAAAAAGAAAATTGGTTTTTTTTAAAAAAGTACAAAGATGGAAGTAATCTAATTAGACACAACACTACAGTAAGAGTAAATTTTTTGAGGTCTTAGAACAAAGGAAGGAAGTCAATATGTGTATATGTATGTAATGGCTAGATTATAATGATGATATGGTTTTCTTCTGTAGATGTGTGCCTTTTCGTTTTTGTTTTGTTTTGTTTCCTGTTTTTTTTTGTTTTTCTTTTTCTTTTTTGTATGTTCCGGTTTTATTTGTTTGTATACTATTATTTTGGATTCAATGTTTGTAATTTTTGTTATGATTCTGCATTGAAAATTTAAAAATTAAAAAAAAAAAAAACACAGCAGCTTACGTTTGTTGGTTACCAGGATTTGGGCAAAGGGTGGAGGTTTGTGGTTGGTAATAGTGAGCTGATTGTGTCAAGAAACACAACTTTCTGTGAGCATAATGGCTAGGAGAAGCTACATGCTAATTCAGAGGTTTCGTTCCAGGCATCAAAGGGTGGATCCTCACATTTGAGTGTTAAAAGGGAACCAGGCAATGTAAACACTGAAGAGAAAGGTGATAGGGTTGTAAAACCTGCATCTCCTGAGGCTAGTGAACAGAATGCCAGTCATTTTTCGCCATGATCAAAGGATGAGTCTTACTCTCCTCTAAGGGGGCAAAAATCTGAGGGGGATGATAGTGAAGATGAGGCCAGTTTTACTCCCAGACAATCAGAGAGGAAGAACAAAGGAATTCCACCAGATCGTTTTACGCCTGGTACAGCTCACGTGATCCATGTAGCTATAGAGCCTCAAAGCTACAAACAAGTAATGGATTTACCTAAGGGGCAAATTTTTGCTCTGGAAGGGTGCCATGGAAGAGGAGATGAGCTCTCTCCAGGAGCATGGAGTGTTTACATCTACGTCACCGCCAAAGGGTGCCAGGGTGGTTGGATGTAGATGGGTTTACAAACTAAAGCCTCTGGCTACTGGTGGTTATAAATACAAGGTGCATTTAGTGGTGCAAGGTTTTCCCCAGAGACCAGGACTGGATTTTGATGAAGTGTTTGCACCCACAGCTAGAAGCGAGAGCATGTGTTTGTTGCTTGCAATTTCAGCAAAGCGCAATCTTAAAGTTAATAATTTTGACATCCAGATGGCTTATCTGAATGCTAATCTTTATGAAGAACTTTATTTATCAGAGCCACCAGGTTTTGAAACAGGACAAGGAAAAGTGTACAGATTACACAAAGCCCTGCATGGTTTGCGTCAATCAGCATGCAATTGGAACAGATGTTTAGATGAGACTCTTGTTTCTCTAGGTTTCAAACACAGTGTTGCTGATAACTGTTTGTACATGTGTGGCACTGGTAACAAGCAAGAATTTTGTTTGGTATTTGTGGATGATTTGCTATATGTGGCCAGAGGATAAGCAAATCAAGGAGTTTTCCACGCAGTTGGCCAAAAGGTTCAAAGTAAAAGATCTGGGCTACGTACAAAACTATTTGGGTGTGGAAGTGTGCCAGACCAGTGATGGTAGTTTTCTGCTCAGTCAGAAAAACAAAATTAAGCAACTGCTGGCAATGTTTTCACATGCAAGATTGTAAAGGGGCAAGTACACCCATGGAAGTAGGTTTTGTTAAAGGAATGCAATCAGATGAAAGCTCTGAGTTTGAGCATCCAGATCTCTACCAATCAGCCATTGGGAGCCTAATGTACATATCACAGTGGAGTAGACCCGATATCTGCTGTGCAGTGGGGATTTTAAGCAGACAGGTATCCAAACCTACTGTGAGTAAAAAGGATACTGAGGTACTTAAAGCAAACTATTGAAAGTGCTCTGAAGTTGAGCTCAGCAGGAAAAGAAATGCTTGAGTGCTACTCAGATAGCAACTGGGAAAATCTGCCAGACGGAAAGTCTGTAACTGGGCTGGTGATCATGTTTGGTGGATCACTGATTGGATGGAAATCCAGGAAACAAAGCATAGTCAGTGTGTCTTCTACAGAAGTGGAATACGCTGCTTTGAGCAAGCTCTGCAATGAGCTAATATTTTTTAAGCAGTTACTGTTGGATTTTGGCACTGAATGCAATTTTCCAGGAAAAGTTTTTGTTGACAACCAAGCCTGTATAACACTAAGTAAAACTGAACAGTTCAAGGGGAAATCAAAACATGTGGAAGTAAAACACCAAAATGTCAGATCTAATGTACAAAGGAATGTCATTGCATGTGAATATGTTGAAAGTGCCCAGAATGTCGCAGATATAATGACTAAGCCATTGTCATTTGTGAAATACAAAATGCTGTATGAATGCATGGGTTTGCAAAACAAAGTTGATGAAAATACTTTGTATGTGCTCAGAAACTAATTGCACTATGCAAGCTGTGAGGGGGTGTTGGAATTCATGGTTTGCTTGCAGCTTTGCAAGTTAGCAATTAGTGTCTCCACAGCCTGGGATGACAGAGTATGAAAGGAATCTGCCTAGAGATAAGGAGACCCAGCAACAGCTCAGTGATTGGCTGAGGTCCCTCATATAGGCAGCATGACCTATGACACTAGTGTTGAGGAGTAAGTGGTCTGGTTAGTGCTGAGGAGTTGCTGAGAGTGAAGAAGTCATGTTGTAAATAGTAACTTGTAGATAGGTTGTATGTTTACTGCCTGGGCAATCTCAAGAGTTGCCTAAGAAACGCTGGAGTACTCTGCTAAGCTTTGCAACAGGCGAAAGCACTTCAAAAGTTCAGATGGCTTTCAAAAGTTTTAACAACAGTTCCCCTCCATGGCTGACCCTCCACTTCCTCCTTCTTCTGCTGGTATGAATGCTACACTTTGCTTTTCATGCTCATTCTTCTCTAATGATCCCTATTTGTGAATAGCAAGATAGGATGCAATTAAGCCATTAGCAGCTAAACAAACAAACATGCTAATTACGTTCTTTACAAGGCTTTATTTTTTTAATAGAGAAGCTGGAATTTACCCTTCATTAATCTGACTTAATTGCAATACCATACGCTAAAAAGTCAACATAAATTAAGGGCTGTAAACAATTCCCCCAGTATTAAAGATGAGCTGGTGAATTCCTCTCCTCTGAAAATCCCTCCACCCCCGGATAACAAATGGCAGCCACCTGGCCCAGGGCGGGGCCTGACAAGCCTCATAAGGACTGCTGTTGCCGCCCAGGAGGACTCCCCTGCATGAGTGCCTAAGGGCCCCGTTCCTGCCACTCACCACCTGGCCCAGGGCGGGGCCTGACAGGCCTCATAAGGACTGCTGTTGCCGCCCAGGAGGACTCCCCTGCGTGAGTGCCTAAGGGCCCTGTTCCTGCCACTCACCATCTGGCCCAGGGCGGGGCCTGACAGGCCTCATAAGGACGGTTGCCGCTGTTACGATGTGAAAGCAACGCAGCTGCAAACAGCCAGCTTGAAAACATCACAGGATGGGGCTGTCTGTGGGAAACAGTGTTACAGTCAGTTCACAGGGCAATTCACCAGAATTTGCTCAGAGTGTAATATGAGACCTTCCTCTTGCGTATGTACAGGAAGTCTCTGCCGCTTGCTGGATGGAGTCTGAAGTGATCGGACATGTTTTCTGTAGTGCTGCAAAGTCAGAAATAAAGCGATGTAAATAGATATCTGGCTATTTCCTTTCCCTGCTGGGAAGCAAGGAGGGAGGGGGTGTGCATTTTCCCACGCTGGGAGATGTCGCCTATTGAGACCTATCCTGGACTTGCGGGGATTGCAGCCAGGGAGGTCACCAGTAAGCAAGCTGGGAGCCTGGGAGAGGAGCCAGTCTCTCCCGAAGAAGGCTTGTTTGCCAACAGCCACTGCTGCTGTTGCTGCCCATGAGGACTCAGAACAGCGCAGAGTTCTTTTTAAAATGTTTTAAAATTTTCTTTTTTCCCTTTTTAATTTTTTGTGGGGGTGGGGGGTGGGATGGATGTTTAGTTGGGTTCGGGAATTTGTTTAATTCTGATGTGTTTGTAATTTTTACAGTTTTTTGTTTTTTAAAAGGTTTTATTTTGTTCTTAAGGAGAGGAGTCAGGGCTGCCGGGGAGTGGGTCCCAGCCAACAAAATGGCTGGGGCAGGTTCCATGGGGGGGGATGCACTGGGACAACCGATCTCAGTGATCACGGGTAGGAGGAGGAGTTAGACTAAGACTAGATGATGTCATTGCTGAGGAGGCAGGTTTAGTCGTTGTTTGAGGACTACCCCTGCCTCCGGGTCTTGTCCTGACCGGACGGATACTAGAATCAGCAAGGGAGACCCACATGACCTGAAGGTGCTGCTGTGCAATTCCAGGTCAATGATTCATAAGACCACTGCCATCCATGACTTGATCATGGATGGAGGACTTGACCTGGCATGTTTTGTTGTAATATGAGTGTCCAGCAGCTGCGAACAAGCAGCTCGATGTTTACATCACATGATGTGTCTGAGCGTGGGACAGGAAGTTCCAAGCTCTTCTCAGAGTTGTGTTCTCAGTGTAACATGAGACCTTCCTGTTGTTCCTGTACAGGAGGAGTTGGTCAGTTGCTCGGAGGCTTCTGAGAGAGAAGTCATGTTTTTGTACAGTATACAGTCCAGGAATAAAGTAGAATGAAATAGTCTACTTTTTCAGACTGTTTTCTTTCTCCTGCTGCTATGCAAGGGGGAAGGGAGTGTGCATCTTTCGTGAGGGAGATGTTGCTTATTCAAGACCTCCCTGGTCTGTCTGGAAACCAGCCAGGGTAGATCATCGGCAACAGGCCCCGAGTGCCTGGGAAGAGGAGTCAGCCTTTCCCGAGGGGGCCAGTTTCCTACATGGTTGACAGAGACTTGGTTGGATGAAGCAGATGGGCCTGTCCTTGCCACTGCTTGTCCACCAGGTTTCTCTTACGCACAGCAACCCAGGCCTTGTGGGCGGGTAGGGAGGGTTGCAGTGATTTTTAGGAAGTCATTAGATTGCACCAGGCATCCTATTGGGAAGTCCCAGTTCTCTGAGTGCATGTTCTGGAAGTTGGGCAATAGGGGCAGTACAGGATTCCTTTTGGTGTACCGACCTCCCCGCTGCACCAAGGATTCCCTGCCCGAGCTGCTTCAGGTCGTGGCAGATATACTCCTGGAGACACCTGTTAGTTTCTTTTTGCCACTGTGCAGCTGCTTAGAGTCACAGGACTCTGTTTACATTCCAGAGACAGTCCAGGCTGTTGGAAGTCTCACGGGAGACGGGAGACGGGATGTGATGTTAGTGGTTTCCTGTTCCTTTGTTCCTTTGTTCAGTTGCTCTCTGTTTTCCTAGCGAGAGGATGTATTTTTCTTTGCTGTCTGCGTAGTAAGAAATAAGCATAGCGATGTAGCCATAAATCTCATCACTTCCCTGTGCTGGAAACTCTGCTGAACTGGAATGTGCTTGAGGCCTCATCAAAGGCTCAAGTCGTTATTATTTGTCGGAGGATGAGTTTTATCAGCTCGGTGGAACGCAGATTCCGACATTTTTGGTTATGGGCCCAGAAGAACGGAATGCAGGCTCAACGCGTGGAAAAGCCAAAGGCAAAGGTCCGATGTGCAGGACAACGCAACACAAGGCAATGGTCTCACGCTTCACTCCAAAGGTCCAGAAGACATCTAGATCTTTCTTCATCGTCGACTCGAGAGCGACCAGGCACATCTGCAAGGACAAACACCTGTTCGTGTCTTTTACTCCGCAGGAAGTGGTGATTCACCAAGTGGATAACCACATGATCTCCAGTCAAGGCTATGGAAGGCGTCGATATGCAACATTCTTTTTGTTCCAAATGCTGCACACAACCTATGGAGCATCTCACAGCTGACTGAACAGGACATAGACGTTTCCTTCAAGAAGAGGAAGTGCACCATCACCAAGAAAGATGACTTTGTATTGCGTGCTGATTATATTGATCGTTTGGTTTTGCATGCAGGATGTATTCATGATTATCACAGGAAACTTGGTCATTTAAACTTTGAGGCAGTTTCAAAAATGCCTGCTTTAGTTGAAGGTATGACTATTAAACCCTGCAGGTACCATATGAAGTGTAAGGCATGCACAGCAAACAAGGTCAAAATGGCTGCAAAAGGTAAGGTGTCTAGTAGACAAGCTACAGAACCATACCAGGTAGTGCATGCTGATCTCGTTGGTCCACTAACACCCTCTTTGGGTGGAAACAGGTACTTCATGGTCCTCATTGATTCATTTTCCAGGTATATTCATATGTTCAATCTCCCAGCAGAAATCAGAAGTTTCCTAGGTTCAAGGAATTCTGTGCTTGGTTGAAAAAGTGCATGGTAAACAGGTGAAGTGTTTGTTTACAGATCGAGGGGGAGAATTCACTTCTCAGCAGTTTGAAGCTTTTCTGACTGAGAAAGGAATTCAGCATGATTTGTCAAGTCCACAGTCTCCTTGGATGAATGGACTTTGTGAAAGGGCAAGCCATACATTGCTTCAAGGGTTGAAAACCTTGCTGCATGATGCCAATCTTACAGAGAGTTATTGGGCAGAATCTCTCAGCTGTTTTGTTTATACTTATAATAGCAGATTGTCATCATTGATTGGTTGTACCCCCTATGAAAAGATGTTTGGCAAGAAACCATACATCAAGCACATGAGAATTTTAGGTTCTGACATGTGGGTTCACACACCACAAAGCTCCAAGTTAGGCAAGCGTGGTTTGCAAGGTATCTTTCTAGGGTATCAGAAAGGTTCTTACAGAGTAATGATGACTGACTCTAAAACAATTAGGCTCACTAGAAGTGTTGAGTACAATGCCAAGTGGGGAGAGAATGTGGGATTTTTCCAATGTTATCCTGATGACAGTGATGAGACTGAGGATAAGCAACAGCCACAGCAACAGCCACACCCTACACCCACTGATGAAGGTCCTGATTCTGAATCTGAGACTGAATTGGATGATTCAGAGGATTTCAAGAGTGGGAAAGCCTCTATGCGACCCTCTGAAGGCTCTGATCAAGAATTGGAGAAACCATTGTTCACAATAGGTCACTTTTCTCCTAAGAAGGAAGAGGAGAGTGTTGAAGACTTACGGCTAATTCGCAGGTCTGAAAGAGCCACTAAAGGTGGAGACTTCCTGTTGATCGCAAACCTGCTGCAAGTGGGAATCTTCCTGGCTGGGAGATTCCGTGCTTTTTGAGGGAAAAAAGGGGTGCTACAGGGCGCAGTAGCCCCCAAAATACCCTCAGTGGCGAACATTGAGGGTCAGGTTCCCGGCAAGCCAATTTGCAAATCGCCTGGCCATCAGGTAGCCCTGCAAGGGTGAAGAGTACGGCAGAGCGAGAAAGCAGGTAGATGGAAGCCATTAACTATCCTCTAAAAAGCGTAGCCCCGAACTTGCAAGGGATGCGACTGACACTCAAGCTTAAGAAATTCGGACCTAATTGGGATAAAATTTGGAAGTTCAAGGCTAAAGGAAAGTTTTGGAGTAAAAAGATTTAAACGTGGAGTTCAGCTGTACCTGCAATTGAAAACAGATGCAGAACTGTCAGCAGTGCGGGAGTGAGCTGTGAGTAATGGCTAGCCGTTGCCGCTTTCTCTTCTAAAACTTCTAAGAAGAAAATAGCTAAGCAATAAGATAAAAAATAAACAGAAGAGGAAGCAGAGGGACGTTTGACTGTTATTTTTGGCAAATCTTTGGTGTGTTGGTGAGGGAAAGAAAGAGATAAGAATAGAAGGAATGCTTAGTTTCACTTTTAATAAAGAACTGCGCAACTGGATGTAAGGACTGCCGTCGCCATTGTTACATTGTTATACTTTGGAAAAATACCAGCAACGTTTTTGGAGAAGTGAGTATTTTAACGGATAAAAGGGGAAGTTTTATGCACTGTAATAATCTGACTTTTGAAATTGAACAATACCACAGGTTTTAAGGGTTGATGGTGAGCTTCAAAATTAACTTCTAAAAAAATACTGCCCCCCCACTCCCACTCCCAATCCCCCCCCCTTCCTTTGCCGTTGGAGTATAATACCATCTCAGAAGCTTTTTAGTGTGGTTTTAATGAATGGATAAGGCTGGAAACTGATTGAGATCGTCCCTCAGGAGAATCCTGCTTTGGATATAATTTTTATTTTTATTTTTTGTTTTTGTCTCCCTTTTCCCTTTTTTTGTGGGACTTATTTTATGGTTTTCTGCTACTTCTTTTTTACTTCCTTCATTGGATTAATCTGAGATTGGAGAGTTTGAAGACTACATTGGATTATAATTGGAGTATAATTAAAATCTAAAACAACTGGCAATAACAAAACTGAGAAAATATATTATTTTTTACTCTTTTTTATGGTTTGGACCTTTTCTTCCCCTGTTGTATTTTATCTTCGAAATGACGGATTGGATTTAGCCTAAGTGGTGGCAAGAAGATTTTCGTTTTTCTATCGTCTCTTTATTAATGAAAAGTTTTAAAACTTTGGCAAAATTTAGCGGAAATTGAGGACTGTGAATTAGCGAATTCTCCTAACAAAAAGGCCAAAAGTACAATCACGATTATATTCTCTCTTTTGGGATTTTCTAAGATAATAAGAGTATCTCCATTGGGTTATATTTTATCTTTATTCTGGCTATTTATTTTGTAATGTAGGAAATACCTGGGTTGATATATTGATTGGAGGAGTTCGGTGTTAATAATAATAATAATAAATTTTATTTATATCCCGCCCTCCCCAGCCGAAGCAGGGCTCAGGGCGGCTAACAACAATCAAATAATCAAACAATCAAATAATCCAACATTCTAAAAACATTTCATTATAAAAATTAATTAAAATCAAATTAATGGCAACCGTTAAGCAAAATTCTGTGCAGGTTGCCAGAGGAGGGAGTCAGGCTCGGCCCTGACCAAAGGCCTGGTGGAACAACTCTGTCTTGCAGGCCTTGTGGAAAGATGTCAGGTCCCGCAGGGCCCTAGTCTCTTGTGACAGAGCATTCCACCAGATTGGAGCTGCAGCCGAGAAAGCCCTGGCTCTAGTTGAGGCCAGCCTAACCTCTCTGAGGCCTGGGACCTTCAGAATGTTTTTATTTGCAGACCGTAGGTTCCTCTGTGGGGCATACCAGGAGAGGCGGTCCCGTAGGTACGAGGGTCCTAGGCTGTATAGGGCTTTAAAGGTTAAAACCAGCACCTTAAACCTGATCCTGTACTCCACCGGGAGCCAGTGCAGCTGGTATAGTACCGGATGAATGTGATCTCGCAGCGAAGACCCCATAAGGAGTCTCGCCGCGTCATTCTGCACCCGCTGGAGTTTCTGGGTCAGTCTCAAGGGCAGCCCCACGTAGAGCGAGTTACAATAATCCAGTCTGGAGGTGACCGTCGCGTGGATCACAGTGGCTAAGTCAGGGCGAGGGAGATATAATGGGCCAACTGCTTAGCTTGGCGGAGATGAAAAAATGCCGCCTTTGTTATAGCTGTAATCTGCGCCTCCATAGAGAGGGAGGTATCGAAGATTACACCCAAACTCTTAACGGACGGTGCTGGCACTAATTGCACCCCCGCAAGAGATGGGAGTTGCCCCCCCAATCCCATATCGTCCCGTCCCAGCCAGAGGACCTCTGTCTTCGAAGGATTTAACTTCAACCGGCTTCCACGTAACCATCCAGCCACAGCTTCCAAACATCTGGTCAGTGTGTCTGGGGCCGAGTCAGGATGGCCATCCATCAACAGATAGAGTTGGGTGTCATTGGCATACTGATGGCAACCCAGCCCAAAACTCCGGACAAGCTGGGCGAGGGGGCGCATAAAGATGTTAAAAAGCATCGGGGAGAGTATCACACCCTGAGGCACTCCACACACCAAGGAGTGGCGCGATGACAATTCCCCCCCAAGCGCCACCCTCTGTCCCCGACCAGAGAGAAACGAGTGCAGCCATTGAAGGACTGTGCCCTGGATCCCCACGTCGGCAAGGCGGTGGTCCAGGAGTTCGTGATCGACCATGTCGAAGGCTGCTGACAGGTCTAGAAGAATCAGCAGCCCCGACCCACCTCGATCCAGCTGCCTGCGGAGATCATCTCTTAGGGCGACCAGAGCCGTCTCGGTCGCATGACCAGCGCGGAAGCCGGACTGGAATGGATCCAGAGCCGATGTTTCATCCAGAAACCTACCAAGCTGTTCAGCAACCGCTCTCTCAATCACCTCACCCAGGAATGGAAGATTTGAAACCGGGCGGTAATTGGATAGATCTAAGGGATCTAATGATGTTTTCTTTAAGAGCGGACGCACCACTGCCTCCTTCAATTCCCCTGGAAATATCCCGGTGCCAAGGGACAAATTGATGATATCCCCCAGGGGGGCCCGCACCTCGTCTGGACATGCTCTAATCAGCCAAGACAGGCACGGGTCAAGAGGACAGGTGGTGGGCTTTCCAGCTTGGAGGAGTCTGTCCACATCGGCTGGGGATATCCGGTCAAAGTGGTCCAATACTGGACCTGAGGACAGTCGAGGGGCCTCCAGTTCCTTTATTGTATCCCCGCCATACTCGCTCTAGCTGTCTGAGGTCCCGCTTCATTTTCCGAAGCTCCTCAGTAAACCAGGGAGCCCGGTTTCTGCGGAGTCGCAGAGGGCGCTTAGGTGCGATCTCATCTATGGCTGCCAGGAGCTGGATATTCCAGCCCTCAACAAGCTCAGTCAAATGAGTCGCCAGGGGGAGCAAGGTCCTGCAAGGCTTGACGGAATCTATCAGGGTCCATCAGCCTCTGCAGGCGAGTCCAAATCGGCTCGCCACCTAAGCAGGGTGGGGGTGGAAAGTCGACCCTGGCTTTCAGAGCGTAGTGATCAGACCATGGCACCTTCATCGAAGGAGACATGATCACATCTATACCTATGCCAAAGATCAAATCCAGCGTGTGGCCTGCTTGATGTGTGGGGCCTGAAACAAACTGGGAGAGCCCTAGTGTCGCCATGGAAGACACCAGGTCCAGATCCTGTGAGGAGGGAGTGGCATCAGCATGGATGTTGAAGTCCCCCAATACCAATAGGTTAGGGAACTCCAAGGCCCAGCCGGCCACTGCCTCCAGCAGGCCTGACAGGGTGGCTGCTGGTGCGCTAGGTGGCCGGTACACCAGCCAGACAGCCAAGCTCACCTCGGAGCCCCACACTAGGCCAACACATTCAATGCCGGGGATCGATGGCGATGGTAGAGCCCTGAAAGAACAATCTTCCCGGATTAATAATGCCACCCCTCCCCCCCGGCCCACAGTCCGTGACTGGTGGAGGATGGAGAAACCTGGGGGCGCCATCTCTCGTAAGGTAACAGTTTCCCCTTCACGCACCCAGGTCTCTGTCACACAAGCCAGGTCGACCCCCTGCGAGGTAAAAAAACTCGCAGAGTGGCGGTTTTGTTGCCTATAGACCTGGCATTGCACAACACCAGTGACGGAGGTGAGTAACCCTTGCTCACCCTACCCTCATCCCTCGGGATGGGGCGCAGATTGGAAGGGGTACGAGCATATCCATATCTCGATCCCCTTCGCCTATAACATCTGGCCCCACCACCATACCTCCCTCGCCCCTCCACGGTAGCAATCCCAAGCCTCATACAAGCCTCCATTTACAAAATAGAAAAACAAAAGAAACCAAAAACAATTATACCTAAACAAAACCAATCCCCACCCCAAACCACAATAAAACAGAACAAAATAAAAATACATAGATAAAAACCACTGTTCACGGTGGTACAACAAAGTAAAAAGTAAAAACACCTTTAAAACACTTTAAAATATATAAAAACATTTTTAACATTTGCTGCAGCACCAGTGTCCTTAAAACTGTAGCGGAGGTGAGTCTGGGCCCCGCCCCCTAGGCCAGGTGGAATTAGCCTGAGGAGGGAGCGGCCTTCCCCAACACTCACGGTGCAGCAGCAGCAGCGATGTCACAGTGCCTCAATGAGGCCTCTTAAAGCTTTTATGTTATTGGGTTTTGCTAAATATTGTATAGGGCCTTATTGGTTGTGCTAATTTTGGTGCATTAATTAATTTTGGTAGGAGTGTGAAGAGATTAAAAGATATGTCGCACCAACAGAAAAAAACAAGTGAAGGGGGCACACCGGCAGATTGGAGAAGCTCAAAACAAGAGTCAGATTTTAAGGGAGAAATATTGAAAATGTTTGGAGAAATCAAAAATGATATAAGTGATATAAAGCAGAGTGAAAAAAATTTAGAGGCCAAATTAGAACAAATGGATAAAAGGATTGGAAAAATGGATAAAAAAATTGATGAAACAGTAAATGAATTAAAGGGATAATTGAAAGATGTGACTAAGAGAACACAAACTTTGGAAGAGGGGATGAAGAGGACAAAACAGGAAATGAAGGAAGTGAGGAGAGAGGAGGAGAAAATAAAGGTAGAAATGTCGGAGATTAATAAAACACAAGAAGAAGTCTTGGATGTGATTGCTATGAATGAATTGAGGCAGCGGGAGACCAATTTGAGGTTGAGAGCCGTACCAGAGATACAGGGTGAAAATATTAAAGAGAGACTGATTGCAGAAATAGCACAATGGTTAGAATTTCAACCAGAGGAAGTAGCTATGACAGTGCAAACTGTATTTAGAATGAAGGTAAGAACAACCAAGACAAGGAAATTCCCGGGAGACTGTCTAATTATATTCAAGGACAGAGAAATGAGAAATATGATCTTGCAGAAGAACAGAGAAAAAAGATTGAATATCGATGGGAATTATATAATTATTTTTAAAGATATACCGATCAGGCTGTTGAAACTGAGAGATCCATATAAACCATTGGTGCAAATTTTAAAGAAGAACAAAACAGAATTCAAGTGGGAATTTCCAGAGGGGATCTCTTTTTTCTACAAAAGTAAGAAACACAAACATACAAGCCCAGAGGAAGCAAGCAAGTTTCTGAGACGATACAAGGAATTAAGATCAGAAGAGGAAGAAACAAGAGGTGCAGCAGTGGGAGCAGGAGCTACGGGGGAAAGTGGATTAGGAGAGGGAGAAGAAGATGGAAGAAACACAGAAGAAGAAGAAGAAGAAGAAGAAGAAGAAGAAGAAGAAGAAGAAGAAGAATTATAAAATTTTAAATAAAATTTAATTAATTAGCATATCAAGATGGCGTTAAAATTATGGAATTGGAATATTAATGGGATGAACGATAGGAAAAACCGAAATAAAATTGAACAATATTTAAAAAAGGAAAATTTGGATATTGTTGGGTGTAGTGAAGGGTTAACCTTCTGTGTCTCGAGGCTGAGAGGAGGCGCTTACAAGGGAAGTAAGCCAGGACGTGACGAAAGCAGCTTGGAATGCTGTGAGCTGAGTGAAAAGTGAAAGCAGCTTTGCTACGCAGCTGCTGAGAGAGACAGGTCGCAAAATGCAACTTGAATCAGATGGACTGTAAATATGCTATTTTTGAGCAAATAAAGTGCTACTAGGAAAGAAGAAACGTGTGGGACCTATTTACTGACTGCCCTTTCTACACGAACTGCTGTGCAATTCTGCTAATTGCTTTACGACCTGCAGAGGAGTGCAGGGAGCGTGCCGGACCACAACAATAAAGCAATAAATCTTACTTAACATGGTTATGGGTCAACGTGAAGTATGTGAGGAAGGGCTTTGAAGTTTTATCTGCTGATCGTCAGCTTGATCGACTGCCGGAGGCTTCAAAGAGGCGGATCGGAGGAGGCTGACGGAGGCTGGGAGCCAAGAGCCATGACGTACGGAGTTCCCAGTTTGGGAAAAGCCAACAGAAGGGAGGCAATGGCTCAGCCCCAGGGACAAGTCTTTGAGAGTTTCAATATCCCCTTTGAGAGGCTCAATGGGAGTAATTGGGAGAATTGGCTGCAGTGGAGCTTTCAAGTGGAGCTTTTGCTGGTGGGGGAGCAGCTGTGGAATGTAATTCACCCCACACAGAATGCAGCTGGGAAAACAGAGGCTAATAGGGCTGCAGAGCAAAGTGAAGTGGAGAAGCGTGTGCTTGCTTTTTTGGCAGAAAGTGTGGATGCTCATCTGGTGCCTGTTGTCCTGGGTGCAAGAAGGCCAGAGGCCGCTTGGCTAGCACTCCAAGAAGCTTGTGGAGCTGGAGTGGGAAGCAAGGGCCGAGAAGGGACTGTTGCTGTTCCTGTTGCTGTTGTTGCTAGCACTGCTGCTTGTGCTTTTGCTGAGCCTGGGAGCTGTGTGGATGCTGCAACGTGTCTGTGTGTGAAGCCTGAAGAGAGGCCAAGTGTTGAGAGCCCTTTACCCTTCAGAGGGGGTGCAGGAAAACGTCCTGAAGACCCCATGAGCAGTGGGGGGGCAGTGAGCAGTGAAAGCTCAGAGACGCCTCTTTCTCCAAAAGCTGCCAAGAGTTGTTTACGTCGTGAGTCGGAGCCTGGAAAGCTGAAAAGGGCTAGAGGCTTCAAGGTCAGCCACCTGCAGCAAGTAGAGATAAGCGCTTCAGAGTTGTGTGGGAACGCCGAGACAAGTCCAGTCTCCATGGCAACTGAGAGAGTTGCATCTACGGAAGCTGTCAAGGTCGTGGGCAAGTCTTCCTGCCGGGGGGAGTCTGTTGCCGTGACAACCAGAGAGGACATCTGCAGAAGCCCCAAGGAGGGGGGTAGTGAGGAGATTGTTGCCCTGGCGACCCAGGAATGTAAACAACAAGACTTTCTCACTGTAATCATAGACTCTGGTGCCTCAAACTCGCTAGTGCCATCTGCTGATCTTTTGAGGAATTGCAGGACAGTAAAAACTGAGAAGTATGTTACATTTGCAGGTGGAAGCAGAAAAAAGCTCACAGAAACAGGACTGTTCTTTTGTCCTTTCCTTAAGCATGAAGTCAAAGCTTATGCAGTGCCCGGTTTAACTAACTGTTTGTTAAGTGTGCATGATCTATTGATTGATAATTTTCAAGTTTCTTTTGCAGGTGACAAATGTGAATTTTCCAAGGATGGGAAACACGTGTACACAGTGCAGTCTAAAGATAATTTGTTTGCTGTAAATGTGCCTTTTTCCACAGGAGAAGATGACACCGAAGATGCGAAGGGCCAATGTGTGAATGTAGCGCCCCACAATGGTTGTTTACATATTTGGCACCGACGCTTCGCTCATTTAAATTGGAGATTTCTCCAGAAAGCACCAGAGCTGACACAAGGGTGCAAATTTAATGTTTGTGACAAATTTCTAGATTGCAATGCATGTAAACAGGCGAAAGTTGTGACATGCTCATATCCAAAGTCAGAGAGGCAGACCACGCAACCCTTTGAATTAATTCATGCAGATTTGTGTGGACCCATGTCTGTTGAGTCACTGGGAGGTTCGAAGTATTCTTTACTTTTGATTGATGATTTTTCGAGGTCTGCTTGGACCTTCTCTCTGAAAACGAAAGGGGAGGCGGCTAAAATGATCAGGGATTGGATCACCGCAGTTGAAGTAACCTTTTCCACCAAAGTTCGTGGTTTTCAAAGTGACAGAGGTGCTGAATTCACTGGTTCTGCTTTACAGGATTTCTTTAGGGAGAAGGGGATTAGCCACAGACTGACCGCTCCTTACTCTCCGCAACAGAATGGGGTCGCAGAGAGAAAGAACAGGACGGTGCAGGAAGCTGTGTCTGCGATCCTGTGGGACGCAGGGCTACCCCAGAAGTTTTGGTCGGAGGCCTGGAGATATGTGGTCTATACCGAGAACAGAGTGTACAACTCTAGTGTAGGAAATACACCGTATTTCTTACTTCATGGAAGGCAGCCCAAGGTACACTACCTTCGTGTGTTTGGTTGTGAGGCTTGGGTGCTTATTCCAAAGGCTCTACGCAAGAAAGGTGAGCCAAGGTCTAAAAGGATGATCTTTGTAGGGTATGAGCCTGGCTCAAAGGCCTGGAGGTTTGCATATCCAAGTGGAGACCAGTCTAGGTTGGTTATCAGCAATAGCGCTGAGTTCTGTGAGCAAGCTGGTTGGAAACGTCTGCACGCTAATCCAGACGTGCTTCCACAGCAGTTCTATGACTCAGACGAGGAGGAGGAGGAACTTGGAGCTGGGGACCACGGTCCAGAGGGACAGAGTCCAAGGCAGGGACAGCTCAGGATCCCTCAGAGGGGGGAACCTAGAACACCTCCTCAGGCAAGTGTCAAGTTTGAGCCAAAGAGTGAGCCTTCTTCACCTGCTGGACCAGCTGTAAGGCCCAAGAGGCGCAGCAGGTCAGAGGGGGAAGACACTGAAGTTGAGGATGATTTAGCTGGACCCAGTGAAGCGGCAGGGTCACCAGGAGTCACACGGAGGAGATCAGCGAGGACAAAGAGACCTCCTGATCGGTACGGCGCTTCAGGCGTCTGGGTAGGTTCTGCAAGATGTGAACCTGAATCCTTCGAGGATATTCAGAGTTTACCTGAGGAAGAAGCAGGCAAGTGGCACAGGGCAATGGACAAAGAGATGAAGTCCATGAAAGATCTAGGTGTGTTCTCACTCACAGAGTTGCCACCGGGGAAGCAGGCTGTGAGTTCCAGGTGGGTTTACCGCTTGAAACCCACTGACGCTGGAGAGCCGCAGTATAAAGCCAGGTTAGTTGCTCGAGGATTTACACAGAGGAAGGGAATACACTTCACGGAGGTGTATTCGCCAACGTCACGAGCGGAGACTCTGAGAACGCTTTTAGCTTGTGCAGCACAGAGAGGCTGGAAGGTAAACCACTTTGATGTGGATGTTGCCTACCTTAACTCAGATCTCCAGGAGGAGCTGTACATGATTCCTCCTCCGGGGTTTGAGAACTCAAGGCAGGATGTTGTGTGGAGATTGCACAAATCCATCTATGGATTACGTCAATCTGCTAGAAACTGGAACATGTGCCTGAATGAAGCTTTGGAGAAGCTAGGTTTCAGGAAGAGTCTTGCTGACAGTTGCCTGTTCCTTAGAGGATCAGGAGACTCACAGGAGCTGGTGCTGATTTGGGTTGATGACGTGCTTTTCGTCTCAGAAACAGATGAACAGGCGGAGAAGTTTGCCAAAGAGCTAGGTAAACGATTCAAGCTTAAACAGCTTGGTGCTGTCAAAACCTATCTAGGTGTCAATGTTGAGCGTGCACAGGATGGAAGTTTTTTGCTCAGCCAGAGAGGTAAAATTGAGCAGTTGCTTCAGAAGTTCAGGATGAGTGATTGTGCAGGAGTGAGAAGTCCTATGGAGACTAGTTTTGTGAAGGACAGCCAGCAAGCAGAACGCGCTGCGTTCGAAAATACTGAAGTGTTTCAGTCAGCCCTAGGGAGTTTGTTGTACTTGTCCCAATGGAGCAGACCTGATATAGCGTTTGCTGTCAATCTGCTCAGCAGGGAAGCATCGAACCCTAGTGTGCAAGCCTGGAATGGCATCAAGAGAGTTCTGAGGTATTTGCAGGAGACCAAAGACTTTTGTCTTAGGTTGCCAGCACAAGGAGAAGTCAAACTGACTTGCTTTGTGGACTCGGATTGGGCCAATCTTGAGGATCGCAAATCTGTGTCTGGCCTAGTGGTGAAGTTTGGGAACTCAGTAGTTGGATGGAGGTCCAAGAAGCAAAGTCTGATAGCGCTCTCATCCACTGAGGCTGAGTTTAGTGCTCTTTCAGAGATGTGCAGAGAAGTAGAGTTCTATGCTTGTTTGGTGCAGGAACTCTGCGAAGTGGATTGTCTGCCGATACGTGTTTTCGAGGACAATCAAAAATGCCTGCGTTTGGCAGAGTCAGGTCAGTTCAAGGCCAGAACGAAACACCTAGACATTCGCTTTCGGAATGTGTGCCAGAGTGTTCAGGAGGGATTAGTTGCGCTGAAGTATTGTCCCTCTGCCAAGAACCTAGCTGATGGGTTCACGAAGCCACTCACCTTCCAAAGACATGGGGAGTTTTGTGAAGGTCTGGGTTTGGGACGACCAAGGGTCGATTCTCCCCTCAGGCGCGAGACAAGAGGGGGTGTTGGGTGTAGTGAAGGGTTAACCTTCTGTGTCTCGAGGCTGAGAGGAGGCGCTTACAAGGGAAGTAAGCCAGGACGTGACGAAAGCAGCTTGGAATGCTGTGAGCTGAGTGAAAAGTGAAAGCAGCTTTGCTACGCAGCTGCTGAGAGAGACAGGTCGCAAAATGCAACTTGAATCAGATGGACTGTAAATATGCTATTTTTGAGCAAATAAAGTGCTACTAGGAAAGAAGAAACGTGTGGGACCTATTTACTGACTGCCCTTTCTACACGAACTGCTGTGCAATTCTGCTAATTGCTTTACGACCTGCAGAGGAGTGCAGGGAGCGTGCCGGACCACAACAATAAAGCAATAAATCTTACTTAACATGTTAATAAATCTTAATATGTTTACAAGAGACACATGTGGCAAGAAGACATAGAAGAGTTTTGATTAACAAAAGACTAGGTAATGAATTTATATCGTCAGACAAAAACAAAAAGAGAGGGGTGGTATTGTATATAAGAAATAAAATTGAAGCTCAGCAAATTTTCAAAGATGAAGAAGGAAGAATAATCGCAATCCAGATCAAGTGGCAAGGTGAAAAAATAATAATAGTCGGGATCTATGCACCAAACGGAAACAAGACTGATTTTTATAAAGATTTGGAAGAAAAACTGTTTGATTATATGGACCAAAAGATTATAATAATGGAAGATATGAATGGAGTAGTGTCAATGGAAATGGATAGACTGAGAGCATCAGGAATGAGTAAAGAGGGAAAACTACCAAAGACTTTTTTCTCAATGAATAAGAATTGTAACTTAATAGATATTTGGAGACTGAGACATCCACTTGACAAACAGTTTATGTTTCATTCAGAATCGAATCAGTCAATGTCGCGAATCGAGCAAATATGGGTATCTAACGAATTAACTCCAAGAATCAGGCAAGTTGAAATTCAACCAAGAGTGATAGAATCATAGAATCATAGAGTTGGAAGAGACCACAAGGGCCATCGAGTCCAACCCCCTGCCAAGCAGGAAACACCATCAGAGCACTCCTGACATATGGTTGTCAAGCCTCTGCTTAAAGACCTCCAAAGGAGGAGACTCCACCACACTCCTTGGCAGCAAATTCCACTGTCAAACAGCTCTTACTGTCAGGAAGTTCTTCCTAATGTTTAGGTGGAATCTTCTTTCTTGTAGTTTGGATCCATTGCTCCGTGTCCGCTTCTCTGGAGCAGCAGAAAACAACCTTTCTCCCTCCTCTATGTGACATCCTTTTATATATTTGAACATGGCTATCATATCACCCCTTAACCTCCTCTTCTCCAGGCTAAACATGCCCAGCTCCCTTAGCCGTTCCTCATAAGGCATCGTTTCCAGGCCTTTGACCATTTTGGTTGCCCTCCTCTGGACACGTTCCAGTTTGCCAGTGTCCTTCTTGAATTGTGGTGCCCAGAACTGGACACAGTACTCCAGGTGAGGTCTGACCAGAGCAGAATACAGTGGCACTATTACTTCCCTTGATCTAGATGCTATACTCCTATTGATGCAGCCCAGAATTGCATTGGCTTTTTTAGCTGCCGCGTCACACTGTTGGCTCATGTCAAGTTTGTGGTCAACCAAGACTCCTAGATCCTTTTCACATGTACTGCTCTCAAGCCAGGTGTCCCCCATCTTGTATTTGTGCCTCTCATTTTTTTTGCCCAAGTGCAATACTTTACATTTCTCCCTCTTAAAATTCATCTTGTTTGTTTTGGCCCAGTTCTCTAATCTGTCAAGGTCGTTTTGAAGTGTGATCCTGTCCTCTGGGGTGTTAGCCACCCCTCCCAGTTTGGTGTCATCTGCAAATTTGATCAGGATGCCCTTGAGTCCATCATCCAAGTCGTTGATAAAGATGTTGAATAAGACCAGGCCCAAGACAGAACCCTGTGGCACCCCACTAGTCCCTCTTCTCCAGGATGAAGAGGAACCATTGATGAGCACCCTTTGGGTTCGGTCTCAGACCATAATCCAATCAAATGTGAAATAAGAGGTTACGAAGAAAGATCATTCAGATGGAGAATTAATGACTACCTTCTAGATGATCAAAAATTTTTAGAGGGCGCACAAAAGAAGCTGACGGAGTATTTTGTGAATAATTGTAATAAGGGTACAAAAATGAATGTGGTGTGGGATGCCAGCAAGGCGGTGATGAGAGGATTTTTTATCCAACAGAATTCAATAAAAAAAAAAGCAGAGAGAAAGGCAAGAAGGAAATTTTAAGACAAATAATGGACAATGAACAAAAGTTAATTGAGAAACCAGACAATTTGAAAATAAAACAGAATATAAAAGCTCTGCAAACACAATTTGCTATGATAATAAATAAAGAAGTGGAGTGGAATATAAAAAAATTGTGACAAAGGAACTTTGAATTTGCAAACAAATCAGGCAAATGGCTGGCATGGCAAATTAAGAAAAGAAAGGAACAGAACACAATAAATAAAATCATCATAGAAGGAGAAGAGATAGTTAATCCAAAGGGTATCAGAAAAGGATTCTTGGATTTTTACAGACATTTATATAATAATAAAGAGAAAAATAACATGAGAAAAATAGAAAGATTTTTAAAAGGGAAAAAGGTGCAGAAGATCCCGACAGAAAAGAAAGAAAGGCTGAACGCCCCTATTGAAATGGAAGAGATTAAAGAAGCCATAAAAGAGTTGAAAAAAGGGAAAGCTCCAGGACCAGATGGATTTACAGCAAGCTATTATGAAGAAATGAGAAACATCCTGTCTACACCGCTGAGAGAAGTCATGAACAATATTCTTCAGGACAGAGAAATGCCAGAGACGTGGAAAGAAGCCTTTATTACACTAATTCCAAAACAAGACTGATTTGACTCAAGTTAAAAACTACAGGCCTATCTCATTGCTAAATACAGACTACAAAATTTTTGCAAGTATTTTAGCGAAGAGGTTGAAAAAAATACTACAAGAAACTATTCATAAAGACCAGGCGAGTTTCCTTCCTGGCAGACAGATGAAAGATAATATAAGGTATATAATTAATTTGTTAGAATATCTGACAGCCAGGAATGAGAAACAAGCTGCGTTAATATTTGTGGATGCGAGGACTTCCGGTTTGGATCGCAAGCAGCAGGGAGTGCGGAGAAGCTGCTGAAGGGCTTTTCCGAGCCTCATGGGGGCTTGGGGGCAACGCAAGGGCACTGCGACCCCCAAAATCTCAAGGGGGACACCCTTGAGGGACAAGCTGTCCAGCAGCGTTGGAGTAGTTCCGACGTTTTTTCGGGTGTTTTTTTTTTTTAAAGGAATCAAGAGTGACGGGACTGAGAAACGCGAATGGTAAGCTCTGCGGACCCCGTGTTGTGATGCCTCTAGCTCCCACTGGAAAAGCGACAAACCTCAGTAACTTTAAGAACAGAACCCTTAGTGTATTTGGAATAATTCTTGGCTAAAAATTTGGATTATGCACTAAGTAAACTCTGGATGTAAAAGGATTTAATTGAGGAGCCCGACCCGTTTTTTGGAGTGAAAATGGTGCAGGATATACAGCCGTAAGAGTGAAGAAAGGAAGTGATTAGTCACCCGCTGTAGAAACAGAAAAGTGAAAGTCCTCAGCAACTTGTAAGCGAGGCAAAGGAAACGAAATAATATAAAAGTAATGAAGAAGACCTTTAGAGACTTTGTATTCTTTCTGGGGAGAGCTTTAAAAGATAAGAGAAAGAACTGAACAGAGTGGTTACAAAGCGTGAAATACTTTGAAGCCTTAATCCTTAATACGGAAACATAAGGGGGAAGGAGGGGAGAAGAGAGAAGACGAAATAAAACACAAAGGCTTTAAAATAGACATTAAATAATAATCTCCACTTATTGATTTTTTTTTTAATTTTTTTTTTTCCTGAACCCTCTATATTACAGCTTGGTAAGTGATAAACAGCAGTGTAAATTTTTGCTTCTTTTTTTTTTCAAACCTCAACTCTGGACTTTAACCTCCCCCCCTAAAGAACTTAGATTTTTGACTTCTTCTTCACTTTTTCTGAGTCACTTGGAACCCTACATGAACTGAACTTATAGGGCTATATACATATCTTTATTTGGATACTTATCTTCTCTCTTTGACTGATTGGATTAAATTCTGAATACCCCGAACTCTCAAAGGTTGGAGCTTTTGGAAATGGAATTATATACGAACTAAGTCATAGAGGGGTATATTTAAGATTACTGGGGTATATACTCCCCTCCACTTGATAGACTGATTTTGGATCTCTGCGTCTCTTTTCAACATAACTCAATATTGGATTAAGCCAGCAAGTGGCTGAAGAGCATAGAACTTAGAACTTAAATTAAATAACCCTCTCTTCTCTACCTTTTCCTTTTTTTTCCTTTCTTTTTTTTTGAGGCCTAACTGTCTGGAACCTACCAGACCGCACATTAGAGACTACGCTTATTTTTTTTTTTTTTAATTTTATTTTTTACCCATCCTTTTTTTCCCCCTCTACGGACTGTGTTGGCACTTTTTGTCCCTTTCTGGATACAGAAGAAATTTATTTAGACCGATTTCCAAATACTGATTCACTTTCTTGATAAAACATTTGAATTGGATTAAGCTAACCAAGTGGCTGAAGATCAAGTAAAAGAAAGAACAGGAAGCCATTATCTAAAACAAAAGTCAGATATATGCTAAATTTATGATTTTTCTAATGGTTACTTTACATAAAGTCTTCCTTGTAAGATTAATATTTTATTAATGGTCTTCATATAAGGCCATTATCATTGCATAAATAATAATTTTTTAATAAGATTACTACTGAATCAATTCGAATTAACCTGTATTAATTGTGAATTTACCTTGGACTTTACCTAAATTCGGAGTTTACAGATTGTAAGTCTATAAACTGGGATTCTGATTTGGGAAACTAATTGATATTTGGGACTTTAGATTTGGAGTCGGAAATTCTACAAGCTAATTTTGAATGAATAACATCTTTGTGTATTTGTAAGAACCTAAAGGGACTGAGAACAATCTGATTTGTCATATTCACAGAATTACCTTATAGGTTCCTTTTTTGATCTTTATGGGTAAAAAAAAATTGGGGGGGGGAATTAGATTGTTTATGAAAATGCTGTTGAATATATTGTCTGATAATTAATTAAAATTGATTAAGATTGTGCGCCCTCTGGGGGAGAGAACAAATATTACAAGAAACTCAATTTTAAAAGTCAAGAAGGAGAAAATGTCTGGGAAAAACGGTAAAAAAGATAGGAGGAACACCATCAGATAGGAAAGCATCCCGTCAAGAAGAAATCAAGGACTTAGATATCCTATGGCTAAAAATAAAGGAAGAATTCAAACAGAGTGAAACACATATGGAGAAAAAGCTAGGAGAGATGCATGAGTTGATAGATAAGAAAATAGAGGGAGCAGTAGGAGAACTGTCAAATAAAATTAAAGACTTGACAGTTTGGTCAAAGACCATGGAAGAAACAAACAAAAAAATACAAAAAGATATGAAAGAACAAAGGAAGGAGACAGATAGGATAAAAGATGAAATAGGAGAACTGAATAGGAATCAAGACCAAATCTTGGATAATTTAGCAATGATTGAAATGAAACAGAAGCAGCTAAATTTAAAATTTAGAGGAGTAGGAGAAGAAACAAATGAGAATATTAAAGAAAAAATGACAAAAGAGCTAGCGAAATGGTTAGAACTGAAAGAAGAGGAGGCTGCCTATACGATGGAAAACGCCTTTAGAATAAAAATAAGGTCTAAACAAGTAAAATCAAAAAAAGTTCCAGGAGATTGCCTAGTTATATTTAATTCGATGGAGATGAAAAATATGATATTAAGAACAAGTTATCAAAAGAAATTAATCATCGAAGGCAGACCAATTATCATCTTTAAAGAGATACCAACTAGACTCCTACGCAAAAGAGAAAGTTACAAACAGCTAGTAAGTGTGTTAAAAAACAATGGTATACAACATAGATGGGAATTCCCTGAGGGGATCTCCTTCTTCTATAAAGAAAAAAGATTCAGAATTACTGAGACCCAAGAAGTAAGGAAATTTCTGCGTAGATATGAGAAAGATCTAGGAAAAGTAGAGGAGAGATATGGAGGAAGAAACGGAGACCCAGAGGAGAGAAGAAGGAAAAGGGAGAAAGAAAAAGAACAGGAAAATAAAGGAAGGGAAGAAGAAGTAGAGGAAGAGGAAGAGGAAGAGGGAGCAGCGGAAGAAGAAGAAGAAGAGGAAGAGGATACAGAAACAAAACCACTCCAATTTAAATTATTCGTTATTTGTAGATTGGAAAGTAAATACAATAATGAATCTGAAAATTTTGTCTTGGAATGTGAACGGTTTGAATGAAAAAACCAAAAGGAATAAAATCGTGAATGTTTTGAAAAGAAAGAATCTTGATTTAATCTGTATACAGGAGACACACGTGACTAAAAAGCACAAACATATTCTGATAAACAAAAAATTAGGGGTTGAGTTTATAAAATCTACTGTGGGAAAAAAAAGAGGGGTAGCGATATATGTCAAAGAAAAATGGGAACCCAAATTAATCTGCAAAGACGATGAAGGAAGGATTTTGGGGGTACAAATTAACTTCCAGGGTGAAAAACTTAACGTGATAAACATATATGCCCCGAACCTGAATAAATTGGAGTTCTTTAAGAAACTGGAACTAATATTACTGGAGCTAGAGTGTAACAAGACGATATTACTGGGAGATTTCAATGGAGTGCCAACACCAGAAATAGATAGACAATCAGAAAAGAAAAAACGTAATCAAGGGAAACTGCCAAGATCCTTTAACAATCTGGAGGAAAATTTAGATTTAGTAGACATCTGGAGATACAAACACCCAATAGAGAAGCAATTCACCTTCTTTTCAGAGCCACACAAGAGCTGGGGCAGAATTGATCAAATTTGGGTCTCAAGAGAACTCACATTAAGCACTTCAAAGTGCGAAATCCAACCTAGAACCCTCTCTGATCATAATTCAATAGTTTTCGAAATAAAAGGTGTATCACAGGGCGGGTTCAGATGGAGAATGAATGAATATTTATTAGAGAGTGAAGATGTTATTGAAAAGGCCAAAGTCACCTTAAAAGACTATTTCAGTCTGAATCTCAATAAAGAAACAAGTATAGATGTAGTCTGGGATGCCAGCAAGGCGGTCCTAAGAGGGTTTCTTATTCAGCAAAACAGCTATAAGAGGAAAGTAAGAGAACAAAAGAAAGAGGAAATCCTTAGTCAGCTAAGAGAATGTGAGAAAAAATTAATAACAAACCCGAAAGACGAACAAAACATACAAATAATAAAAATGTTACAAACACAGTATTCAATGCTAACAAGTCAAGAAATTGAATGGAAAATTAAGTTAATGAAACAAAAATATTTTGAATCAGCTAACAAAACAGGTAAACTATTAGCTTGGCAACTGCGAAAAAGGCAAAAACAAAATGTAATAAATAAGATAAAAATAGAGGAACAATTGATAGAAGATCCAAAAGAAATAAAGGAAAATTTCCTCAAATTTTATGAGAAATTGTTCAAAAAGGAAGATGAAGAGATAACCCGGATAGAAGAATATTTAGAAGACTACAGTGGGAAGACCATAACAGAGGAAGAAAGAAATCAATTAAATAAACCTATAAAAGCAGAAGAGATCCAGGATGCGATAAGGAAGATGAAACCAGGGAAAGCCCCAGGACTGGACAGACTGTCAGCTAAATATTATAAAGTATTAGAAAACCAACTAACGCCAGTGCTATGTGACATCATGAACAATATATTAAGAGGAGGTAGGATACCAGAGACATGGAAAGAGGCCCACATTACGATGATCCCTAAACCGGACACGGATAAATTAAATATTAAAAACTATAGACCTATATCACTATTAAACAACGATTATAAAATTTTCGCAGAGATGATGGCAAACAGACTCAAAAAATGCCTGGTAAATTTAATACATAAAGATCAAGCAGGATTCCTCCCAAATAGGTTACTTAAAGACAATGTAAGGCATATCATAAACATCACTGAATATCTGGAGTGTAAGAATGAGGTACCTGCGGCGCTGATTTTCATCGATGCAGAGAAGGCATTTGACAACGTCTCATGGCTGTTCTTACTAAAAAGTATGGAGAAAGCGGGGCTAGAGGGCGAATTTATGGAAGGAATAAAATCGATTTATTCGAACCAATCTGCTAAACTGATTATAAACAATAATCTAACAAATTCATTCAAAATTGAAAAAGGAACAAGACAGGGATGCCCTCTATCCCCGCTTTTATTCATTATGGCATTAGAGGTAATTACGAACAAAATAAGAGCAACACCAGAGATTCGAGGGATCAAAGTTGGAACGAAGGAATACAAACTAAAAGCGTACGCAGATGATCTGATGCTATTCCTAGAAGAACCGCAGAAAAGTGTTAGTAAGGCCCTGGAGTTATTAGAAGAATATGGCAAACTATCCGGTTTTAAATTAAACAAATTAAAGACAAAAATGTTGACTAAAAATTTGGGAAAAGATGAAAGAGGAAAACTGGAGATACAGAATGGAATCAAGGTGGCTAAAAAAATAAAATATTTGGGAATTTGGCTAACCACAAAAAACATAAATTTAATTCAGGATAATTATTCCACAACATGGAAGGAGATTAAAAAAGATCTAGATACGTGGAACAGAGTAAAACTTTCGTGGGCGGGAAGGATGGCGGCAATAAAAATGAACATACTCCCAAGAATGATATTTTTGTTCCAAAACATCCCAGTGATTAGAGGTTCCTCAATGTTTAAAGATTGGCAAAAAACTCTATAGAAATTTATATGGCAAGGGAAAAGACCGAGAATTAGATTCAAATTACTTACAGATCGGAAAGAAAGAGGGGGATTCTTGGTACCTAATTTGAAGTTATACTTTGAGGCCTCCTGCCTCTGCTGGATCAGAGATTGGATAAATTTGGAAGACACCGATCTGTTAGACTTAGAAGGCTTCAACAACAGATTCGCTTGGCATGCCTATTTGTGGCTAAATAAAGAAAAGGTACATAAAGGTTTTTCAAACCACATTATTAGAGGGCCACTATATGAAGTTTGGGAGAAAAATAAAAAACTTCTGGAATGGAAAACACCCTGGTGGTTATCCCCAATTGATATTTTAACAACCAAAAAAGCAAATATAGAAGGAGAAAGACTGACATATGAAGACCTACTGATAAGATCAGAGAATGGATGGAAATTGAGAACATATGAGGAGTTGAAAGACAAATTAACAGGCTGGCTGCAATTTCATCAAATAAACGCAGTATGGAAGGAAGATAAAAAAGTAGGGATAAACGAGAAAAAATCTAAATTCCAGATAGAAATAATTGAAGGTAAATCCAAGTTATTATCTAAAATGTATAACATATTATTAGATTGGGACACTAAAGATGAAGAAATAAAGGAGGTCATGACAAAATGGGCAATGGACGTGGGGTACAATATAGAATATGATAAGTGGTTGAAATTATGGACTAGTGGAATGAAATTCACGGCATGTGTCTTACTCAGAGAAAATTTGGAAAAAATGATGTATAGGTGGTACATCACACCGGCAAAACTAGGGAAAATGTACAAAACAGGAAATAAGGCTTGCTGGAAGTGTAAAATCAAAGAAGGCAATTTCTACCATATGTGGTGGACCTGCGAAATAATGAAGAAGTTCTGGGAACTTATTTATAATGAGTTAAAAAAAATATTTAAATATACCTTCCCTAAAAGACCAGAGGCCTTCTTACTAGGAATAATTGGGGAGGAAATCAAAAAAGAAGATAAGACATTATTCCAATATGCTACAGCCGCCGCTAGAATATTAATTGCACAAAATTGGAAAAGTCCAAATACCCCAACAATCAGAGACTGGCAGACAAAATTATATGAATATGTTGATTTAGCAAAAATGACACAAAAAATCAGAAACCAAAAAAATACAAAGTTTATTAGTGACTGGAATAAATTTATGGTATACATTGAAGGAAACTATAGAGACCTAAAAACTATAGCAGGTTTGATATAAGTCTTACGACGTGTAAACCATTAACAATTAATAGCTGCAGAAAAAAGAAAGAATTTTTTATTAAGAAGCCCGAAATCGGGAGGGAAGGAGGTCAATGGGTGTGTAGAGGAAAGGTTTAAAGATATAAAGATTCAAGGAAGAAGACAAAGAAATGTAATGGATGTTATTTTTATGCTATGTATGGATATTTCTTTTGAATTTGTTGATTTGTTTTTTTTCTTTTGGTTTTTTTTCAAGAGAAACTCAATAAAAAGAAATTAATATATATATATATATATATATATATATATATATATATATTTGTGGATGCAGAAAAGGCCTTTGATAATATTTCTTGGGACTTTATGTTAAAAAATTTAGAATATATGGAAGTGGGGAAAGAATTCTTTAATGGAATAAAAGCGATATATACTGAACAAAGAGCGAAGCTTATTGTAAACAACATGACTACAGAATCATAGAATCTTTATGGGGGAGAATTTCAACGATTAAGATGAACGTGCTGCCAAAGATGTTGTTTTTGTTTCAGACAATTCCAATAATCAAGGGGACAGTGATTTTTAAAGAATGGCAAAGAGCAATTTCAAGGTATATCTGGCAGGGTAAGAAGCCTAGAATTCAGTTTAAGTTATTAACGGATGCGAAAGAAAGAGGAGGCTTCGCCCTGCTAGACTTGAAATTATATAATGAAGCTTCATGTCTCTGTTGGTTGAAGGAATGGATAAAGTTAAAAAATACTGATTTGCTAGATTTAGAAGGTTTTGATAACAGATTTGGCTGGCACGCATATTTATGGTGTGAGAAGAAAAAAATCCATAAAGGTTTCGAAAACCACATCTTTAGAAGATCTCTCATAGAAATATGGGAGAGGTATAAAAGTATATTAGAACCAAGAATTCCCCACTGGCTATCTCCGTTAGAAGTTATGAGTCTTGAGAAAGTCAATATGAGGGGGAACTGGATTACATATAAAGAATTGATAGTAAAAGAAGGAGGAAAATGGAAAATGAAACCTTATGAAGAAGTGAAGGAGCACGTATATGATCGGTTGCATTATTATCAGGTTAATGAAATGTTTAAAAAGGATTTTAAAGAAAGAGGTTTTGATGAAAAAGAATCAAAATTTCAAAAGGAAATAATAAATAATGAGTACAAAATTTTATCTAAAATGTATAAAATGTTGCTGGAATGGTACACAAAAGATGAGGAAGTTAAATCGGTTATGATACACTGAGATTTGGGTCATAATATACAGTTCAATGACTGGATAAAATTTACGGCATGCACTGCGTTAAAGGAAAATGTTATGAAAATGGTTTATAGATGGTATATTACACCCGTAAAATTGGCAAAAATGTATAAAACATGTAATAAGTGTTGGAAATGTAAAGAAAAAGAGGGAACATTTTACCATATGTGGTGGGATTGTAAGAAGGTGAAGGGTTTCTGGGAACTGATATATAACGAGTTGAAAAAGATGTTGAAATATACATTTGTTAAGAAACCAGAGGCCTTTCTTTTAGGAATAGTAGGAAATAGAAAGGACTGTAAACTTTTCCAATACGCAGTAACTGCAGCGAGAATACTACTGGCCCAAAAATGGAAACAGGAACAACTAACGACGTTAGAAGAACGGAGAATGAAACTGATGGACTATGCAGAATTAGATAAAACTAACAGGGAAGATCAGATATCTACGTGACCAAAAGTTCATCGAAGATTGGGGAAAATTTTCAGATTATTTGAAATGTACCGTATTTTTCACCCTATAGGATGCACTTTTCCCCCTCCAAAAATGAAGGGGAAATGTGTGTGCGTCCTATGGGGCGAATGCAAGCTTCAGGAAGCTCTGCGCAACCCTCGGGAGACCGGCTCCGATGGCCTCGCAGAGCTGCCTGCAGTCCCAGGCTCAGCGCAGCTCTATGCGGCCATCGGGAGCGGGACGCGAAGTCCCACCCGGCTCCCGATGGCCGTGCAGAGCTGCCTGCAGTCCTGGGCTGAGCGCAGCTCTGCATGGCCATCGGGAGCGGGGCGCGAAGTCCTGCCCGGCTCCCAATGGCCGCGCAGAGCTGCCTGCAGTCCCGGGCTCAGCGCAGCTCTGCACGGCCATCGGGAGCCGGGCGCGAAGTCCTGCCCGGCTCCCGATGGCCGCGCAGAGGTGCCTGCAGTCCCGGGCTCAGCGCAGCTCTGCACGGCCATCAGGAGCAGGGCACGAAGTCCCGCCCGGCTCCCGATGGCCGCGCAGAGGTGCCTGCAGTCCCGGGCTCAGCGCACTTCTCCCCATCGCCAGCCCCACAAGCTCGGGGGACAGCGGGGAGGCGGAGCGTGCCTTCCCGCTGTTCCCCGACCTGGTTCTTCCAGCCCCGCACCTGGGGGGGAAATAAATTTTTTTTCCCTTTATTTCCCCCACAAAAAACTAGGTGCATCCTATGGGCCGGTGCGTCCTATGGGGCGCAAAATAAGGTATATGTGATGAGCAAACAACGCTAGTGGGATTTCAAGAAGCTCTGTGAATGTTTGAGGAATATTGTGTTGAAGAAAAATAAGAGGGTGAAGGTATATAAAATGCAATATAAAAATTAGGAAATGTGTAATTAAAAAATTGAATAATGGATGATTGTTAGAGAGGCTGAAGGAAGTCCAAAAGAGAAAATATGTGATAAATTTAGATTGGATATTATAAATGTATGTTGGAAAATTAATAAAAATTATTTATTAAAAAAAAAGAAAGAGCCACTAAAGGTAGACCTCCAAAGAGATTTGCTGATGAATTTGCTAAAACAGCAGTAGCAGCTGTTAAAAGCTCCAAGAAGGTATTTGAACCTTCAAGCTTCCAAGAAATCCAGGCTTTGGATTCAAAGGAGGCTGAGCCATGGTTAGATGCCATGAATGCTGAGCTTGAGTCCTTAGAGAGGAACAAAACATGGGAGCTAGTTCCAGTAGTTCCAGGAATGAAACTGCTAGGAAGCAAATGGGTCTTCAAAGCGAAGACTGATCAAAATGGCAAGATAGTCAGACACAAAGCCAGATTGGTAGCCAGAGGTTTTTCACAGGTACCAGGTGAAGACTATTACGAGACCTACTCACCCACCGTGAGGTATGAGAACAGGGATTTGTTTGTTCTCTGAAGAAATCCCTTTATGGTGTCAAACATAGTGCACGGTGCTGGCACACAAAACTCACTGAAGTATTGTTTTCTCTAGGTTTTCAGCAAGGGAAAGCTGATCCATGTGTATTTGTCAAAGAGGAAGGGCAAAAGAAGCTTTATTGCTTGTTTTATGTTGATGATATTCTGTTCTTTTGGAAGGATGTCACAATGTACAATAACGCCCTAGCTCAACTGAAAGAGCACTTTGACATGAAAGATCTTGGTGAGGTAACCAACTACCTATCTCTGGAAACAGAGAGAGATCAAGATGGTAACATTCTAGTACACCAGTCACAGAAAATTGCTGATGTATTAAGCAAACTAAACCTGATGGATGCTAACCCTGTAGACACACCGATGACAACAGGTTATCAGGTAGATGACACTGAAGAAGCATTTTCTGACACTACACTGTACAAGCAGACAAGTCAACAATCCTACTGTTAAGGATTGGAAAGCTCTGAAACGCATAGCCCGCTATTTGAAAAGCACTATGCATTACAGAAGGGACGCGGGTGGCGCTGTGGGTAAAAGCCTCAGTGCCTAGGACTTGCCGATCGAAAGGTCGGTGGTTCGAATCCCCGCAGTGGGGTGCGCTCCCGTCTTTCGGTCCCAGCGCCTGCCAACCTAGCAGTTCGAAAGCACCCCCGGGTGCAAGTAGATAAATAGGGACCGCTTACTGGCGGGAAGGTAAACGGCGTTTCCGTGCGCTGCGCTGGCTCGCCAGATGCGGCTTTGGCACGCTGGCCATGTGACCCAGAAGTGTCTCCGGACAGCGCTGGCCCCCGGCCTCTTAAGTGAGATGGGCGCACAACCCTAGAGTTGGACACGACTGGCCCGTACGGACAGGGGTACCTTTACCTTTACCTTTTTATGCATTACAGACTGAGATTTAACAATCAGAAGTCTGGTGTTCTTGAAATTTTTGCAGATGCTAGTTTTGGAAGTGACACTACAGACAGGAAAAGCACGTCTGGAGTTTGCTATATGTACAATCAGGGTCTATTTGATTGGTCATGCAAGAAGCAAACAACAGTTAGCTTAAGTTCTTGTGAAGCTGAACTGAATGCACTTTCTTATTCACTTAAGGATTGTGAATGGTTGTTACAATTGTGCAAAGACATGAAAATTCCTGTCAAATGTCCAATCCAGGTTTACCAGGACAACAAAGCATGTTTGGCTTTGCTGAATTCTGAAGGTTGTAAGCAAAGCACGAAGCACTTGCAATTGAAACTGCAACATGCTAGGGAATGTGTTCAGAAGGGACTCGTAACGGTGTCCTATATGCCAGGTAATGAAATTCCTGCTGATGTATTGTCCAAGATTGTTCCAAGGGGTCAACACTGTACCTATGTACAAAAGTTGGGTTTGTACTGATATTGTACGAACACGCTGCCCAGTGATGTTCACAGAAAGGGGGAGGATGTTGGTTTCTATTTCCCTCACTGAGCAGCAAATGCTTGTCACAAGACAATGTTTACATTCCGAAGTCCGAGTTACTGTTGGATTCCCATGGGAATGGGAGACTGAATGTGACATACACTGGTTTCCTGTTTTTCAGTGTTCTGTCGTTTCTTTGTTGGATAGAGAGTTGCTTCTCTGCTCTCACAGAGGCAAGATGTATGTTTGTGTGTTCTCGGTATAGATGAGAAATAAACCTTAGCATGTAGCACAATACCTGCTTATCCTTTCGTTGCGGACTACGAGATTACACTCTGCTTGTATCAGCTCCAGATGGGCCGGAGCTGATCAAAATCTCACAATCCTGATGACAGTGAAGAGTCTGAGGATACACAGCCGCAAAACCCCACACCCACTGATGAAGGTTCTGAATCTCAAACTGACTCAGATGGTTCAGAGGATTTCAAGAGTGCTAAGGCCTCTCTGCAACCCTCTGAAGGCTCTGATCATGAATTGGAGGAACCACTGTTCACTATAGGCCACTTCTCCTAAGAAAGAAGAGGAGAGCGTTGAAGACTTACGTCTAATTCGCAGGTCTGAAAGAGCCAGAAAGGGTAGACCTCCAAAGAGATTTGCTGATGAATTTGCTAAAGCAGCAGAAGCTGTAACTGCTGTTAATAGCTCCAAGAAGGTATTTGAACCTTCAAGTTTCCAAGAGATCCAGGCTTTGGACTCGAAGGATGCTGAGCCATGGTTAACTGCCATGAAGGCTGAGCTTGATTCCTCAGAGAGGAACAAAACATGGGAGCTAGTTCCAACAGTTCCAGGGATGAAACTGCTTGACAGCAAATGGGTCATCAAAGCAAAGACAGATCAAAATCGCAAGGTAGTCAGACAGAAAGCCAGATTGGTAGCCAGAGGTTTTTCACAGGTACCAGGAGAAGACTATCACGAGACCTACTCACCCACCGTGAGATATGAGAGCATTAGGCTTATGCTCAAACTTGCTGCAGAAGAGAATCTACATGTTTCTCATCACAATGTGAATACAGCATTTTTGTACGGAACCTTAGGTGAATCACTTTATATGCTTCCACCTGATGGTGTACAGGTAAAACAGGGATTTGTTTGTTCTCTGAAGAAGTCCCTATATGGTCTCAAGAGAGACCAAGATGGTAATATTCTAGTACACCAGTCACAGAAAATTGCTGATGTGTTAACCAAACTAAACCTGATGGATGCTAACCCTGTAGACACACCGATGACAACAGGTTATCAGGTAGATGACACTGAAGAAGCATTTTCTGACACTACACTGTACAGAAGTGTGCTAGGCAAGCTAAACTTCATTGCCAGATGTTCAAGACCTGACATTGCACTTAGCTGTAATTTGCTAAGCCGGCATGTCAACAATCCTACTGTTAAGGATTGGAAAAGCTCTGGAACGCATAGCACGCTATTTCAAAGGCACTATGCACTACAGACTGAGATTTAACAATCAGAAGTCTGGCGGTCTTGAGATATTCACTTGTGGATTGTGAATGGTTGTTACAATTGTGTAAAGACATGAGAATTCCTGTAAAGTGTCCAATCCAGGTTTATCAGGACAACAAAGCATGTTTGGCTTTGCTGACTTCTGAAGGTTGTAAGCAAAGCACGAAACACTTGCAATTGAAGCTGCAACATGCTACAGAATGTGTCCAGAAAGGACTTGTGACGGTGTCCTACATGCCAGGTAATGGAATTCCTGCTGATTTATTGTCCAAGGTTGTTCCGAAGGATCAACACTGTACCTATGTAAAGAAACAGTGTTTGTACTGAGATTGTACTGACACACTGCTCAGTGGTGTTCACAGAAAGGGGGAGGATGTTAGTTTCTTTTTGCCACTGTGCAGCTGCTTAGAGTTACAGGACTCTGTTTACATTCCAGATACAGTCCAGGCTGTTGGAAGTCTCACGGGAGACGGGATGTGATGTTAGTGGTTTCCTGTTCCTTTGTTCCTGTTCCTTTGTTCAGTTGCTCTCTGCTTTCCTAGAGAGAGGAGGTATTTTTCTTTGCTGTCTGCGTAGTAAGAAATAAAGCATAGCGATGTAGCCATAAATCTCATCACTTCCCTGTGCTGTAAACTGTTGAACTGGAATGTGCCTGAGGCCTCATCAAAAGCTCAGGTCATTATTATTCGTCGGAGGATGAGCTTTATCAGCTCGGTGGAACACATATTCCGACAGTTTGGTTGTCCTAGGGGATTTTAACATCCATGCCGACACTACCTTACAAGGGGCCGCTCGGGACTTCGTGGAAAGCATGGCCTCCATGGGGCTGTCCCTGAATAAGTCTGGCCCAACCCATAGCCGCGTACATGCCTTGGACCTGGTGTTCACCTCTATGGATGTTGGTGATCTGACACTAAGTAAAAGTGAAACAAAAGAAGTGCCATGGTCAGATCACTTCCTGGTGCAACTGGACTTCTCCGCGACCCTTCCCCACTGCAGGGAGGTGGGACCGATTCGGATGGTCCGCCCCCGCCACTTAATGGATCCAAATGGTTTCCACAGAGTGGTAGAGGATGCTTTATCCCATGGTGATGGCTTTTCAGCTGATTTCCTGGTGGCCCACTGGAATGTGGAGTTAACCAGGGCTATTGACTAGCCGTTGCCGGAGAGCGCTGCCTTTTTCCTGGGACAATTTGGCTACTAAAACAACTACCCGTGAGTAGCTTAATTTCGGACAATTGGACTTTAAACAACGACTTGTGAGTAGAAAGGAAAATTGGACTAAGAAATTCTTCTTAATTTGTCACTGAAACGGGAAGGTCTAAACAGGAAGTCAGCCTTCCGTTTCTTGTAGATAGATTAAAGCAAAGACATGGCAAACTAGAGTTCAGAAAATCGTTTGCAAAGGATTAACTTTCATCATCTAAAATTGTTGAACCCCCTTCGGAAGCAGGAGAAGAGGGGGGATTTTTTCCGGACTGTTTAAACCTGCAGAAGAGAGTGTAAAGAAAAGTAATTTTCCACCGTCTTGAACCTGGGAGCAGGGTGTCAGGACTGACATTTTTGGGAAGTTCATTGACTATAGACAAACGTCTTTGACAGATAGTTAAAAGAAGAGAAACATAGTGATTCCATTGTTCTCCTTCGCATTTTAAAGGAACAAATATTGACAAAATATCTGAAAAAGGAAACTTTGTTGTTAGATCTGCTCTACGTGGGGCTGCCCCTGAGACTGACCCAGAAACTCCAGCGGGTGCAGAATGCCGCAGCGAGACTCCTTACGGGGTCTTCGCTGCGGGATCACATTCATCCGGTGCTATACCAGCTGCACTGGCTCCCGGTGGAGTACAGGATCAGGTTTAAGGTGCTGGTTTTAACCTTCAAAGCCCTATACGGCCTAGGACCCTCGTATCTACGGGACCGCCTCTCCTGGTATGCCCCACAGAGGAACTTACGGTCTTCAAATAAAAACATCTTGAAGGTCCCAGGCCTCAGAGAGGTTAGGCTGGCCTCAACTAGAGCCAGGGCTTTTTCGGCTGCGGCTCCAACCTGGTGGAACGCTCTGTCACAAGAGACAAGGGCCCTCCAGGACTTGACATCTTTCCGCAGGGCCTGCAAGACAGAGCTGTTCCACCAGGCCTTTGGTCAGGGCGCAGCCTGACTCCCTCCTTTGGCAATCTTTACAATACTTTAGTTTATGGTTGCCATCAATTTTGATTTTAATTAATTCTTTGATGTTTTTATAATGTTGCACTATTTTAGTGTTGTTAGCCGCCCTGAGCCCGGCTTCGGCTGGGGAGGGCGGGATATAAATAAAATTTATTATTATTATTATTATAAAAGGGAAAAAAAAGAGATGGATACAAATAGAAGTTCTCCCCCTAGAGGGAGCCTGTGAAACTGTTACTAAATTTGAATCGGGGAGCTCTGCAGCTGCAACAGATTAAGATCGTGGGAACAGACTTCTGACCTTGCATAACAATGTATTCAGAAGCTCTGGTGCATGCTTTCTGCAAAACAAGTGCCTTATTGCAACAGTTACATGAGAAGACGGACTTGATGACTGTTGCGATCAGAAATTTTGGACAGGTAGTGGGTAACTATATAGAACCCACCCAGGAATTAACTCAGGAGTGTGCTCTGACAGATCAGATGAGCGAGGAGGATGTTGCTGGACCTCGGGTGGCAGAGATGGAGGGAGCTGTGGCCCAGCAGGAACATGAGTTGTTGGATCTGACAAATGAACTTGGAAAAAGCCAGATTTGGAGAGATAGAGTTTTGTTTGGTTTGGAAATGGGGGGTTGGATAGACCCCCCTATGCAGGGATGTTTTGACTTTTCAAGTCTGGCAATAGGCCGTGAGATGTTTGGGGTTGTGGGGGTTCTTAACTCTGGAGGGACTTTGAAACATGTTTTTAAATACAACATGGAGTTTAGTGTGGACTATGGAAAAGGGGCTGATTTGTCGAGAAGGGACAAAAATACTGTTAAGTTGGAGTTTCCACGAGTGAAAGGAGCAGGAGACAAAGTAAAGTACAGGTATAAATATGAAGAAGATCTGCGGAAGGGACATGGAAGAGACTTAAGGGCCTCGGACATAAAACTACCAGGTTAATGAGCTAGATGGATGGGATAGAAAGGACTGACAAAACCCGGGACCAGGAGGAAGAGACGTTGGATGAAGATTGGAAGAAAGTTTTAAAAAAATTTATTAGGATTGTTTTATAAAATTGATGAATGTTAGAAAAATGTTGGAACGAAATTATTTGGCTTTAGCAGAAATGTTAAAAGAATTATGTAAGAATATGTTATGGTTATGAGAAATTGGTATAAATAAGATCTAAGTTTTAAGTTTTAGGGTCTTGTATAGTAAGATAAGGTTAAAATAGATTAAGGTAATTTAATGACAGAATACTATGAAAAATGGAAAGGATTTGCTGTGATAATTAACAACTAGAATACAAAAAAGGGAGCAGTGAGGAGGTTGATGAAATAAGGTAATGACAGTTAAGGATTTGGGAATATTGGATTTGTTTTTAAATTTTTGTGGCTTATTTTTGCTTTTTGATTGTGATGTCTTACGTGTTTTGTTGTTGTCTTTTGATTTTGATTTTGATCAGTTTGTATTGTTTGATTGTGGTTTGTTTTTCTTCTGTTTTTTTTCTTTCTTCTTTTTCTCCTTGTTTTTCCTGTAATTTTAAAATTCTTAATAAATATCATTAAAAAATAATAATAACCAGGGCTATTGACTGTTTGGCTCCGAAGCGCCCTCTCCAATTGCATGGAGCCCGGACAGTCCCGTGGTTTTCCACGGATCTGAGGGCAATGAAACAATCATTGAGACGGCTAGAGCGCTGGTGGAGGATAACGCATTCTGAATCTGTCCGGACACGGGTTAGAGCTCAATGTCTAGCCTACCAAGTGGCAGTAGCGATGACAAAGAAGACTTTGTTCACCGCCTCTATTGCATCTGCAGAAAACAGCAGCAGGAGACTTTTTCAGGTGGTTCGCAATTTAGCGGAACCACCTGCTACATCGGGGCCCAGTACGGGCCACATGATCTCCTGCAATGATTTTGCAAAGTATTTTGCAGATAAAGTCGCTCAGATTCAGGAAGAGGTAGACTCCACCGTGGGAGCAGGGCCAGGGCGGGAGAATGCTAGAGTCCTGTCTACTCAAGTTGCGTGGGATCAATTCCAATCTGTTACCTCTGAGGATGTGGACAGGCTGCTTGGACGAGTGAAACCAACCACCTGTCTCCTTGATCCTTGCCCACCCTGGCTTATAAAAGCTAGTCAGGAAGGACTGGGCGATGGGCTTCGTGGGGTGGTGAATGCTTCCCTCCGTGAGGGAGCCTTCCCAGACCCGCTGAAAGAGGCGGTTATCAAACAGTTTCTTACAAAACCATATTTAGATGCTGCCAATATGGCCAACTATTGCCCAGTCTCAAATCTTCCATTCTTGGGCAAGGTGATCGAGCGAGTGGTTGCTAAACAACTCCAGGCACACCTGGAAGAAGCGGACCATTGGGATCCCTTCCAGTCGGGATTCAGGCCTCATCATGGGACTGAAACTGCCTTGGTCGCACTGGTTGATGATCTCCGGCGGGCTAGGGACAAAGGTGAGAGCTGTTTCCTAGTTCTGCTGGATCTCTCAGCGGCTTTTAACACCATCGACCATAACATCCTTCTGGACCGTCTAGAGGGACTGGGAGCTGGGGGCACTGTTATACAGTGGCTCCGCTCCTTCCTCCTGGGCCGTGTTCAGAAAGTGGTGGGGGTGAGTATTCAGACCCCTGGGCTCTCACTTGTGGGGTGCCTCAGGGTTCCGTCCTCTCCCCCATGCTTTTCAACATCTACATGCAGCCACTGGGACAGATCATCAGGGGGTTGGAGCTGGGTGTTCATCAGTATGCGGATGATACCCAGCTCTACCTCTCTTTCAAATCAGAACCAGTGAAGGTGGTGAAGGTCCTGTGTGAGTGTCTGGAGGCGGTTGGAGGATGGTTGGTGGCTAACAGATTGAGGTTGAATCCTGACAAGACAGAATTACTCTTTCGGGGGGACAGGAGGCGGGCTGGTGTGGAGGACTCCCTGGTCCTAAAAGGGGTAACTGTGCCCCTGAAGGACTGGGTGCACAGCCTGGGAGTCATTATGGACTTACAGCTGTCCATGGAGGCGTAGGTCAATTCTGTGTTCAGGGCAGCTGTTTATCAGCTCCATCTGGTATGCAGGCTGAGACCCTACCTGCCCACAGACAGTCTCGCCAGAATGGTGCAGTGCATGCTCTAGTTATCTCTCGCTTGGACTACTGCAATGCTCTCTATGTGGGGCTACCTTTGAAGGTGACCCGGAAACTACAACTAATCCAGAATGCGGCAGCTAGACTGGTGACTGGGAGCGGCCGCCAAGACCATATAACACTGGTCTTGAAAGACCTACACTGGCTACCAGTACGTTTCCGAGCACAATTCAAAGTGCTGGTGCTGAGGGCCTTCTGGTGGTTTCCTCGCTATGAGAAGCCAAGTTACAGGGAACCAGGCAGAGGGCCTTCTCGGTATTGGCACCTGCCCTGTGGAACGCCCTCCCACCAGATGTCAAAGAGAAAAACTTTTAGAAGACATCTGAAGGCAGCCCTGTTTAGGGAAGCTTTTAATGTTTAATAGGTTATTGTATTTTAGTGTTCTGTTGGAAGCCACCCAGAGTGGCTGGGGAAACCCAGCCAGATGGGCGGGGTATAAATAATAAATGTTTATTATTTGTATTATTAATTATTATTATTATTATTATTATTATTATTATTATTATGAAGTCTAATAACAAACAACTGTGGCAAAATGAAAAGGGGACTCTTTTGCTATTGTCAGTTGCATTTATGATGTAATTAACTCACTGCAATAAAGAGGTAAGCATCTTAAAAACCTACAAATCAATTCAGTTAGCAGCAGGATATGAAGGATGCCCAACTTCTGTCACTGCATCAGTTGGATCCATGATACTCCAGAATCCAATAAAGCCCAAAATTATCAATGCCCTGTGGAGTGCCAGAAATGCCTTCCGGGCATGGATGGGGAGTTTCCAGTGCTACACTCTTCAAGAAAAGCATATCCAGGACCAGATGTTTACTGCTCTGCTGCCACTCAACATTACATTCCTGGTGAGGCCTCATGGGCCATTTGTTCCATGATTTTGTTCTGGGTGTATGTAAGGGAACTAAAGGGCTTTGGTTAGAGTAGATTGTACATGATAGTTGTGTCATGTGGTAGAGCATAGGCTTCACATGCAGAAGATCCCAGGTTCAATCCTTGGTATCTCTAGGAAGGGCTGGGAGAGAGTCCCTGCCTGAAATCTTGGAGAGTCACGGCTAGTCAGTGTCAGCAAGACTTAGCTAGCTGGAACGAAGACAGCTTTCTATGTTCAAAATACCAGGCTCCTTCTCTTTAGTGGAGACAGTAGTTGGAATGTGTCCAGAAAGGACTCGTGACGGTGTCCTACATGCCAGGTAATGAAATTCCTGCTGATTTATTGTCCAAGGTTGTTCCGAAGGATCAACACTGTACCTTTGTACATTAATTAGGCTTGTACTGAGATTGTACTGACACTGCCCAGTGGTGTTCACAGAAAGGGGGAGGATGTTAGTTTCTGTTTTGCCACTGAACAGCTGCTTGGAGTCACAGGACTCTGTTTACATTCCAGGGATTCCAGGCTATTGGAAGTCTCACGGGAGAAGGGAGACAGATGTGACATTAGTGGTTTCCTGTTCCTTTGTTCCTTTGTTGTTCAGTTGCTCTCTTTGTCTTTTCTGATGTCTTTTCTGTCTGCGTAGCTTAGAAATAAAACTCTTTACAATGTAGCCAAACCTCTCATATCTTTCCTGTGCTGGAAACTCTGCTGGATGAAGAACGTGCCTTGGAGCCTTATCAAAGGCTCAAGTCGTTATATGTTGGGAGGCGATTCCGAAGACACGGGGGAAGAAAATGAGCTTTATCAGCTTGGCCGAGCGGAGTTCCCGACATTAACACCATTTTAAAACTCTGGTGAACTCAATCCTATTTTGGTACCTAGTTGTGACTACAGAGCTAGGCTGGGTCATTTCTGAAAAGCTAATTGCAGCTACTCAACATGCTAACCCTTTCAAGATTTCTGCATGTCAGAGTTTCAGGTCTGATCGCCATGGCGTTTGGCTGCTTTCCCAAAGCACCGGACCCCAATCATGTATTTTTTCAGGGATGATATGGGGTTAATTATCCCTGCCAACCCCCCCAAGGTTGTCTGATAACTGCCACTCACTACAGAATCTGGGGGCAGAGACACTGGGTGCTGAGCACTGCACGAAATGGAAACTCTCCAAAGCCATCGCCATTAGCAGGAGGATCCCTGTTCTTTAAAAATATTTGAATTCAGACTCTGAAACATGCATGTTCTGGAAAGAAGGAGACCAAAAAAAAAAAAAAAAGACCTGCTAAATAATTCAGTGGCTGAGTCCCAAGGATTTGATCGGAGAAGGACTTTCATAGTTTTGCTACAGTTTATGTGAAGTGAGCGACTGTTTCTTTCCTATACTTGCTAATTCATGATTTGGCAAGCCTCACTTAGAAAAATCTAATTAATCAAACAAACTGAGTGCAGGAGGAACTGTATAAAAATATGAGAATCTGATGCTTCATGGCATAGTCCTCTGTGGAGGGCTCTAATTAGAAGTGGCAAAAACAAGATTGATGTGTGTCAGGGAACTGGAGCCAGAGAAGGGGGGGGGGGGGGAATGGGAACTTACCGGGAGAAAGTTCCTTTAATAAGCAGCTGTTCATCTTCGGACGAGAGAGAAGAAGAAGTGGGGTCAGAGGGGAGTGAATCTGAGAGGGAGGAGGAACTTCTGAGGCCAAGTACCTCTCGTCAGAGAGGAAGGAGGGGGGCCAGGCTTAGGAAGTGGCTTTGCTGGCCAAAAACGAAAGCGAGACAGTCGGGACAACTATCCGACCATGATTGAGTCGTACTTTTGAACTGCTCTGTTAATAGCTTCAATGAGGCAATAAATCTTCTGTAAATATGGCTGGATTCCCGGACTCTTATCTTCGCTGAGCATTCATAACTCACCATCGCTGACAGCTTGTCCCGACTCTCCAGTTGATGAGTGTGAGGGAAAGGAAGCAGAAAAGCAAAGCCATGGAGCAACGTGTGCAGGAATTGGAACGAGATAGAGCCGGACTGCAAGCCAGGGCAGAGGAATTGAGAATTCGCCTGGAGGAAGCCAGAGCACATTCAGCAGGTGTGACAGGGGGGTCTCCTGGGAAGGACTTTGCCTGCGCTAGGGGGCAAATTTAATGGTGATCCCCAGGAATATCTGGGATTTAAGACTGAAATCCAGTATGCTATAGAGCTGCAGGGGGCTACTTTAGCTAACGATGCTGAGAAAGTTGGCTACCTCATTAGTCACTTTTCTGGATCGACTAGAGATTGGGTTCGCCCATTGATCGCAGCTAACAATGATGCTCTCCGGGACGTGAAAAAATTCTGGGAGGCAATGGACGTTATGTTTTCACATGAAAGTGAAGGGGAGGTAACCCAGCAGGAGCTCTTGGCTTTGAAACAAGGGAATTTGACGGTGCATAGTTACTGGGCCCAGTTTGCCATGCTGATCCACAAACTGAGTTGGGACTTAAGCTCAGGGCCAGTGCAAGCTTTGTTTAAGGCTGGACTTAATTCTGATGTGAAAGATGAGCTTGCCAGAGGGCCACGTCCCAAAGACATGGATTCACTAGTTAAGACTGTTTTATCGATCGGCAGCAAGCAGGAGACGTGACTGTTGGAGAAAAAGCAGAACAGGGGCCGGTGTTTCCATGGTGATTGCATTCCTGAGATGCCGGGAGAAGCTACTCAAGGTCAGAATCAGCCTGAGCCGATGGAAATTGATTCTGCCCCGCGTGCGGGGACATTCAAAAGCCCAACGGCTGAGCCAGAAGGAGGAAAAGGACTGGCAGGCGGCCAAGAAATGCCAGAAGCCAGGGCACTTTGCCAGAGTGTGTCTGGAACGTCGCAACTGGTAGGGAATGGTGGGGGCTTCTCCCCAGGGAGCAGAGGAGGTGTCCCAGATGCAGGGAAACGGGAGGGCCTGGCTGGGGGCGAACCGGGGCAACAGCCAGGCGGCAGCAGCAAAGAAGAACCCCGACCAGGACACCCCCAACTGGGCATAGTGGTGAGGGTGTTGTTGGAGCTCCCGTATGGCCACACAATGGAGGTCCATGCCTTAGTGGACTCAGGTGCGAATGCAAATTTCTTCAGCAGAGACTTCGCTGCACAGCACCAGCTGCACTTGTGGCCTTTGGATTTCCACCTGCAAGTAACCACCATTGATGGACGGGAACTCTTGGGAGGGGAAGTGACCCATCAGACTCCTCCCATGAGGATGCGGATTTCCACGCATTCCAAGACGATCGCTTTCCACGTAGCCATGCTGGCAGGGCCGCCCATCATCCTGGGCATGAGTTGGCTGGCCTTGCATGATCCGGTGGTTTCCTGGCACCAGCATAACCTGACGTTCAGGTCGACCCACTGTTTGGAGAACTGCTTGGGAGTAAAGGAGCCATGAGTCAGGGGTGCCAGGGTGGCAGCCACGCGCACAGAAGATAAAGGCGGCATCCCCCCAGAGTACCAAGACTTGGAGGAAGTGTTCAGCCAACGGGAAGCTGACATGCTCCCGCCGCACCGGCTGTACAATTGCCAGATTAACTTGGTCCTGGGGGCCAAGTTACCGGCAGGAAAGCTGTACTCCATGTCTGATCAAGAAATGCAGGAGTTGAGAGACTTTATTGACAAGAACCTAAAAAGAGGTTTCATCCGGGAGTCCAAGGCAGTGGGTGGGAGCCCGGTGTTCTTTGTGGACAAGAAATCGACGAGCGAGAAGAGGCTGGTCGTTGATTTCAGGGGGATCAACGCCCTGACTGAACCCATGACCTTCCCCATGCCAAGAATCGACGTTTTGGTGCTAGTGAGGAGGGGAAAGATTTTCACGAAGCTGGACCTGAGGGGGGCATACAATCTCATCAGAGTGCGAGAGGGTGATGAGTGGAAGATCACCATGTTTACCCCGTTAGGGGCGTTTGAATACCTCGTCATGTCTTTCGGCTTGCAATGTGGGAGCCCGTGCTTTCGGACCTTCATGCACCACATGTTGGGACCGCTCCTGTACCGGAACTGTGCTTGTTTTTTGGACGATATTTTAATTTTCTCGGCCAACGAAGAACAGCACGTGAAGGACGTGCGAGAAGTTCTGAGTAGGCTCAAGGAGCACCGCCTGTAGGTGAAACTGGAGAAGTGTCAGTTCCACGCGAGGGAGGTCGAGTTCCTGGGCTAAAGGTTGTCAGATAAGGGTCTGGCGATGGATCCGGAGAAAGTCAAGGCGGTGGTGGAATGGAAAAGTCCCAAGACCAGGAAGGATGTTCAAAGGTTCCTGGGCTTCAGCAACTTCTACAGGAAGTTCATCAAGAACTTTGCGCAGTTGGCGGCCCCCATAAGGGACTGCCTGAGTGGGAAGAAGAAGTTTGCGTGGAAAGAGGCGGCGCAAAGGGCGTTTGAGAGCCTAAAAGGGGTTTTTGCATCCGAGGAGCAGTTACTGCATGTTAACCCCGACCTGCCACTGCGGGTGGAGACGGATGCGATCGAGCCATCGGGGCGATCCTTATGCAGCAGGATGAAGAGGGGAATTGGCGTCCATGTGCCTTTTTCTCCCGGAAGCTGAATAAGTCGGAGGTGAACTATAGTATCTATGATAAGGAATTGCTTGCGATTGTTGCTGCGTTCAAGCAATGGCGCCATTTCCTGATTGGCGCAAAGCATCAGATACAGGTGTGCACGGGTCACAAGAATCTGGAGTACTGGCGGACAGCGCGTGTGATGTGCCAAAGGCAAATATGCTGGGCGGAGTTCTTCGCCAGCTTCAACTTTAGGATTCTGTACGTGCCAGGGGAGCAGAACGTGAGAGCGAATGCGCTATCCCGCAAACCAGAGTACATAGATGAAGAAGGGCCTCCGGTAGCCAGGCTCATGTTCCCCGAGCACAGGTGGACTTGCAGGGGGACGCTGGTGAAGGACGATGAACTAAGGCGATTGATCCGGGACGATGGCTTTGCTCGCCAGAAGTTAGACAAGCTTGGAGAAGGGGTAGGAGTTGAGGGAGGTTTCGAGGAAAAGGGGGGGCTTCTGTTCTGACGGGGGGGCTTAGGGTGAAACCCTAAGGGCCAGAAGTAGAGGACCTTATGCATTATATCTTGCACTGTCCGTTATATAATGATGCAAGAAAAAGATTTTTGGTACCTATAATGACAGGGTCCCCTGACCAGAACCCCCTTGACATGATGTTATATCTCCTTGCAGACACAGATAAGTATGTGACCTGGCGGGTAGCACTTTTTGCAACTGCTGCTAGGAAAATTAGAGCAAATTATATAGCCAAGGTAGCCATTAACTGTAAAGGAGATGAATTTATTTGATCCTATCTATCTACCTCAGGCTATGCTCTATCTTTGTCACCAAACTCCGAGTATAAATTGCACACTGTATTAATTGATACTGTTTTTAACATTAGTGACCATGTGATGATTTTAGCTTATGAATTTTATTGTTTAATGTTTTTATTTGTACATTGGGGTACTTTTATAGCTTTGTTTAGAGTACGTAATGTTTTAATAATACAAATGTTTTAAGTCTTTTTTTACCAATTCAGTATATTTTCTTTTAATTGTCAAATAATTCTGTGTACATTGCGGCAGTCTTTGGCTATGTGCAATAAAACTGACTGAGACTAAGGGCCAGAATCCTCAAACAACTTCACGACAGCTCCACGGCAGGACATTTTGGGCAACACAAAACCATGTTGTTGGTGACCCGGGAATTTTGGTGGCCCAAGGTGCGGGAGGACGTAAAGGAATATGTGAGAGGATGTGAGACCTGCCAGAGGGCCAAAGGGGAGAGGGCGGCTCCGGCAGGGTTATTGGAGCCTTTGCCCACACCAGGGAAGCCATGGGAGGTGGTATCGGTAGATTTTATCACTGACCTGCCCAGGTCCAGGGGGAAAACTGTGGTGATGGTGGTGGTGGATCTCCTGACCAAGATGTGCCATTTTGTAGTGTGCTCACATGCAGTGACAGCGGAGGAGACAGCCAAGTTGTTTGTAGAGCATGTGTTTAGGTTGCATGGAGTCCCTTCTAGCGTCATTTTGGACAAGGGAACACAATTCACCTCACGGTTTTGGCGCAAGCTCATGAACTTATTGCAAGTAGAGGTGAGTTTCACCACCGTAAGGCACCCCGAGAGTAATGGGCAGGCAGAAAGAGCAAACGCTGTGTTACAACAGTATTTGCGGTGTTATGTAAGCCAAAGACAGAATGACTGGGTGGAAAAGTTAGCACTAGCAGAGTTTGCGTACAATAATGCTGAGAATGTGTCCACAGGGATGACTCCTTTCTTCGGCAATCACGGATGTCACTCCAGAGCCTTCCCAGGGAGGGGGGAGGAGTCATGGAGTGTACCGGCCACAGAACAGTTTGCAGAGGAAATGGAGGCGATTCACCAACAGCTCCAGTTGAACCTGGAGAGGGCCAAGGAAGTATACAAGAGGGAGGCAGACAAGCATCGGAGACAAGGGGAGACCACCCGGGTTGGGGACAAGGTGTGGTTGTCCACGCAGGGGTTGCCCTGGAAAGGGGGGTGCAAGAAGCTCAAACCCAGAAGGGTGGGACCCTTTGAGGTCATTCAGCAGATCAATCCAGTGGCCTTTAAGTTAAGGCTGCCCGAGAGTATGAAGATTCATCCCATCTTTCATAGGTCAGTGTTGTCGCCCTACAGGCAGGTAGGGGAAGGGGAGGTTCCACCGCCTGAAATGGAAGAAAGGGAGCAAGGCCACGAGGTAACTGAAATTCTAGACTCCCATTGGAACGGGGAGCAGCTAGAGTATCTTGTGGCTTGGGAAGGGGCTCCCAGTTCAGAAAACACTTGGGTTCCGGCAGGTTGCATTACCGAGGGGGATCTGATGGAGGAGTTCCACGATTTATTTCCCCACAAACCCAAACCCCCAGGTAAGTTTTTTGAGCAGGTGTTCGGGCCGACGGATGATGAAGAGGACTTTGAGGGCTTCCCTGCGTCGTACACTGAGGGAAGACATCGGAGAGGAGGACTTTTTGAGGATTTTCAGGGGCCTGCGGGTTTGGAGGGAGGTTGGGGTAAGGTTTTTGATGATACAGAAGAGGAAGAGGAAATTTTCTTAGGCTTCACCCCCGAGAGGCATGATAAGCAGGAGACGGGAACGGCAGTCTCTCTGGAGGAGGAGAGGGGGGCCTTTGGGGAGGGGGTGGATGTCAGGGAACTGGAGCCAGAGAAGAGGGGGGGGGAATGGGAACTTACCGGGAGAAAGTTCCTTTAATAAGCAGCTGTTCATCTTCAGATGAGAGAGAAGAAGGAGGGGGTCAGAGGGGAGGGGGTCAGAGGGGAGAGAGGGAGGAGGAACTTCCGAGGCCAAGTACCTCTCGTCAGAGAGGAAGGAGGGGGGCTGGGCTTAGGAAGTGGCTTTGCTGGCCCAAAACGAAAGCAAGACAGTCGGGACAACTATCCGACCATGACTGAGTCGTACTTTTGAACTGCTCTGTTAATAGTTTCAATGAGGCAATAAATCTTCTGTAAATATGGCTGGATTCCCGGACTCTTATCTTCGCTGAGCACTCATAACTCACCATCGCTGACAATGTGCTTCCATTTTGGGACAATAAAATGGCAAACTGTGACGCAGTTGAAAAAGAAAGGAGCCTAAGGGGCGAAAGGCAGCTGATAGATTACAATTGGGGTATATTTTACACAAAAACTGCATCTGCTTGTATGGATTTGTATCGTATATGGATTATTAAAGTGAAGGTGAATCTTTGGTCCTTGCGAGCTTTCCGTAGGGCCCGGGGAGAGCAAGCTTGGATTTTAGAGGAACCAAACAATTATTAACTCTGAAATATACCCGATGGCATTGCCTTCTACGGAAGATTCTTATCTGGATCCGGGAAACATCTGCTCATTAAGAGACTTGAAATACTACTTTGAATTTTATTAAAGGAAAGCTGGAAGACAGCCCAGAGTTTTAGAGATAAAAGCGTGAAACGGTAAAGGGGCCCTCTGAGGGGGGACGGCGCCAAAAATGACTGACAACAAGAATAAAACTCCTCTTGCAAGTCAGCATATATATGGATTTGTTAAACACGATGGAAAGTCGCATACCAGTGATTGTGATGACGATAAAGGATTAAGATCGGAATTATGATCTTGGGAATAAACAACAGAGAAAAATGCAGGAACAAGAATAAAAGATTCTCTCCTTCCGGCCAGAACATGGGAAGTCCTTTTTAAATTATTTAATTTGGAATGTAGAATTGGCTTTTAATTTGGAATGTAGAATTGGCTTTATTTGTGCTATGATGTGGTATGATTTGACATGTTATTAATTGAAATGTTATTAATGGAAAATTAATAAAAAATATGTGTTTTTTTTTAAAAAAGAGCTTCAGGTTTTCTCCCTTCTGCCACCTGCCTTTTGGAAGTGGCATCTCTGATCCCACAGGACTGCTCCTCATTTCCAAAACCACCATCATTTGCTGAAACGCTGTGCCTCTGCTTTTCCAGTCAACAGAACAGCTGCTGGAATTCCAGTGTCAATACAACATTGGCACAGAACTGGAAGCTTTTAATATTAACATGCCTGTTGTGAAAACTTTAGAAAAACCTGTGTTTTCATGAACAAATAGTGCTTAAAGTGTTCAGCAGAAGTGAATTCACATTATATAAAGTTATTTCCTTCCTTAGATCTAGGAGTATAGGGCAGGTTGTGCTATCATTTTTATCAAGCAAAATGCCCCCAAGAGTCTGTTGAAGGATTCAATTAATCTGCTTGTCTTTTCTTTTCTCTGCATAGCTACAGCTGTCGCTTATTTTACCCTCCAAAACAGTATAAACTTCAACACATTATATTGTGGTAGAGAATACCACACTGTTATCACTGTGTTTATCAAGTGAGTTCTTTGTATATCTCATGTTCTTCACCAAACCCTCCACTCGATCATTTTCCATCTTGCTCATCCCCCTCTCTTGAGCAGGTGGGCCTAGAGGCTTCTGGCTATTTTGACATTTCTCTTGGGCTCTGTTTTAATTTTATTTATTCATTTTGTGAAATGCAGAAATATTACTTTCCACAGCCTTTACTTGCCAGTGTTTTTCAAAATCAAAAGACATGATTTAGTGCTTTCTTTCCACATTAGTTCCTGTTCTGGTTTTGGTAACCCAAAGCTCAACTTTAGCTTTGGAGCTCAGGATGAGGTTGCTTCCGTTCTGACCCAAACATGACATCAGCAAATACTTTTAATAAATCCATGCTGAATACTATTTGCTCTATCCAAATCCATAGCTGAAGGTTCCAGAGTGGGGTAGGATTGATATGTGGAAAGTAATTGTAACATAAGTTTTCTCCTCCCTGGCTTGGATGTCATCAGCCTCCCTGTTGGAAAGGGACTTCTGGAAACAGAAAAACTTGCAAGGTGGTGGTATTTAGGAGCTAGATAACCCTAAATATTGGTGGGGAGGAGGGGAGAACTCAACATGGGGATGCCATTTTGACATGCCTAATATATGGTTCAGAACCTAAACACTATCAAGAAAGGGTTCTTCTCTGATGCTCACATAGAAAATCCCCCATTTGCTTTTCAGTCTTTTAAATTATGGGGTATGTGTTTCTTACCATTGTCTTTTTTTGTCACATTTACTTCCCTGCACTCCCTGACAGGTTACATTAGGAAAAGTGTTAAAAGTCATAGTGGTAATGCGGAGCCTCTTCATTTACCGAACAATTGTCAAGGGGTATCATGAAAATGTATACACGGACGATGGCAAGGTAAGTGTCTCTTCCATATTCCCCTTTGCTATGGATGTTTATATGGAACTTGGTGCTCAGACAATTACAGAAGAACAAGTCTCTACAACTGATGCATCTCTGGCCCAAGAAGCTGTCCTAATGTTATTTATGTAAAGCATCCCACTTTTAATTTTAGATAACTTCTCTCCTGATTTACTACACCCTCAGCCCTTAGACCAGGTGTGAGGATCCTTGCCCCCCCCCGATGTTGTTGGATGGCAAGTACCACAATCCTTGGCCATTACCCATGCTTGCTAAAGCTGATGGGAGTTATCATTAAGCAGCTTCTGAACGGCCAAAGGTTCTCCACACTTGCCTTAGGCCCGTGTTGCATTATTATTAGTATCTACTAACGCTGGGGCACATCAGTTGTCCAGGCTTTGGATTTCTCTCGCTCCCCCACCCACCCCGAGCCACCAGGAAATTGTACACAAATTTTCCATTCAAGAAGAGAAACCTCTTTCTGATGAGAAATCGGGGGCTTGTCCCAAATTGGTTTAATCTGATGGCAGCCACAGCATTCTGAATGGCAGCTATTAAGGAAGTGCAACCTGCTTCCATGAGTGATCTGTTTTATTGGGGGGGGGGATCACCTGGCTTGAACCCCTAATTTCTCTTGACTGTATGCACTCCATATGGCTTTCTGTGGTGCTTTAGAGGATGTTAATGGGACCTGACAGCCTTCAAGGTTGGTTTGTTTCTCTCTTCAGAGTGGAATGGGCTCTTGCTGTCAGAGAAGTTCCCTCACTGACAAGGGTAAATCAAGCAGGTACAGAGGCAGAGGGAAGAGAATGCCTCAGAGAGGAGGGAGAAGTGGGGAGTAGCAGGAATTTGACCTCTGTACAGAGAGGCACAGCGAACTGGAATGCAACTGACAGGCTCCAGTGAAGACAAAACAGAAGGAGAGGGGGAGATAGGAGGGGTGGAATCGCCCAGAAGCAGGAAACTTTTGAAGCTAGCCGAGAAGAGGGGGGCTGGAAGGAGGAAAAGGTGGGGGATTTCCTGCTGGGACAGGAAAGGGAGGAATCACCATGTTTCGGCAACTGGATCATCATCGGAGGACTTACCAGAGCTCCTTATAATGTAGTAATAAATCTGCAATAATTAACTGCCGGAGTTATGTCGTGTGGGGGAGAGACACCGCATCCTGACACGTGCTGAGACACCCACCTAGGCTCATCTTTTTGCCAATAACAAGTACTAAGCACTCCTGAGGGACGCGGGTGGCGCTGTGGTCAAAAAACACAGAGCCTAGGGCTTGCCAATCAGAAGGTGGGCAGTTCGAATCCCCGCAACGGGGTGAGTTCCCGTTGCTCAGTCCCTGCTCCTGCCAACCTAGCAATTCGAAAACACGTCAAAGTGCAAGTAGATAAATAGGTACCACTCCGGCGGGAAGGTAAATGGTGTTTGCATGCGCTGCTCTGGTTCGCCAGAAGCAGCTTAGTCATGCTAGCCACATGACCTAGAAAAAACTGTCTGTGGAGAAACGCCGGCTCCCTTGGCCAGTAAAGCGAGATGAGCGCTGCAACCACGGAGTCGTTTGCAACTGGACCTAACAGTCAGGGGTCCCTTTCCCTTTCCCTTTAAGCACTCTTGTCTCTCACATTCTTTCCCCGTCCCTCTGGATCTCTCTCTCTCCTTATTACAAAACCCATTAAAAATATAAGGTTCATAATAACCAGACAAGCACCTGCAGTTCAAGGCCCCCAAGCCCTTCCCCTGAAAATAAATTCACACTGACACATAATTTTAGTTTAAGCTATTGGGCAAAATTTAGGCCACAACTTTATTTATTCCAGCAAAGTGAGCGGTGTTGGCTTAGGCATTGGCAACAGACTATAACTGACTCCTGCCTCTCTGGCTGGAAGTCTGAAAGGGTAAACACCAAACAAGGGAGCAACATCGATGAAGACCAACCAAAGCTCACCCTGGGGTTCCTGTGGTCCTGGCATGGCCCTAGCCCCTCAAGCAGACTTCGGGCGAGATCCAGGACCCCCAGATTCCTTTACCGGAATACCCTTATTCATGGAGGGGCAGGTGATGGCCGCACCTCCCCTCCGACACATTTCAATAAGCCAATGCCTAACCTCCACACAAGCCTAGCGCTCGCCACCAACACCCTCACCTCGCAAACAGTCCTTCAAGCCATCTGGGACCTTGGCCAAGCACATATTGTTACCTTCGTCAAATAAATGCACTCCATCTGCCCTCAACAGGGCTGCATTAGAGAAGATAATACCTGGGTGGGGGATCACCCTGCCACCCAGGGAGAACACCTTATGCACCAACTTGCGATCAACCCACTTCCAGGTATCAGTTGCAGCGGCTGTTGCGCCACGTGCACCTCACCAGGAAACGTGACCAATAAATAAATAAAATCATTGTGCTGGGGAAAGACATGGCCAGCTCCTGCAAGTTCCTTTCAATGCAGGGCCGTACGTCCACGCCCCTAGAATAGAATCGTAGAATCATAGAGTTGGAAGAGACCACAAGGGCCATCGAGTCCAATCCCCTGCCAAGCAGGAAACACCATCAGAGCACTCCTGACATATGGTTGTCAAGCCTCTGCTTAAAGACCTCCAAAGAAGGAGACTCCACCACACTCCTTGGCAGCAAATTCCACTGTCGAACAGCTCTTACTGTCAGGAAGTTCTTTCTAATGTTTAGGTGGAATCTTCTTTCTTGTTGTTTGCATCCATTGCTCCGTGTCCGCTTCTCTGGAGCAGCAGAAAACAACCTTTCTCCTTCCTCTATGTGACATCCTTTTATATATTTGAACATGGCTATCATTGTTGGGATACTGCCAGGGAGACAAAGTCCATCATGGCCCCCAAGCCGGCTGCCGGACGATCCATCGATCTCCCGTAGACACGCAGTATCAGCAATTAGCGACATGAGCTCCAGAACATTCTAGAGCCGATGCACGCTCTCTATCAGCAGATAATGCACAGCAGAAGTCGTACTCAGGAGAGCATTATTTACAAGTTTTATTCAGCGTTGATCAGAACAAAGAAAAACATGACTGCCTGCTTTAGTGTCTACGACACAGAGAGAAAACGAAAGCAACAGAAAACATAAACATCCTGTGAACAGGAAATGCGCAGACTCTGTGACTCACAAAGCCTGCTCCCTTTTAAGGTGGAATGGAAATATCCTAACATCCTCCCCCTTTCCGTGTAACCTGTAGTACCTGTGGTTCAACCCAATTGCAACCTTTGTACGTAAACCTTAAGTTGTTCTCTGTTAACAACCTTAGACAACAGATCAGCAGGAATTTCATTTCCTGCCATGTAGGACACCTGAATGAGTCCTTTCTCAATACACTCTCTTGCACGATGTAGCTTAATCTGCAAGTACTTGGTTCTTTGCTTGCAACTCTCTGAGTTCAGCAAAGCCAAACAGGATCTATTGTCTTGATACACTTGTACAGGACATTTCACAGAAACTCCGATGTCCTTAAACAGTTGCATCAACCATTCACAATCCATGAGTGAAAATGACAGAGCATTGAGTTCTGCTTCACAGGAACTTAGGCTCACTGTCGTCTGCTTTTTGCACAACCAGTCAAACAGGCAGTGGTTGTACATGTAGCATACTCCAGAAGTGCTTGTACCATCTGTGGTGTCACTTCCAAAACTTGCATCTGCAAAGATTTCAAGACCTCCAGTCTTCTGACTGGTGAACCTCAGCCTGTAGTGCATAGTCCCTTTCAAATAGCGGGCTATGCGCTTCAGAGCTTTCCAATCCTAAACAGTAGGATTGTTGGCATGTCTGCTAAGCAGGTTACAGCTTACAGCTATGTCAGGTCTTGAGCATCTAGCAATGAAATTCAACTTGCCTAGAATGCATCTGTACAGCGTTGTGTCAGAAAACGCTTCAGCAGTACTGTCTACCTGGTAACCTGTCACCATCGGTGTGTCTGCTGGGTTTGCATCAACCAAATTCAACCTGGTTAATACATCAGCAATTTTCTGTGTTTGGTGTACCAGAAAATTACCTGCTTGGTCCCTCTCCACCTGCAGAGAAAGATAGTTGGATACCTCACCAAGATCCTTCATGTCAAAGTGCTCCTTCAGCTGAGCTAGGGTGCTTTGGTACAAAGCCTGATTCTTCCAAAACATCAGAAGATCATCAACAAAACAAACAATACAGTTTGTTTTGCCCCTCCTCCTTGACAAACACACATGGATCAGCTTTGCCCTGGTGAAAACCTAGAGAAAGCAACGTCTCAGTGAGTTTCGTGTTCCAACACCTGGCACTCTGCTTGAGACCATATAAGGATTTCCGCAGTTTACAGACCATTCCCTTCTGTATCTGCATCCCGTCAGGTGGAAGCATAAACAGCTCCTCCTCCAAAATCCCGTACAAAAAAGCTGTATTAATGTCATGATGGGAAACATGCAGTTTCTCCTCTGCAGCTATCTTGAGCATCAGCCGAATACTCTCATATTTGACGGTGGGTGAGTAGGTCTCGTGGTAATCCTGTCCTGGTACCTGTGAAAAACCTCTGGCAATCAATCTGGCTTTGTGTCTGACAACCTTGCCATTCTGGTCTGTCTTGGCCTTGAAGACCCATTTGCTGCCAACCAGTCTCATCCCTGGGACTACCGGTACCAGCTCCCAAGTTTGGTTCCTATTCAAGGAATCAACTTCAGCCTTCATGGCATTAAGCCAAGGCTCAGCATCTTTAGAGGTTAACTCCTGAACCTCTTTGAAGCTTGAAGGTTCCCACACCTTCTCTGAGCTACTAAGAACAGCAGTTGCTGTCTTAGCAAACTCATCAGCAAATCTCTTTGGAGGTCTGCCCTTGGTGGCTCTTTCAGATCTGCGTACTAGACGCAAGTCTTCTGGACTCATCTCCTCTTTCTTAGGAGAAAAGTGACCAATGGTGAACAGTGGTTCTTCCAGTTCATTGTCAGACGCATCAGATGGTCTGACTGAGGCCTTTGCGCTCTTGTAGTGTGCTGTGTCATCACTGTCACTGACACCAGCAGCAGCGCCGCCCACTGAACTGGAATCCGAACTCTGATCATCATCACCATCATCATCCTCAGCAGCTTCCTCAGCTTTAGCTGCTTCTTTGACATCACCTTCATCCTCCTCTGGGTAACTCTGGAAAATTCCCACATTTTCCCCCCACTTAGGATTGTACTCAACACTCTTTGTGAACTTAATGGATTTAGAGTTGGTCATCCATACCTTGTATGCACCTTTTTCGTACCCCATGAACAAACCATGTGCCCCACGCTTCCCAAGCTTGTTGCTTTGTGGGGTGTGTACCCACATGTCAGAACCAAATATTCTCATGTGCTTGATGTTGGGTTTCTTACCAAACATCTTCTCATAGCGGGTACAACCAATAGGTGATGACAATCTGCGATTAAAAGTGTAAACAAAATTCGACAGAGCCTCCCCCCAAAACTTCTCAGGGAGATTGGCATCATGCAACAAGGTTTTCATTCCTTGCAGCAACGTTTGATTTGCTCGCTCCGCAAGCCCATTCATCCATGGCGATCTAGGAGTTGACAAGTCATGCTGGATTCCCTTCTCAGTCAGGAAAGCTTCAAACTGCTGAGAAGTGAACTCCCCGCCTCAATCAGTAAACAGACAGCCAATACGTTTACCGTGAACATTCTCCAACCAAGCACAGAATGCCTTGAACTTAGGAAATGCTTGTGATTTCTGCTCGAGCATAAACACATGAATGTACCTGGAAAAAGAATCAATTAGAACCATGAAGTACCTTGCTCCACCCAAAGAGGGCGCAAGTGGACCAACCAGGTCTGCGTGCACTAGCTGGTAGGGTTTGGAAGCCTGCCTGCTAGACTCCTTGCCTTTTGGAGCAACCTTCACCTTGTTCTCTGCACAAGATACACATTTCATGTGAAACTTACAGGGTTTGATGTTCAAACCCTCAACCATCTCTGGCATCTTGGCCAGTGCCTTCCAAGAGAGGTGACAAAACCTTCGATGTGCATCGTGAATGCATCCTGCATGAAGAACTTTGTTAGTTTGTGCAACACAACAAGAATCAACATTAGACACAACAGCACCAATGTCATCATAAGTTATACAGAACAATCCATCCATAAACTTTGCATGCAAAATGTCCTCTTTGCCTTTTCTGATGACACAGACGCTCCTCTTGAAGGAAATCTCAAAACCATGCCCAGTCAGCTGTGGGACACTGAGCAAATTGTCTGCAGCACCTGGAACATAAAGTACATCTTTGATGGTAGTGTGCAGACTTGCCAGTCTCACAGTCCCTTCTCCTGCAATTCATAATGTCTTTCCGTCAGCCAGGTGGATCTCACCTTCTTGAGGCTTGAAGGAGATAAAGAGATGGCGGTCTTTCGACACATGGCGGGCACACCCTGAATCAACAACAAACCTGGCTTTGGCCTTTGGAGCAGCCTTTGCAGCAAGCAAAACCTTGTTTTCCACCGGCGTGGGCTTTTGCAGCTTGCCCCCCTGCTCCTGGCCATCAGACTTGCCTTTAGCCTTTGGTGAAGCTGTGCCAGCAAACAAAGCAGTGTTTTCCACCGGCGTGGGCTTTTGCAGCTTGCCCCCCTGCTCCTGGCCATCAGACTTGCCTTTAGCCTTTGGTGAAGCTGTGCCAGCAAACAAAGCCTTGTTTTCCACTGGCGTGGGCTCTTCACCCCCCCTCCTCTGCTTCGGGCCATCTGCAGGCGTCTGTCTCTGTTTACCTCTGCCCTTCCGGCCTCTGCAAAGGCGATGACCTTGGTTCTCACGAGAAACAGAGCTCTCAGCTGCCGATTCCTTGGCTCCCCCTTTGGGCTGGAATGCTGCCTGGGATGACATCACAGTCAGCTCCCCCTGCAGCTTGCAACCGGTGCCCCCGGCATCCCTGCATTCACTCGCATTCTGGGAAACAGCCAGGACCTCCGACGCAGTCAAACTCTGGGCTGGGATGACCGGCAGATGGGCTACCTTCAAAGCATTCCACATCTTACGTGCAGTCACGTTGCCAGCTAACATTTTAATTTCTTCCAGAGAGACGGACAAGACTATTACGTCAATGGCCTTTGAATTCTGGGCTCTCCATCTATCTGTCAGAGGAACTGGAGGGGCTTCAGACAGAGTATGCCACACTCCAAACTGACGCAGCAAACTCTCACACCACACAGCCCAGGTCTGATAATTGTGCCGATTTAACTTTGGGCACTCAGCAGCTTCAGAAGCTCCAGAAGCGTGGAAAAACTCCATTCCAGCTTTTTACTTGAGCCGTGAGCCTTTATGCCTTCAAAAACTTCTTATCTCGGCAGCTCATAAATCACGAAGCCTCTGGCGCAGCTCCCAGGCCAATTAAGCCAGCCGGAGTTCAAAGACTCTTCCGCGGCACCAGAAAAGCCTTACTTTCACTTTTCCCACACATACCTCACAGCAGTCTTTTGCAGTCTTACTCTCCTGTAAGTGCCGTGAATCTGGGCCCATAACCTGTTGTTGGGATACTGCCAGGGAGACAAAGTCCATCATGGCCCCCAAGCCGGCTGCCGGATCTCCCGTAGACACGCAGTATCAGCAATTAGCGACATGAGCTCCAGAACATTCATATCACCCCTTAACCTCCTCTTCTCCAGGCTAAACATGCCCAGCTCCCTTAGCCGTTCCTCATAAGGCATCGTTTCCAGGCCTTTGACCATTTTGGTTGCCCTCCTCTGGACACGTTCCAGTTTGTCAGTGTCCTTCTTGAACTGTGGTGCCCAGAACTGGATACAGTACTCCAGGTGAGGTCTGACCAGAGCAGAATACAGTGGCACTGTTACTTCCCTTGATCTAGATGCTATACTCCTATTGATGCAGCCCAGAATTGCATTGGCATTTTTAGCTGCCGTGTCACACTGTTGACTCATGTCAAGTTTGTGGTCAACCAAGACTCCTAGATCCTTTTCACATGTACTGCTCTCAAGCCAGGTGTCACCCATCTTGTATTCTTTTAATACTCTTGGATGCAGTACATCTGGCCCTGGAGACTTGAATACATCTAAACTAGCCAAGTATTCTTGTACTATCTCCTTAGTTATTCTGGGCTGTGTTTCCTCTGCTGAATCATTTGCTCCAAATTTTTCAGGTCGGGCATTGTTTTCTTTATCGGAGAAGACTGAGGGAAAGAAGGCATTGAGGAGTTCAGCCCTTTCTGTGTCCCCTGTTTGCATTTCACCATCTTCTCCTCTGAGCGACCCCACTGTTTCTTTGTTCTTCCTTTTGCTATGAACATACCCATAAAAGCCTTTTTTGTTGCTTTTAACCTCTCTAGCAAGCCTGAGTTCATTCTGTGCTTTAGCTTTTCTGACTTTGTGTCTACATGTGCTGGCTATTTGTTTGAATTCCTCTTTGGTGGTTTCCCCCCTTTTCCATTTTTTGTACACATCCTTTTTAAATCTTAACTCAGTTAAAAGTTCTTTAGATAGCCACCCTGGCTTCTTTAGGCACCTTCCATGTTTCCGTCTCATTGGTATTGCCTGACGTTGTGCTTTTACTATCTCCCTCTTAACAAACTCCCAGCCATCATGAACTCCCTTTCCTTTTAGTATTACTGTCCATGGGATCTCACCCAGCACTTCCCTAAGTTTTATGAAGTCGGCTTTCTTAAAGTCAAGAAATTGAGTCCTAGTATGCTTGGCTGCTCCTTTCCGCTGTATAGTAAACTTCAGAAGAGCATGATCACTCGCGCCTAATGATCCTTCCACTTCTACCCCACTAACCAGGTCATCAACATTGGTTAGGACCAGATCTAAAATGGCTGTTCCTCTTGTTGCTTCTCCCACTTTCTGGACAATGAAGTTGTCTGCAAGGCCAGTGAGGAATCTGTTTGACCTTATGCTCTTGGCTGAGTTTGACATCCAACAAATATCCAGGTAATTGAAGTCCCCCATTACTACTATCTCCCTTCCTTTTGCATGCTTGGCCATCTGTTCCAGGAAGGCATCATCTATGTCCTCCGTTTGGCTTGGGGATCTATAGTAAACTCCCACAATGAGGTCACTGTTATTCTTCTCTCCCTTAATTTTGACCCAAATGCTCTCACTTTGGCTTTGAGGTTCTAAATCTTGGATCTCTTCACAGGTATACACATCCCTGACATATAACGCCACTCCTCCTCCTTTCTTGTCTGGTCTGTTTCTCTGAAATAGATTGTATCCCTCCATTATTACATTCCAATCGTGGGACTTATCCCACCAGGTTTCATTGATGCCTATTATGTCATATTTAGTTTGCTGTACCAAGAGCTCAAGCTCATCTTGTTTATTTCCCATGCTTTGCGCATTAGTGTACAGACACTGAAGTCCATTAATCATTCCCCCGTGTCTCTTATTTAAGGATTTTTTCCTCCCACCACTAGGTCTGCGTGCTGTTTGCTCTATTTGGTTTATGACATTTGGATGATCATCTTCATCAATTGATAGACTCCTACCTTCAGGAGCACTGTCTCAATAAGGGCAAATCATTTTCGCCCAGCTGCATGATCATAGCAGACGGCAGGCCCACACTGGCCGCTTGAGGCCGTCATCAATGGCAAGAGTTATCTCCAGAGCATCCCTTGCCTGGTGAACCATGAGACTTTTACTTGAGCAGGTAGACTGAGATCACACCCCAGGCCGGTCTCTACTGCTCACACGCTGGCCCAATGCACGATACTGTGACCAAGGATCCAAACGTGCAACGCCGGCAGCACTAAAAGAAAAGACAAACAGATAAGTAAACGGGGGGGGGGACGGGACGCCGAGGGATCTTGTCTAACGTAGCCTTTGTAAGCGTCCGGCTTCCAGTGGCCTAGATTCTTAATCCTATTGACCGACAGACCCCATTGAGCTGTGTCATGGCAGCACCAATTCAAAAAGAATGTGCTGTGTACTGTCCAGGAGAGAGCCCACAGGCCTGAATAGCCTTGCGCACGACTCTCGTAAACTGGTTTCTTGACAAAGGGGTCCCATCCTCATGAACTAAAAATGGTCCCACGCCACGAGGTCTAACTTGCAAAACCTTCTTGTGTCCTTAACCAGACATGGGCCCCATGAATGGACACTGGGAGCCGTAGCTGCGCTCCCAAGGCTCTCTGGTCAGTCTTTGACCTGCGAATGAAGACCAACAATTCGGCCTCCCTGAAGACAACGTGCTCCAAATGGAGACCTTGAGGAAGCCTGGGACCACTTCAAATGCCACTTCACCAACTCTAAGGGCACCAAAAATGATAGGAGTATGCGGCTGAAAATAATCATGCCTCATATTGAGACCAGCACACCGATCTTAACTTCTTATGTATCCTACACAGAAGATCAAAAGTAATTGGCCTCCTGGCAACTCCCTTTGAAGGCTGCAAGCGACGCCAACCTTCCAACGCCTTACGCAGTAGAAAATCTGCAAATGGGTCAAAAGCAATAAGGGACTTACTTATAAGATATAATTGAGGAGGGGGCAAAGAAAGCGACTACTCCATGCATGACTACACGCTTCCAAGGCTACATAGGCATTCCAGAAAAAGGCTCTGATAGTTGCTTATACCAGCAAAGTGATCTCAATTTGTTATGGACATTACTGAGAGGATCAAATATGACCGGCTTCCACACGACTCCACTAGTGGGATGAAGTCTGCTCCAACCCTCGCAAGCTTTCCTGTCGCACGGGGATCCCAAGAAAATGGGATTCACTGAAAACAGATATTGCACCCGCCTGAAACCTAAATTCTTTGCTGCGCACCCAAATAGAGCTAAATGCCCAAAGTGTTGAAGCATGGGATCAGTAGATGTGGCTGACAAAGATCCACAGCCAAGGACTGCATGTGAAAAGTAAGAATCTAGTCCAAAACTTCTTGTATGACCCAAATGCAGAGGGGGAAGAAAACCACTATTTCCTACAAGACGGCCAAAGACTGCGTGCAAAAATTAAGAATTCAGTCAAGGCCTTCCCATATGACCTAATTGTAGAAGAGGAACTGGAGGAACTACTCCCAGCAAGACTAAATGTTACCTAGGTTCCAAAGGCATTCTGGAATGACAAATCAGTCCAAGCTTTTTCATGGGACCTCAGAGTGGAGGTGCTCTGGAGACTACTACTCCCGTCAAGAGGATACGCTTCCCATGCTCCGTAGGTCTTCTGGGTTAGCCTCCAGCCCACCAACATGTCCACCGGAAGCAGATGCGGTGACCACATGGATCATCAGTCCATAGATGCACAGCTACTAAATGGGAAAGAATGACAATTAAGAGTAATGGACTTAAAACGCCAATCATCGTGCCAACACTGTGCAAACCAGCGGACCAGATGACCATAGCTTGAGGCTATCCCCCCAAGCTGCATTAGTTGTTGTTGTTGTTGTTGTTATACTCTTATTGTATAATAAGATAGTGGTGTATGTGCCTGCGTGTGAATACTATCTATGAACATTATATGTAGGTCTACACTTATATGAATTTATGTATTTCTTGCCATTCAATCACCTTTTATTTTAGGTTGTTGTTGTTATTATTGTTTGTTTGTTTACATATTATTTTATTTATTTAAATTTATTTATTTCAAATATATGTATACCCATGTAAATAGGTGTGTATGACTATTATGACTATGCATGTATGTATGCATAGTCTCAGATCAACTACTACCTATGATGGTGGATACGGAAAAAAATAAATAAAGTGACATCAGTGTTCTAGACCAGGCACCTATAGTGCCCACTTGCTTAGCTCAATATTGTCTGCACAAGCAAGCAGACACTGGTGCTCATTCCAATAGCGGTATGCACCAAGAATAATGCTGCAACAAAAACCCCAAAACCCAGCACTTTACCATGCTGGATAAATTGTACATATAGAACACATAAAATGGATTAGAAGGAGATGGAACCACTCCTTTAACAGATCACAGATAAAGCTCAAAGCAATGCCCTTATAGCCTGACAGATTATATACTCGTGTGAGTGTGAAAGTGAATGTGTGTGCGTACAATCTATTAATCACCTTTTGAATTAGTTCTGGAACATGTATCAAACCTATTATCTATACTACTTTTAATTCCAGTCAGCAAAATGGAAGCAACCAAAATTGTTTTCGCTAAACAAGCCTGGTCAGGCCAATGCAATGAAGCGAGGTGCGAACTTCTATAAAATCACTTATTAATTTGTCCCATAGCATGCACTTGCAGCGGGCAGTACAAAAGGAAATTAGTTCCCAAGATGTAATGCTATATCAAGCTTCAGAAAATCCAACAGGATGCAATACTGGGAAGGTTGCAGTTATAAGATGAACTAGTCAAAGATAAAACGACTTCTTTCTACCCAGACAGCAGGAAGGATCCATTATAATAGCAACTATACCTATGAGGTGATAAATTTTCAGCAATACACCAGCCTTATATTGAAAGCCACCTGTAGCAATGACTCCCAGGAAAATACATAATTATATATATAATATGTGTGTGTGTATAGATATAGATATAGAGATAGAGATAGAGATAGAGATAGAGATAGAGATAGAGATAGAGATAGAGATAGAGATAGAGATAGAGATAGAGATAGAGATAGAGATAGAGATAGAGATAGAGATAGAGATAGAGATAGAGATAGAGATATATAGATATATAGATATATAGATATATAGATATATAGATATATAGATATATAGATATAGATAAACTATTTATTCATTTTGTTTGATTAATTGGTTCTAGCCTAATGGAAGGGGAATAGAATAGGCAAGCTAAAGGCCAAGATCAGCCAAATGTTAGTTATTGTTTCGCTATTTATTTACTTCAGATATTTATTGAGTGCAGTAAATCCTACCCTTAAGGTTCTTTGGTACCTCTGCCCTGGCCAGATTAGTAGAAACAATGGCACGACAAATCCAGTGCTGCAAATGAGATGCAAACCACAAATAAAGCCTGTTATGGTAACAGCCATAACTAAAGGAGCCTGTAGGCCGGGAAATGCCAAATAAGAGCAATCAGTAATAATGAGCCCATGAGTTAAGTTAACTGTATTCGGTACACATATACAGCCGTAAGCACAGAATTGCAGTGTCGGAAAGGACCCAGAGCCTGAGCCAATCCAATTGACTGCAAAGTTGGAATAGGCAAATGTCCCATATGGGTATCGGACCTGCAACTTTAGCATTATCAGCACCAAGCTCTAACCAACTGAGATAGCCAGTGACCTCAGGCCAAGAAATAAAACCATACTTGAGGCCAAGAAATTATAGGATAACGCGGGTGTCGCTGTGGGTTAAACCACAGAGCCTAGGACTTGCCAACCAGAAGGTCGGCAGTTCGAATCCCCGTGACGGGGTGAGTGTCGGTTTGCAAGCCCCCTCCATAGAGGCTGGCCCCTCTCACTGTCCTCGGAGCTTGCTTACCGGTAACCTCCTCTGGCTGATATCCAGACAGACCAGGGAGACTTTGATAGGCGACATTTTCCCAAGCGTGGGTAAAATGCACAACCCCTCTCTCCTGCTTCCGCAGGGGAAAGAAAACAAGTCAGAAATCTATTTACATGATGTTTATTTCTGACATTACAGCACTACAGAAAAACACGTCCTTTCAGTTCAGTTCTTCCAGCAAGTCTGACAAACTTCCTGAACATGCACAAACGGAAGGTTTCAAATTACACTCTTCACAAAGACTTATCCAGCCTGGGAACGTCCTGGGAAATTCTTCTTTCCCACAGATAGGCGCATCATGTGATGTCAACAATCTGGGTGTCTGCAGCGGTGATGTTTCCATATACTGACAGTGAGCTCCCGTTGCTCAGTCCCTGCTCCTGCCAACCTAGCAGTTCGAAAGCACGTCAAAATGCAAGTAGATAAATAGCGGGAAGGTAAACGGTGTTTCCGTGTGCTGCTCTGATTCTCCAGAAGCGGCTTAGTCATGCTGGCTACATGACCCGGAAGCTGTATGCCAGCTCCCTCGGCCAATAAAGCAAGATGAGTGCTGCAACCCCAGAGTCGGCCACGACTGGACCTAATGGTCAGGGGTCCCTTTATCTTTACCTTTAACCATTAATTCGAACTGTACTTCCCCCAGTGTAACGCCTCCCGCACCCTAAACTGAGTCAGGTATACCGTTCTGGGTAGGCAATAACTCTGCGCCTGATCCAACCCTTGTGGTCCAAATGCTGGAAAAGGTATTAATAAATTAATTGCAAAACGTACGCTCAAGCGCCGTAAAATTGTCGTAAGGGAAATAACTTGCCTTAACCGACACAAATACCCCAGAAATCGACTCAATAAAATCGCATGGCCAATTAAGTTAGAATGCGCCACTGCGTACTATATAATGTCATGTTTCTTTTGTTTCTTTTGCTGTAAATAATAAAATAATTGATGCCACAATTCCTACACAATTTTTCTTTCACTGACTCTGCTAATACACTTCATATCGTGCACACGTCTCTTGGATGTGTCCCGATGCTTTCTACGGGACTCCGGTAAGAGGCACCTCCCGTCAGCTTTGTCATGTGGGAACCTTAAGGGATGCATTTTGCTTCCACACAGAAGAACACACAGTTCTGGTTCTCACCCATCTAAAGGTTCTTCACTTCACTTCACTTCACTTCACTTCACTTCACTTTTCACTTCACTTCACTTCCTTTGCAAGGGATTGTACAAGTGAAGCAGACATTTAAGATACCAGTAAAATGAAATATAAAAACTGACTGTCCAAAAATCTTTTTCTTTTCAATGTGCAAAAGAGATAATACTGTACTCTATCTGGCACCTCAAAGTGGAGCTGGGGTATTTCATAAATTTAATACACTTGGATCCCTTTTTACCAGCAAGTGCTTGAGGTGACTTGCAATCAGTCATTTTTTTAAAAAAAATCTTCACAACATTGTACTTATTGAATGTTTTCAATCTGGAAGCTGCTTTGGGGTGGGGGGCATGAAAGGCAAGGTAGAAATGTCCTAAAATAAAATAAAGCTTGTGAAAGAGCTTGTAGCAGAGTTTCTGAGTAGTACCATCTGCTATCAATTTTCCATACTGGGATCTTTTGGGAGTAACGGCAGAATACACATTTAATAACTTAATTAGTAAGATTACAAAAGCCTACCTTTCCAGCTGCCAAAGACACACACATATACACACCAGTCTTCATTTAGATTTGTAAGTGCCTGAGGGCAGAGACCTGTCTTCTTTTACTCCATAAAATGCCAGGTACATGGATGAAGCTATAAATATTATTATCATAGTGTAGAAAAGGGGCACAGAATTCACAATAGCCCCAATGGGTATCAAATTCATGTGTGCATAAGTTTGGATTACAGAGTTATCCTGGATCAGACTAGAATGGGGAGTCTCAGATCCTTATAGAGCTGGTGACTCACATTCAGTAAAGCATATGACAAGGGTGAGGAACCTTCTTCAGCCCAAGGGCCACATTCCCTTCTCATCAGCCTTCCATGGGCCATACGCCAGTCATGGGCAGAGCCAGAGGTAGAAGTGGGTAGAGCAATGGAAATAAATTTCTTACCTTGTGCAGTAGGCTAGATTTTACACACACACATACTTCTGTATCCTCCAGGCATGCAAGAGTCACCTGGCCACAGTGATCCATGCGATGGTCACCTCCAGGCTTGACTACTGTAATTCGCTCTATGCGGGGCTGCCCTTGAAGCTGTCCCAGAAACTCCAGCAGGTGCAGAATGCTGCAGCGAGGCTCCTCATGGGGTCTCTGCCATGGGAGTATATTCACCCAGTGCTTTTCCAGCTGCACTGGCTCCCGGTGGAGTACAGGGTCAGATTTAAGGTGCTGGTTTTGACCTTTAAAGCCCTTCACGGCCTAGGACCCCCGTACCTATGGGACCGCCTGTCCCGGTATGCCCCATGGAGGACCTTAAGGTCCGTAAATAGCAACAACCTAGAGGTCCCGGACCCTAAGGAAGTTAGATTAAACTCAACCAGAGCCAGGGCCTTTTCAACACTGGCTCCGGCCTGGTGGAACGCTCTGTCTCATAAGACCAGGGTGTTAATGGAGGAATCCGAGGGCTCCCTTGGACAAAAAACAAAGACACCAACCAGGACAATTTGGAGCAAAACAGCAGCCTGTAGGCTTGGCCTTTATTGGAAACTGTCGCGACAGGACTCCCACCCACAACAAGATGAAGCAAGATGGAGTCCTGAACAAAAGAAGACCCAACTTTTATTAGCTACTAATCGCCCAAGCTACACCCCTAGAACTACATCACAACTACATCATGACTACATCACAAAAAGGAGGGGTTGAGGGAGGGGTTGTGGAAGTAACCCGAGTATCTTGTCACCTGGCTAGTCCCTCCTTTCCTCCTCCCCATGAGTCACTTCCAGAAGACAAAGGGGATTTGGCAGTTTCCTGCCCCCAGAGGGAAGATCTGATCATTGTCCTTTGTTTCAGTCCATGTTGAATCCATTCCCATATGCAAGTCCGTTGTGTCCTTGATGGTCTTCTGTCTGGGACCATCAAAGTTGCCATGCCAACTGGGCAGGGCTCCTGAGTACGTGTGGGCACGGTTAAGGGATTATGGCTGTCCTGTATCAAACCACCCCCCTTTGATAGTTCTTCCTTTATGAAGCAAAATAAAAGTGGTCCGGTGCAAATCCGATGTATGGTTGATTTACTATGAATTTATAACAGAAACCCTTCAAAAGTTCAAAAGCACTTTCACTTGTCGGAAGCAACTTGATACATTTTGATTGGATTAGTCACGGTCAATTAAATCCGGAAACATTGTATTAACAGCTGTTAAAAGTATAGAGAAGTAGGCGCTGTCCTAAGAACTTATTATGATGCTGCGTGCTTTTGCTGGATCAAGGATTGGATTAAGTTAGATATGTTAGGATATTTCCGTTCCACCTTAAAAGGGAGCAGGCTGTGAGTCACAGAGTCTGCGTATTTCCTGTTCACAGGATGTTTATGTTTTCTGTTGCTTTCGTTTTCTCTCTGTGTCGTAGACACTAAAGCAGTCAGTCATGTTTTTCTGTGTTCTGATCAACGCTGAATAAACTTGTAAATAATGCTCTCCTGACTGCAACTTTTGGCTGTGCATTATCTGCTGATAGAGTGTGCATGAGCTCTGGAATGTGGCAAGATATTTTCTAGAAACTCATGTCGCTGCGTGCCTACGGGAGGTTGATGGATCATCCGGCAGACGGCTTGGGGGCCTTGATGGACTTTATCTCCCTGGCAGTATCCCAAAAACAGTTTTCGGGCCCAGATTCACAGCACTTACAGGAGAGTAAGACTGCGACAGACTGCTGAAAGGTATGTGGAAGAAAAGCGAAAGTGAGGCTTTTCTGTTTGCCGTGGCAAGAGCTTTTGATGTCCGGCAGGACTAATGGATCTGGAAGCCGCGCCAAAGGCTTCGTGATTAATGAGCTGCTGAGATAAGACGTCTCTGGAGTGAATAAGACTCACGGCTCAAATAAAAAGCTGGAATGGAGTTTTTCCAAGCTTCTGAGGCTGCTGAGTGCCCAAAGCTAAATCGGCACAATTATGGGACCTGGGCTGTGTGGTGTGAGAGTTTGCTGCGTCAGTGTGGAGTGTGGCATACTGTGTGTGAGGCCCCTCCAGTTCCTCTGACAGATAGATGGAAGGCCAAAAATTTGAAGGCGATAGACGTAATAGTCTTGTCCGTCTCTCTGGAGGAAATAAAAACGCTTGCTGGCAATGTGACTGCACGTAAGATGTGGCATGCTTTGAAGATAGCCCATTTGCCAGTCATCCCAGCCCAGAGTTTGACTGCATCGGAGGTCCTGGCTGTTTCCCAGAATGCGAGTGAATGCAGGGATGCTGAGGGCACCGGTTGCAAGCTGCAGGGGGAGCTGACTGTCACGTCATCCCAGGCAGCATTCCAGCCTCCAGGGGGAGCCAAGGAGTCGGCAGCTGAGAGCTCTGTTTCTCATGGGAGCCAAGGTCATCGCCTTTGCAGAGGCCGGAAGGGCAAAGGTAAACAGAGGCAGACGCCTGCAGATGGCCAGAAGCAGAGGGAGGGTGAAGAGCCCACGCCAGAGAAAAACAAGGCATTGTTTGCTGGCACAACTTCACCAAAGGCTAAAGGCAAGTCTGATGGCCAGGAGCAGGGGGGCAAGCTGCAAAAGCCCACGCTGGTGGAAAACAAGGTTTTGTTTGCTGGCACAGCTTCACCAAAGGCTAAAGGCAAGTCTGATGGCCAGAAGCAGGGGGGCAAGCTGCAAAAGCCCACGCCAGTGGAAAACAAGGTTTTGTTTGCTGGCACAGCTTCACCAAAGGCTAAAGGCAAGTCTGATGGCCAGGAGCAGGGGGGCAAGCTGCAAAAGCCCACGCCGATGGAAAAAAAGGTTTTGCTTGCTGCAAAGGCTGCTCCAAAGGCCAAAGCCAGGTTTGTTGTTGATTCAGGGAGTACCCGCCATGTCTCAAAAGACCGCCATCTCTTTATCTCCTTCAAGCCTCAAGAAGGTGAGATCCACCTGGCTGACGGAAAGACGTTGCGAATTGCAGGAGAATGGACTGTGAAACTGGCAAGTCTGCACACTACCATCAAAGATGTACTATATGTTCCAGGTGCTGCAGACAATTTGCTCAGTGTCCCACAGCTGACTGGGCATGGTTTTGAGATTTCCTTCAAGAGGAGCGTCTGTGTCATCAGAAAAGGCAAAGAGGACATTTTGCATGCAAAGTTTATGGATGGCTTGTTCTGTATAACTTATGATGACATTGGTGCTGTTGTGTCTAATGTTGATTCTTGTTGTGTTGCACAAACTAACAAAGTTCTTCATGCAGGATGCATTCACGATGCACATCGAAGGTTTTGTCATCTCTCTTGGAAGGCACAGGCCAAGATGCCAGAGATGGTTGAGGGTTTGAATATCAAACCCTGTAAGTTTCACATGAAATGTGTATCTTGTGCAGAGAACAAGGTGAAGGTTGCTCCAAAAGGCAAGGAGTCTAGCAGGCAGGCTTCCAAACCCTACCAGCTAGTGCACGCAGACCTGGTTGGTCCACTTGCGCCCTCTTTGGGTGGAGCAAGGTACTTCATGGTTCTAATTGATTCTTTTTCCAGGTACATTCATGTGTTTATGCTCGAGCAGAAATCGCAAGCGTTTCCTAAGTTCAAGGCATTCTGTGCTTGGTTGGAGAATGTTCACGGTAAACGTATTGGCTGTCTGTTTACTGATCGAGGCGGGGAGTTCACTTCTCAGCAGTTTGAAGCTTTCCTGACTGAGAAGGGAATCCAGCATGACTTGTCAACGCCTAGATCGCCATGGATGGATGGGCTTGCTGAGCGAGCAAATCAAACGTTGCTGCAAGGAATGAAAACATTGTTGCATGATGCCAATCTCCTTGAGAAGTTTTGGGGGGAGGCTCTGTCGAATTTTGCTTACACTTTTAATCGCAGATTGTCATCACCTATTGGTTGTACCCCCTATGAGAAGATGTTTGGTAAGAAACCCAACATCAAGCACATGAGAATCTTTGGTTCTGACATGTGGGTACACACCCCACAAAGCAACAAGCTTGGGAAGCGTGGGGCACATGGTTTGTTCATGGGGTACGAAAAAGGTGCATACAGGGTGTGGATGACTGACTCTAAGTCCATTAAGTTCACAAAGAGTGTTGAGTACAATCCTAAGTGGGGGGGAAATGTGGGAATTTTCCAGAGTTACCCAGAGGAGGATGAAGGTGATGTCAAAGAAGCAGCTAAAGCTGAGGAAGCTGCTGAGGATGATGATGATGATGATCAGAGTTCGGATTCCAGTTCAGTGGGCGGCGCTGCTGCTGGTGTCAGTGACAGTGATGACACAGCAGACTACAAGAGCGCAAAGGCCTCAGTCAGACCATCTGATGCGTCTGACAATGAACTGGAAGAACCACTGTTCACCATTGGTCACTTTTCTCCTAAGAAAGAGGAGATGAGTCCAGAAGACTTGCGTCTAGTACGCAGATCTGAAAGAGCCACCAAGGGCAGACCTCCAAAGAGATTTGCTGATGAGTTTGCTAAGACAGCAACTGCTGTTCTTAGTAGCTCAGAGAAGGTATGGGAACCTTCAAGCTTCAAAGAGGTTCAGGATTTAACCTCTAAAGATGCTGAGCCTTGGCTTAATGCCATGAAGGCTGAAGTTGATTCCTTGAACAGGAACCAAACTTGGGAGTTGGTACCGGTAGTCCCAGGGATGAAACTGGTTGGCAGCAAATGGGTCTTCAAGGCCAAGACAGACCAGAATGGCAAGGTTGTCAGACACAAAGCCAGATTGGTTGCCAGAGGTTTTTCACAGGTACCAGGACAGGATTACCACGAGACCTACTCACCCACTGTCAAATATGAGAGCATTCGGCTGATGCTCAAGATCGCTGCGGAGGAGAAACTGCATGTTTCCCATCATGACATTAATACAGCTTTTTTGTACGGGATTTTGGAGGAGGAGCTGTTTATGCTTCCACCAGATGGGATGCAGATGCAGAAGGGAATGGTCTGTAAACTGCGGAAATCCTTGTATGGTCTCAAGCAGAGTGCCAGGTGTTGGAACACGAAACTCACTGAGACATTGCTTTCTCTAGGTTTTCATCAGGGCAAAACTGATCCATGTGTGTTTGTCAAGGAGGAGGGGCAAAACAAACTGTATTGTTTATGTTTTGTTGATGATCTTCTGATGTTTTGGAAGAATCAGGCTTTGTACCAAAGCACCCTAGCTCAGCTGAAAGAGCACTTTGACATGAAGGATCTTGGTGAGGTATCCAACTATCTTTCTCTGCAGGTGGAGAGGGACCAAGCAGGTAATTTTCTGGTACACCAAACACAGAAAATTGCTGATGTATTAACCAGGTTGAATTTGGTTGATGCAAACCCAGCAGACACACCGATGGTGACAGGTTACCAGGTAGCCAGTACTGCTGAAGAGTTTTCTGACACTACGCTGTACAGGTGCATTCTAGGCAAGCTGAATTTCATTGCTAGATGCTCAAGACCTGACATTGCTGTAAGCACTAACCTGCTTAGCAGACATGCCAACAATCCTACTGTTCAGGATTGGAAAGCTCTGAAGCGCATAGCCCGCTATTTGAAAGGGACTATGCACTACAGGCTGAGGTTCACCAGTCAGAAGACTGGAGGTCTTGAAATCTTTGCAGATGCAAGTTTTGGAAGTGACACCACGGATGGTACAAGCACTTCTGGAGTATGCTACATGTACAACCACTGTCTGTTTGACTGGCTGTGCAGGAAGCAGACGACAGTGAGCCTAAGTTCCTGTGAAGCAGAACTCAATGCTCTGTCATTTTCACTCATGGATTGTGAATGGTTGATGCAACTGTTTAAGGACATCAGAGTTTCTGTGAAATGTCCTGTACAAGTGTATCAAGACAATAGATCCTGTTTGGCTTTGCTGAACTCAGAGAGTTGCAAGCAAAGAACCAAGTACTTGCAGATTAAGCTACATCGTGCAAGAGAGTGTATTCAGAAAGGACTCATTCAGGTGTCCTACATGCCAGGAAATGAAATTCCTGCTGATCTGTTGTCTAAGGTTGTTAACAGAGAACAACTTAAGGTTTATGTACAAAAGTTGCAATTGGGTTGAACCACAGGTACTACAGGTTACACGGAAAGGGGGAGGATGTTAGGATATTTCCGTTCCACCTTAAAAGGGAGCAGGCTGTGAGTCACAGAGTCTGCGTATTTCCTGTTCACAGGATGTTTATGTTTTCTGTTGCTTTCGTTTTCTCTCTGTGTCGTAGACACTAAAGCAGTCAGTCATGTTTTTCTGTGTTCTGATCAACGCTGAATAAACTTGTAAATAATGCTCTCCTGACTGCAACTTTTGGCTGTGCATTATCTGCTGATAGAGTGTGCATGAGCTCTGGAATGTGGCAAGATATTTTCTAGAAACTCATGTCGCTGCGTGCCTACGGGAGGTCGATGGATCGTCCGGCAGCCGGCTTGGGGGCCTTGATGGACTTTATCTCCCTGGCAGTATCCCAACAAGATAACATGGATATCTTAGATCTGGAGGGCTGAAATAATTGGTATGACTGGCACGCCTATCTAATTTATAACAAAATGACAGTGCACAGAGAATTCCTAAATCATATAATTAGGAACTCTTTGTATAAAGTTTAGACGAGACTCCAGAGGTTAGTAGAACTGAAAACTCCATGGTGGGTATCACCATTAGAAGCAATATCTGTTAAAAAGAAAAGTATGACAGGAGGACTGGCCATATACCAGCAACTTTTAGTAGAAGAGCAGGGCCAATTAAGATTAAGACCTTACGAAGAGGTGAATCAATACTGCACCACATGGCTACAATATCATCAAATTGCTCATATATTCAATCAGGATAAAATAATAGCATTTGAAAAGGAAGAATCAAAATTACAAAAAGAATTATTACATAATTCAAAAAAGAATATATCTAAAATGTATAACCTGTTGCTGGAGTGGGAATTGAAAGATGAAGAGGTGAAGGAAGTTATGATTAAGTGGGCATGCGATATAGGATATACAATTCGGCTGGAACAATGGGAGAGGCAGCTATGGAAATATGATATTAAATTCACTGCATGTTATACAATCAGAGAATTTCATGAAAATGATATATCAATGGTATTTAACACTGGTCAAATTGGCAAAAATAAAATAAAATTGCAATCTAATAATTGCTGGAGATGTAAGAAAGAAATCGGAACAATGTATCATATGTGGTGGGAGTGTGGACCTATTAAACAATTTTGGAATAGCATATATGAAGAAATCAAAAAGATGTTTAAAATATCTTTTATTAAAAAACCAGAAGCATTTCTTCTAGGCTTAATTACAAATGATATTCCTGATGATAAAAAGAAAATCTTTTAATATGCAACAACAGCTGCCAAGGATGCTTATAGCAAAAAACTGGAAAGGGGGGAAAATCCCATAAGTAAGATAATGGCAAATCAAACTCTGTGAATATATAGATTTGGCAAGGTTAACTGCAGCCTTAAGAGGACAATCAGAGCAAAAACTAATAAAAGAATGGAGCTGTGCTAAAGAGTACATGAAAAAACATTGCTCTGGAATAACTATATCGATATGTAATGAATGAAGTTTGCAAGGGTAAAGAATAGGAAAAAGTCAAAGTTAGAATTAATATGCATATGTATATATAACACAACAATTAAGAAAAAGTGAAAATAGGAAGTCTCTAAATGAAGGAGTCAAAATGTATGTACATTTTGTAATGATTTGTGGTTATTATTGTTGTTGGTTTTCTCTATTTTTATTTTTTCTCTTTATTTTTCTCTATTTGTTGTTTTTTTTTTTGCTCTTTGTTTAGGTTATTGTATATTCTATGTTGTAAATTTGCAATGAAAAATTAAAAATTAAAAAGAGAGAAAAGAAAAGTAGATTATAAAAATCAAAACTTGTTCCTTAACCATGAAAGGGGTCTGTTGTTCTTGTTGGCTATTTGCAGTATAGTAGCGCTGCAGAGAGCTTGCTGGGGAGATCATGCATTAAAAAGCGACTCAAAAATAACTTAAACAAGGTTTTCATTACAAAAACAAAAGCTCCATTTACACTAAATACATCAACAAACAAACATGACCCAACCACCAACCCATCCCCCAGGGTAATGGGAGAGCTAGGTGCTGCTCCTTATATACTACACCCAATTGCCAACACAGCTTAATCAATACAACTCAGCAGCACCTGCTATGCTTCACAGCTGTAAAGCTGGGTCTCGTTATGTTGCTCTGGCCCCTTAAAGACATACACATCGGGTGGAACAATGATGAACCTTTACATTTAAAGTAACCATTCAACATTTCCCCTGTGGTTCATCATTGTGGAACAAAAACATAAAGCATATTTTGTACATGTCTTTCATGTGTAACCTTTGGAAGTGCTTTTGTAAAAATGTCTGCAATTTGATTGTCACCTGGAACATATTCAAATACAACCATTTTGTCAGCAATTAGTTTCTTTACAAACTGTAAACGTAATCTTAAGACTCTAGTGCGCTGCGTATTGTTCTCTGAACACAGGATAGCGAGTCCGCTCTGGGAATCAAGGTAAACTTTTACTGGTAGTGTTACTTGCATCTGTAGGTCTGCAAATACTTGCAGATACCATTCCACATCACGAGTGGCCTGAACGCATGCACATAATTCACTCTCTGTTGTGGAGAGACAAATAATGGTTTGTGTGTGGGACTTCCATTCCAAAGGACAACCGTTATAACAAAACACCATATCAGACACACCCCTGCAATTATTTTGTTCCACTGCATGAGATGCATCGCAGAAAATTTCAAAACCTTTGTCAATACTTGATGTAAACTGCAACCTATAATGTTTGGTATGTTTAAGGTACATTACCACTCTCTTAAGAGCAGAGAAACATTGCGTAGTGGGCTTTTCCACAAATTTTGCCACAAAGTGAAAGGCATAAGTTATATCTGGTCTTGAGATTCTTTGAATGAAATTTAGCTTGCCTATAGCAGAACGATACAAAGTTTTGTTAGGAAATGGATTATCTTCACCTGTAAAGGTGAAACCACACACCATAGGTGTTTCCTTCCCATTTGCATTTTCTAAACATAGCATTTCGACTAGATCAATTTTTGCAGTTTGATGAACCAGAAAAGATCCATTTTTGCCTTTCTCAATTTGCATGGATAAGTAATTTTTAGCTATGCCTAATTCCACCACATCAAATTTCTTCTGTAACTGTGATACTACCTGTTCATATTCCTGTTTAGTTTTTGTAGAAATTAACACGTCATCTACATACACACATATTTTTGTTATAGAGTTTGCCCTTTCCTTTATGAACACACAATTGTCTGCCTTTCCTTGTGAAAAACCAATATCCAGCAATTCTTTTGCTAAAGTTTGGTGCCAATTCCTTCCACTTTGGTGCAGACCATAAAGGGATTTATTTAGTTTGCATACCAAACCTTCAGTGGCATCTATGCCTTCAGGAACATGCATAAAAATTTGTTCTTTTAGATCTGCAAACAAATATGCAGTTTTTATATCTAAGTGATAAACAGAATGTCCACATTGTGATGCATCTTTTAACAAAAGCTTAACTTACATATTTTACACTTGGTGAATAACACAAATCATAATCCTCGCCTGGAATTTGTTGAAAACCTCTAGCAACTAATCTAGCCTTGTACCTTACAACTTCATTTTTGTCATTCATTTTAACTCTATAAACCCATTTTGAATCAATAAGTCTCATATCTGGGGTTTGTGGTACAAGAGACCAAGTGTTATGCTCTTTTAAAGAAGCTATCTCAGAGTTCATAGCTTTATACCAATTTACAGCTTGGTGCTTAGGTAAATTCTGAACATCGTTGTAGCTTTTTGGCTCAAAAACCGCCTTATTGACATAAAGGTAAAGGTAAAGGGACCCCTGACCATTAGGTCCAGTCGTGACCGACTCTGGGGTTGCGGCGCTCATCTCGCTCTATGGGCCGAGGGAGCCGGCGTTTGTCCGCAGACAGCTTCCGGGTCATGTGGCCAGCATGACTAAGCCGCTTCTGGAGAACCAGAGCAGCGCACAGAAACGCCGTTTACCTTCCCGCCGGAGCGGTTCCTATTTATCTACTTGCACTTTGATGTGCTTTCGAACTGCTAGGTTGGCAGGAGCAGGGACCAAGCAACAGGAGCTCACCCCGTCACAGGGATTCGAACCGCCGACCTTCTGATCGGCAAGTCCTAGGCTCTGTGGATTAACCCACAGCGCCACCTGTGTCCCATACACAGTATTAAAATTGGCATACACAGTATTAAAATGTTCATCTGCAAAACGTTGTGGCTTCTGCCTCTTTCTATCTGAACGTCTCAGTCCGGAAGGAGAGTCAGACTCCTCAGACTTAATGGGACTAAGTGAAATACTAGTTTCAGGTTGTAAATCATCATTATCAGACTGAAAAGATGCCTGTTGGCTAAGCTCACGGTCAGAAAACTCAAGAGAATCTAACCTCCCCTCGGGTGCCTGTGACTTTAAATCATCAAACAAATTATCAGATTCAACAGGCTTTTCATCTTTTTCCATTAATTCAGAAGCACCATCTCCTGCTGCTGCTGCTGCTGCTGCTGCTGCTTCTTCCTCTTCTTCCTCAGTATTATCTATACCGTTAGTATCTTGGAAAACAGCAACTCCATTCCAGTTTACAGTTTGTATCATGCTTCTGGTAATATGAAATTTGCCAGTTGCTGGTACATAAATTCTGTAAGCCCCCTGCTGGTAGCCCATTAATTTTCCCTGAACACTACGCTCACCCAATTTCTGCTTAACGGGATAATGCATAATTACATCTGAACCCCAAATGCGTAGGTATTTCAGATTAGGGCGTTTTTTAAACAACTTCTCATAGGGGGTGACATCTAAACCAGAATGATAACTACGATTTCTAACATAACAAAAAGCATTCAGCGCTTCAGCCCAAAAGACTTTGGGCAGATTAGCATTGTGCAGATAAGTTTTAACCCCTGCCTGCAGGTCACGCTGCACAACTTCAACAAGCCCATTTTGCCAGGGACTTCGGGGGCAAGATAACTCATGAGGAATTTCTCAAAATCCTCAGAAACAAATTCCCCGCCCCGGTCAGAAAACAGGTTCTTAATAGGTTTGTTAAAGTGCGTTTTTACCCAGTTGCAAAAAACTTTTTACTTCTCAAATGCTTGGGACTTCTCAGCTATTGCATAAGTCCAACAATATCTGCTATACTGGTCTATCAGTCTCAGTCACAGTCAGTTTTATTGCACATAGCCAAAGGCTGCAGCAATGTACACAGAATTATTTGACAATTAAGAGAAAATATACTGAATTGGTAAAAAAAAGACTTAAAACATTTGTATTATTAAAACATTACGTACTCTAAACAAAGCTATAAAAGTACCCCAATGTACAAATAAAAACATTAAACAATAAAATTCATAAGCTAAAATCATCACATGGTCACTAATGTTAAAAACAGTATCAATTAATACAGTGTGCAATTTATACTCGGAGTTTGGTGACAAAGATAGAGCATAGCCTGAGGTAGATAGATAGGATCAAATAAATTCATCTCCTTTACAGTTAATGGCTACCTTGGCTATATAATTTGCTCTAATTTTCCTAGCAGCAGTTGCAAAAAGTGCTACCCGCCAGGTCACATACTTATCTGTGTCTGCAAGGAGATATAACATCATGTCAAGGGGGTTCTGGCCAGGGGACCCTGTCATTATAGGTACCAAAAATCTTTTTCTTGCATCATTATATAACGGACAGTGCAAGATATAATGCATAAGGTCCTCTACTTCAGAACATCCCCTAATGCAAACACGTTTGTTTTTTGGTATGCCTCTATGTCTCCCATCTCTATAAGCAGAGCTTATTGTATTTAGTCGTAGCTCTGTAAAAGCTTTTCGAAGCTGTGCAAAAGTCAATTCATTAAAATAAGATATGTGTTCATTGACCTCTCTAAGTTTAAAATACAATGGGGCGCATGTAGACGTGCACATAGAGTTTAGATCGTTTTTAGTTGCCACTGCCCTTACGGTTCGTTTAAAAATATTTTTCTGTGACTATAAGGGGAGTTCTTTAATCTCAGTCACTGAGAGGTCATATTTGCCCATCAGTTGGGCAGCATGATGTACCCAGTTTTTAAAGGGTAATCCATTTGAGAGCTCAATCAGGCATTTTTTTTGGTAGCCTAGTGTTGTCCATCTGTTGAACTCTAAACCAGTAACAGAGAATTCTTTTATCTATTTGGCTCTCTATGCTCAACATGCAAGTTTCCAACCTGACCATGGCAGATTGCACGTCTTTGGGTAAACCTAAAAGAACTCTTAAAAAATAATTCTGTGGGGGTTCCAGACCGGAGACCTTTGAGGTACCCCAAACCTCTGCACCATATAAAATCTGGGCCATTGTTTTTGCTTTATACACAGATAGAGCTGGGTTGACCAGATTTCCACCTTTACATGCAGCGAATTTTAGAATGGCTTTTGCTGATTTAAAGGCTTGCAATTTAATATTGGATAGCTGTGTATTCCAAGAGGCCGTTTCTGAATAAATCAATCTCAGATATTTAAACGTATTTACTTGGTTTATGATGTGTTCATCCAGGTGCCAAACATGCTTTTTAGAACGCTTCCCAAATACAATGGCCTGCGTCTTATCATAGTTTATAGATAAAGCATTCCTCGTGCAATATGAACTTAATTTTGCAAGCAGCCATCTCAGGCCCACCTGGGTTCTAGATACAAGTACTAGGTCATCAGCATACATTAAAACTGAGAGTTTTTGGTCGAGAATTGTGACAGGGGCAAACTGTAGGCCCTCCAGTTCTTTAACCATGTCATTAATATAAAAATTGAACAGGAAAGGTGCCAAAATGCATCCCTGTTTGACTCCAGTAGTGGTCTTAATTCTAGTGGTGAGATGGCCAGCCAGATCCACCTTTACTTGTGTTGATGTGTCAGTATATGATGTTTTGATGAGACATAATAGACGGAGGTCTATATTTGTCTTTTCCAATTTTTGCCACAATGTGTGTCTTGGGACCGTATCAAAAGCTGACTTTAGATTGATAAAAGCAACATATAATTTTTGTTTCAAATTATGGATGTATTTACATAGCAGAAAGTTCAGCACAAAGCACTGGTCCAATGTGGATTTCCCTCTTTGGAAACCTGCCTGGACTTCAGATATCACCTTATTTGTATCTGCCCATTCTTCTAGTCTCCCAAGAAGGAGCCTGGCATATAGTTTGGAGGCTACATCTAACAAACTAATGGGTCTATAATTGGCAGGGTTTTTCTTATTGCCCTTTTTATATATTGGGGCAATTATACTCAACTTCCACCCTTCAGGTATATGACCTGAGCTGTTAATGTATGAAAACAATTTTGCAAAAATGGGTGACCAGAAATCAGGTCTTATCTTATAGATCTCCATTGGGATCATGTCTTCTCCTGGAGCTTTATTAGCGAGTTGGCTTGTGATTAGCCTCTTAATCTGATTGGGCGTGACGTCTGGCCATTCTGGCAGTTCTGATAACTGAGTATAGTAAACTTGTGGGGGTAGGTCAGGACAGGGGCGATATATTTCTGTAAAATATGTCACCCAATCCTTTCCTTGGACAGATGCTTCTAACGAGTAGCCCAGCCCATTTGTGCCTTGGGCAACCAGATGCCAAAATTTCCGTGAGTCCTTCTGAAGTGCTGCATCTCCCAATTCTTTCCACTGTTGTTCATAATATATTTGTTTCTTGCTTTTAAGTAATAATTTATAGTTGTTTCGTAACTGGGCTACCTCAGCTTGTAGGGCAAGATTGTGCTTATCCTGTTTTAACTTCAGTTTTCTAAGTACCCTAGCTAGGCATTTTTTGCTATTCTGACATTCCTTATCAAACCAAGTCTGTCTCTTAAACTTTTTGTTTTTTAATCACACTAGCTGTGGTCATCAGTGGGCGCATTCGGTTGATTATGTTCTCATAAAGTCCAATTACGTTTCCTGTTTCTAACATTTCCCCCTTTAATAGAGCAAATTCATGGGAATCCAGGATCTGAATCATTTTTTCTTGGACCTGTGCATTCCATTTTAGCCTTCTATTTCCAAGTATCAGCTATTCTGTTTCATCCAATAATTTAGGAAAGGCAGGAGAAAAGAATAATGTCAGAGATAACTCAAGTGGAAAGTGGTCACTTTCAGCTCTGGGAATTATCCTGAAGGTATCTCGGTTAACTGGCACATTATTAGATGTTAGGATATAATCTATGGTGCTAGTAAATCCTCTGGGGGAGATAAAAGTAAAATAACCCTCTTGATCCCCTTGACCGTGCCCATTGCATAACAAAAGGTTATGCTTTATTATAAGTTCACAAAGATGTTTCCCAGCGCGATTAGGGGTGGTGTCCATTGCTGCCCTCTGACAGATTTCAGGTTCGTCCTCCAAGTTTAGACCAGATAATATTGTATTTTGTGGGGAAACAAGGCCGATCCGGGCATTGAAGTCACCTCCCAAGATAAACCGAGGGTTAGGTGACAGAGAGTCTATACTTTCGAGTAGTTGGTCAAGTTTATCCCAATATGATCTCAGTTCCCCACAAGACTTTACTGGAGGTATATACACACATATGCAATAAGTATTTCTCAGGAGACTATCAGAAAGGGACAACACTAAAAAATTAGGGGTGGTCAATGAGGGACACTGTTGAATTGATACATTAAGAGAGGTTGACACCAGCACCGCCAGCCCCCCACTAGGCCTTCCATACTTTACAGTTTTAAGAGCTGGTTGAGTGTAACTTGTAAAACCCTGTAATTCAACCATAGTGCCCTCTTTTGCCCAGGTTTCTTGAAGAAAGATGATATCGTGTTTGTAGATAAGAACAGAAATCACGGTCTTGGATCTTGTTCGTCCACCCTGTTACATTCCATGAGAGAAGTTTAATTGTTTTACAGTGATTTACTCTTAGTCAATTGTTGGCCGATGTGCTCTCGGAGTTTACCAGGTTTTTGAGGCAACAGGTTACTGCTAATGCTAGTGGAATAATCCAGATGTTCGATTATTTCAGTCGTCGTACATAAAGTGCTCACATTTGTAATCACTGGGCCTTTTCTTTGCAAGTTGCTTGCCAATGGGGATTCCTTGGGTGTATTTCCTGACTCCTCCTCTTCTAAATATCTTATCTTTGTCCAATACTCCGGTGGTTCTATAGTTATCATTCTGTTGTGGCCATTGGATCTATTATCAATCTCTGCCTCCGGTTCTTTAATCTCTTTCAATGTCTGGCTCATAAGATCAAGCCTCTTGATAACTGTTTGTTGCTCTTCCTGAGGGAGATTCCTAAAGGAGCTGAGAAAATCCTCTTCCAAAGGATTTACAGAGTGCTCAGATTCCTGAAGATGATTGTCTAGAGGAATCGGCTGTTCCTTTTGGCTCACCTGGTTATTTTGATGTTGGGCATGATCCTGCGGATTCAACTCAGGCATGTCTGTTTCCTCCCCACCTGCCAAGATTTTGTGATGTTATTACTTCCATTGGGGGTCCAGGCTTTGGTTTTGTGAGCCCCTCTGAAGCAGCAGTCCTCATCTTACATAAGGGTGCAACAATAGAATTGCGAAATACCCGGGTTGGAAAAACTCCTCTGCTTGACAATCTGAATTTCAGCTTGTGAATCAGTGAGGGCAGTCTAGTAGAGGAAAAAGTTAACATAATTTTTTGGCTTTGATTTGTGGTACTCAAGAGTTCAGTCTTAACGAGGTCGATCTCTGTAAGTCCCATGCCAAGTAAGTCTGATAAATGTCGTTTGGAACACTGGGCACCTTTCCAGCTAGGAGTTTGATCTGGCCTTCCACAAATTGTCATGCAGATTTTTTTTGGTTGGAAGATTAAATAATCTATCAGGGCAAGCCAGTACTTAGAACCTCCTAAGGATGGTGGGAGTGGCCCAACTAAATCACAATGTACACGCTCAAATGGCTCAGTTACTTTCCTATCTGAGCACCTACCCTTGCGTGCAACCTTAATCTTATTCTTGCAACAAGATAGACATTGCATAAAGAATTTACATGGTTTTAAGTTGAGGCCATTAACAATATTCTTTGTCTTAATTACATCAGCAAAATTCAGATGTCCCAGAATTCTGTGCGCCTCATGGACACACCCGGAATGTGGCCTTACATTCCTCAACCCCTGGCTTGACTGTGCTGCTCTGCAATTTATAGGCAATTGTGAGTAGGTGCGAAAATACAGTCTATATAAACCATCAGATTCCCGGGCATACAATAGACGTTTGTTCCCCTCGAAAAACTCACACACTGACTTTAAGAAACGCACAGTTATGCCTTGACGAGCAAAACACCTTACTGATAATAAATTGTCCACTGATGGGCAGTAAATGCAGTTCACTATAGTAATGTTTAAAGAGTCAAGTTTAACAGTACCCCTGGCCAAGCGACTGCAAGACTTGTGAATTGGCTAAATGTACATTACCAATTTCCTCTTCGAAATAAACAAGCTTCGATCGTTGCAAACGTGCTGAGATGCTCCTGAGTCCACAATAGAAGAATTCCACTTGGCACCTTTAATTCTTTTACGATCTCTTGTGCTAGCGTGAAAAGCTCGCGGCTCGTTTCTGTCTTTACGGTACGATGTCGGCTGCTGAGCTGACGACCGTGACTGACAAACAGAAACAGTCTTGGGAGTTCGTTGCTTTCTTTTGGCTCTGCAGTCCTTTGCAAAATGTCCTTGCTTATTGTAGAACCAAGAACGCTTGGCAGCTTTAAATGCAGTTGTATCACCACAAGTTTACATATAGCGTTCCTCATTATTTCCTCATTATTTGTGCTTATGGCACAAGCCTCCCTTCTATCCAGCTCGCCCATTAATCTTGCCGTTACCCCTTCCACAGTTAATTGTGCTGGTGGAACGGCAGATATCTGGCTAGCTATACCATCAAAGTCCTCATTAACGGAACATAGAATGATAAAAACATACTGAATATCAGGTATCTCCATGTCCCTTCGAATTAATTCGCTGCGTATTGCCTCCAGACGTCTCAAGTGTGCTGCCAAATCACCACCAGGCTGCAACTTCGTCTGGTACAACTGCTTGAAAAACGTCAATGCAGACGCTAACTCTTTTCTAACATGCACTGCTGCAAGACTGTCCCACATTTCTTTGGCAGTTTTCTTATTTCTTATATAGACTATTTGCTGGTCGCTGACTGCCAAATTAATTATCGCCCTGGCTTTTGCATCTCCTTTCGACCAAGCATTAGTTACAGGGTCAGGAGGGTCATCAGTTACATAGGTCCGTACTTCTCTAGAGGTCAAAAGCGCCTCCACCCGAAAAGACCACAAACTATAGTTCTCATCTGTTAGCTGTGGGAAGACCAGAGCCTTCTCAGCTTCTGGAACCCGGTCAACCATTCTGGAACTCTTCCAGACCCACAGAACTACACTAACAGGAGAAGGAGTTTTCAAACCTTTTTCAGAGTCCAAAAATATGCAGTCATCCACTCAGCAGCTGGGCCCATAACCAAAGATGTTGGCTATTTGCAGTATGGTAGCGCTGCAGAGAGCTTGCTGGGGAGACCATGCATTAAAAAGGGACTCAAAAATAACTTAAACAAGGTTTTAATTACAAAAACAAAAACTCCTTATACACTAAATACATCAACAAACAAACATGACCGAACCCATCCCCCAGCGTAATGGGAGAGCTAGGTGCTGCTCCTTATATACTACACCCAATTGCCAACACAGCTTAATCAATACAACTCAGCAGCACCTGCTATGTTTCACAGCTGTAAAGCTGGGTCTCGTTATCTTGCTCTGGCCCTTGCTCTGGCCCCTTAAAGACATACACATCGGGTGGAACAATGATGAACCTTTACATTTAAAGTAACCATTCAACAGTTCTTCCTATTCAAAATGCAAATAGAAATGAAGAAAAGATGGACAGGAAATTTTCATGCCAAAGTAGAGAGAGAAAATGCTCAACCTTCTCCTATGTTACTCCCTTCTCCCCACATAACACCATCACTCAACATGGTGCTTTATAAAGGAAAGAAGAATATCTGTCCCTGCCCTGAAATCTTAATTTCTAAACCAAAAATCTAAATTTCAACAGAGGGAAGGAGAGGGGTTGTTTTTTGGTGAACTGCATGGATGTTTTCCTCTAATCAAGGAGTGTATAAATGTTGCTAAACAAATAAAATAAAAAGAGAGGCAAAACAACAACAACCCCATGTTAACAAATGCTGTTGCATGTAGGATGAAGGGGTTAAGCCAAAGGCTTCATTGAAAGGGTTGTGGGTGGGAAAGTTGGCAACACAGATGTGTCCCAAGAAAGTATTTCCAGGCTTAAGAGGGGGAAGCAAAGCAAGGAGTAAGAGTTTCCTAACAAAGTGAAGACAGGCATACCAGCTGGCAAGGCCCTGTTCATATTCTAGGCTCTTGGAATAAGTAGATTTGCCTTTTGAATTCTAAGTATTTGACTGACGATTTACTTTCAGTTCTTTCAGACATTTTACTTAGAAGTCCCACTAAAATCAATTGCACTGATACTTCTTGGTTGGCTTGGAAGTAAGTCACTGGGACCACAGTCCTACAGACAGTTTGCTCAGGCAAGCTGAAATCAGTAGCCTTTGTCAGGGAACTGCCATTAGTGCCGGAGGGAGAGAGCAAAATCCAGAGGGATTCCGGAGAGCGTCCCGGGATTGGGAGAGGCAGCCCATCTTCTGGGGAAGAAAATCAGCGTAGCACCAGTGGAGAAGGGGGGCAGATGGGGGAAGCGGCGAGGCGGTCCCATGACTCCTTGCCGGGGACCAGCGGGGAGAGTAGAGGTCCTCCGCTGCCTACGCCCTCCTTGCGCAGAAGGCTTTCGCGCAGAGAAAGTAGGAGGAGACTAGGCGTCAAAGAGCTTCTTTGCTGGAAGAAGTTTAAGAAACGCCCACTGACGGATTCTGCCAGCGATTGAGACAGCCATGGTTGAGTGGCTGTCCAGACAGAAAAGGTTCACTCAGGCAATCCAGCCAGGTGTTTGCACCGGCTTACGCACGAGCAACCCCTAGAACCATTACAGCAATCCGTCAGTCCCTGACGTTGCTTGTGCACAGCACCGGAGAGGCAGCACGATGAGCCAAACGGGGCCGGCCGGAGAGACAGAGCAAGAAGCCATGGTGCGAGGTCTGGTCGAGAGGAACCGAGACCTGGAGGCGCATGTCACTACCCTGTCTGCGCGGCTGGAGGAGAGACGGGCTCAGGATGCACAGGTTAGAGCCACCCCGATAGGGAGGAAGGTCCCGGGGCTGGTACACAAGTTTGGTGGAACGCCCCAAGACTACAATGCCTTCCGGACGGAAATTCAGTACGCTTTGGAATTGCAGAAATACGACTTTGCGGATGACGGGGAGAGGGTGGCTTACATTATTGGACATCTGCAGGATGGGCCGCGTGAATGGATCAGGCCCTCAATGGCATCGGGGAATGACGCTTTGAAAGATCTTAAGAAATTCTACCTCGTGATGGACGTGATGTTCTCCAGTGAGATTGAGCAAAGCGTGACACGAAGGGAGCTGATGGGGTGCAAGCAGGGAAGCCTGACCGTCAGAAACTACTGGTCGCGTTTTGCGATGTTAGACCACAAGCTCGGGTGGAATCTGGACTCTGAACCAGTACAAATGTTGTTTGAAGCGGGTCTGGCCCCCGAAGTGAAAGACGAGTTGTCCCGAGCGCCCCGCCCGTGGTCGATGGATGAACTCACAAAGGCTGTGCTTGCGATCGGTGTATGCCAGGAAGCGCGGGCTCAGGAAAAGCGGGAGATAAGGGCAGAACGTTTCCATGACAACCGCATTCCGGAGATGCCGAGGGAGCCGATGGAAATTGATGGAGCGCGCATGCACGAAGTTTCAAACGCTGGGGAAGGTCGGAAAAGGGAGGGGAAGGAGTGGAAAACTACCAAGAAGTGTTTCCTCTGTCAGAGGCCGGGACATTTTGCAAAGGTCTCCCCCTCAACGAAAAGCCTGGCAAGGCATGATGGGGGCTGCAGGCCACGACGATAAGGGGGAGGAAGAGCAGGTGCAGGGAAACGACAACGCCTGGCTGCCAACCAGCAGGGGCAGCAGCCAGGCCAGCAACCAATAGAAGTGCCCCAGCCTGACGCCCCCAAGGCAGCTATAGCCATAGAGGTGGTGCTAGAACTCCCAAATGGGCACCCCATCAAAGTGGAGGGGCTGTTAGATTCTGGCAGCTCGTGTAATTTCTTCAGCAGAGACTTCGCTCTGGAGCACCAGCTCCACCTGTTGCCACTAGATTTTCCCTTGCAGGTGACCACCATCGATGGCAGGGAACTCCTGGGAGGGGAAGTGACACACCAGACACCGCCAATGCGAATGACTGTCTCCAGACACACGGAGACCATTGCCTTTCACGTGGCCACGCTGGCAGGACCCCCAATAATATTGGGAATGAGCTGGCTGGCAATACATGACCCAGTGGTGTCATGGCATCAGCGGTCGGTCACCTTTGGGTCAGCTTACTGCTTAGAACACTGTCTGGGAGGGAAGGAACCAAGAAAGACTGTGGCCAGGGTGGCTGGGGTGGCCCTGGAGCAAAAGAGGGAGGTGCCAACACAATATGCTGATTTGAAGGAGGTCTTCAGCGAGAGGGAGGCAGACAGACTGCCCCCCCCACAGGCCATTTGACTGCCAAATCAACCTGCTTCCAGGGGCTCAGTTACCGATGGGTAAGCTGTATGCCATGTCCGACCGGGAGATGCAGGAGTTGCGGCAGTTTATTGACAAGAACCTGAAGAGAGGTTTCATAAGGGAATCAAAGGCGGTGGGAGGCAGTCCAGTGTTCTTTGTGGACAAAAAAGAGACTAATCAGCCCAGATTAGTCGTGGATTACAGGGCCCTAAACCTGGTGTCAGAACCCGTGACTTTCCCAATGCCCAGGATTGACGATATTTTGACACGTGTGAGGCAGGGGAAGATTTTTACCAAGCTGGACCTCAGGGGGGCATACAATCTGATTAGGATAAGGGAGGGGGACGAATGGAAAACGACCATGTTCACCCCCTTGGGGGCTTTTGAGTACTTAGTCATGCCATTTGGATTACAATCAGAGTCCACCTGCTTTCAAGTCTTCATGCACCATGTGTTGGGGTCCCTGCTGTACAAGAATTGCGTAGCCTTTCTGGATGACCTCTTAATCTATTCGGACAATGAAAAGCAACACGTCAGAGACGTCAGGGAGGTGCTACAGAGATTGAAGAAGCATCAGTTGTGGGTCAAGCTGGAAAAATGCCAATTCCACGCCAGGGAGGTCGAGTTCCTGGGGTACAGGTTGTCAGACAAAGGACTAGCCATGGATCCGGGCAAAGTGAAGGCAGTGCTGGAATGGAAAGCCCCCCAAAACAGAAAGGATGTGCAGAGGTTCCTAGGCTTCAGCAACTTCTACAGGAAGTTCATAAAGAACTTCGCTCACTTGACAGCGCCCATAACGGATTGTCTTAGTAGCAAAAAGAAGTTCGTGTGGACAAAGGATGCGCAGCAATCCTTTGAAAAACTGAAGAAGGCGTTCGCCTCGGAAGAGCAGCTCCTGCACGTGGATCCGGAGAAGCCCATGAGACTGGAGACGGACGCGTCCGACCGCGCCATTGGAGTGGTCCTTTTGCAGCCCGGGGCCAAGCAGAACTGGATGCCGTGTGCCTTTTTCTCTAGGAAGCTGAGCAAGTCGGAGCAAAACTACACGGTGTATGACCGAGAACTGCTTGCGATCTATACGGCATTTCGGCAATGGAGACATCTATTGATAGGGGCGCGGCACAAGATCCAGGTCAGAACTGACCACAAGAACTTGGAATACTGGCAGACCGCGCGAGTGCTCAACCAGAGACAGATCAGATGGTCTCAGGAGTTCGCCAAGTTTTTCTTCGAGATCTGATACGTGCCGGGAGAGGAAAACGTAAGAGCAGATGCTCTCTCCCGGAAGCCGGAGTACATGGAAGGAGAGGGGCCACCAGAGACCAGGCACGTGTTCCCCGAGGACCGGTGGGTGTGTGGGGGAGCGTTGGTTGGGAAACGAGAACTGGCAGGGCTCACCAGAGACGATGAGTTTGCTCAGACAAAAATCAGGGAACTCAGGGATGGAAAGGAAGTCAATGGAGGGTTTGAGGAAAAGGAAGGACTACTGTACTATAAGGGGACGCTGTATGTACCAGGGGAGACTTTGAGGGGGGAGGTTCTTAGACAACTCCATGACAACCCAACAGCTGGGCACTTTGGACAGCACAAGACCATGCTACTTGTCACCAGGCAGTTCTGGTGGCCAAGGGTGAGGGAAGACGTAAGAGAATATGTACGAGGGTGCGACCGATGCCAGAGGGCAAAGGGGGAAAGGGCTGCCCCCGCGGGGCTACTGGAACCCTTACCTACACCGGAAAGGCCCTGGGAGGTGGTGTCCATTGATTTTATGACAGATCTACCCAAGTCAAGGGGAAAGACAGAGGTCATGGTAGTGGTCAATCTACTGACTAAAATGTGCCGTTTCGTAGCTTGTTCACATGCAGCAACGGCAGAGGAGACAGCCAGGGTGTTTGTGGATCACATTTTTAGACTGCATGGGGCTCCACTGAGGGTAATCTCAGATCGTGGGAAACAATTTACTTCCCGGTTCTGGCGGAGACTCATGAGCTTTGCTACAGGTCGAGGTGAGCTTCTCGACGGCGAGGCATCCAGAAACCAACAGACAAGCCAAAAGAGCGAACGGCATACTCCAGCAGTACCTACGCTGCTATGTCAGTGAGAGGCAGAACGATTGAGTAGAGAAATTAGCTTTGGCTGAATTTGCGTACAATAACGCTGAACACGTGTCCACAGGAATGAGCCCTTTCATGGACAATTACGGGTGTCACCCTAGGGCCTTCCCGGGGCGGGGGGAGGAAGGATGGAGTGTACCTGCGGCTGAGCAATTTGTGGAGGAAATGGAGGCCTTACACCAGCAACTCAGGCTGAACTTGGAGCAGGCCAAGGAAGTCTACAAGAGGCAGGCAGACAGTCACCGTCGGGAGAGGGAGGCCATACGGGTGGGGGACAGGGTGTGGTTGTCGTCCCAAGGGTTACCCCTAAAGGGAGGGTGCAAGAAATTGCAGCCTAGGCGGCTGGGGCCGTTTGAGGTAATACAGCAGGTTAACCCCGTGGTATTTAAACTCAAGTTGCCTGACAGCATGAAGATACATCCGGTGTTCCATAGGTCCCTACTTTCACCTTACAGGGAGGGGCGGGAATTCCCGGGACGGGAGGGAGGGGTTACCACCCACCCGCGGGTAGAGGAGAGGGAACACTGTAACGAAGCCACGGAAATACTCGATTCAAGGTGGCGAGGTCGCCAGGTAGAGTACTTGGTAGCCTGGGAGGGGGAACCTAGGTCTGAAAACACTTGGGTCCCGGCTGAATCAATCACTGACGAGTATCTGGTGGAAGAATTCCACGGTTTGTTCCCGGAGAAGCCCAAACCATTAGCTAGATTCTGGGAGGAAGAATTTGGACCCACAGACGACGAAGGGGACTTTGTGGGTTTCCCTGCCTCTGAAGAGGAGGGAGGGGAGGTGTCCGAGGGAGAAGGATCAGACTGGGAGGTTCAACCAGTGGGGAGAAGTCCGAGCGGATGGGAGGCTGGTTTTGAATCCTCAGAAGATGATGACAGTTCCTTCAGGGGATTCCCCGCATCGTCGACCGAGGAGAGAGAGGAGGTTGTACTGGAAAATCGCGCCAGGGGTGGGGTGGGGGGTCCTGAGGAGGAGGTGGATGTCAGGGAACTGCCATCAGTGCCGGAGGGAGAGAGAGAGCTCCAGAGGGATTTCAGAGAGCGTCCCGGGATTGGGAGAGGCAGCCCATCTTCTGGGGAAGAAAATCAGCGTAGCACCAGTGGAGAAGGGGGGCAGATGGAGGAAGCGGCAAGGCGGTCCCATGACTCCTTGCTGGGGACCAGCGGGGAGAGTAGAGGTCCTCCGCTGCCTACGCCCTCCTTGCGCAGAAGGCTTTCGCGCAGATAAAGTAGGAGGAGGCTAGGCGTCAAAGAGCTTCTTTGCTGGAAGAAGTTTAAGAAACGCCCACTGACGGATTCTGCCAGCGATTGAGACAGCCATGGTTGAGTGGCTGTCCAGACAGAAAAGGTTCACTCAGGCAATCCAGCCAGGTGTTTGCACCGGCTTACGCACGAGCAACCCCTAGAACCATTACAGCCTTAAACGTGTTTTTATTGGATGGCATCCTGTGGGTATTCCCCCCTCCCTTCCCCAACATGGTGAAAAGGTGGACCATTTATAATGCAGAGTGGAAGACATGAGATGAGAACTATTAACACTTTGCTTTGTATTGTGCATTACGCATTTAACATCCTGTGGTCTAAATTGCTTCTTGCCTTTTGCACTAGGTGGGTGCTTCATCACAGTCTCACTTGAATTACCCTGTTAAGCAACCTGTGTTGTGGCAGTTACTCTGTGCTGCTGCTGCTTTCCCCCCTCTTTTTGGATGCAAACTGGGTCCTGTCAGTCTTTACATTACAACCAGTTCTGGCTATGATTCTCCTGCAGTTTCTCCTGGTCCATCGTTCCACCACAGACTGATGCATTTTAATTGGCCACATAGCAGCACGAGTGGCTTCATGCCACCCATATTTTCAGGCATACTCTCCCCACTTCTGTCAGTGGCACAGTCCACGCATGACAGGCAATTAGCTGGTACCATTCAGATACTTGACTAACGGACTTCTTGCAGCTCATCCTTTTGGGACAGACTTTGACCCGAGCCATTAATTTGCTCACCCAGCTCTGCTAATCAAAACAAAAACTGCATTAGTATTTCTTTGGCAGTCGTGACTCGCTGCATTTGTACAAGCACTGGAAGTGGGGAAAGAGCAATGACTTGACAAGTTTGGAATGGGCAGTGCTACCGGGCCAAATAGGTTTTTTGGACCAGGTAAGGCTTAAGGAATGTGAGGAGGGGGGGTGTTGAATTGCCTTGTTAAGCCACCTGGGTTATGGTAATGTTCTGACTTCATTAATTACCCCATGTCGAGAAGAAAATGCATCTTTTTGCCTCCCAACATATGTGAGGAGAAATAGTGGTATCAAAGGAAAGCTTCAAAGACAGCCAGAACCATCTCTCAGAGGCCCAGGAGGACTGCCCTGCTTGAGTGCCTGAGGGCCCCGTTCCTGCCTCTCACCACCTGGCCCAGGGCGGGGCCTGACAGGCCTCATAAGGACAGCTGACGCTGCTGCTGTTGCTGCCCAGGAGGACTCAGAACAGCGAAGAGTTCATTTTAAAATGTTTTTAAAATTTCTTTTTTACCTTTTTTAATTCTTTCTGGCAGGGGGAAGGGATGGATATTTTGTCGGGTTTGGGAATTTGTTTAATTTTGGTATGTTTGTAACTTTTACTGTTTTTGGTTTTTATTGTTTTACTGTTTTTTTTTTAAAAAATAGGTTTTATTTTGTTTTTAAGGGGAGGGGTCAGGGCTGCCTGGGAGTGGGCCCCAGCCAACAAAATGGCTGGGGCAGGTTCCACAGGGTGGGGGGGATGCACTGGAACAACCAATCTCAGTGATCACGGGTAGGAGGAGGAGTTACGCTAAGACCAGACCATGTCATTACCGAGGAGGCAGGTTTAGTCGTTGTTTTGAAGGAAAGGGTTTCTGTGTAGTAAGTTTAAAAACAGACTCAACCCCCCCCCTTTTGTTCTTTCAAAAGAGAGCACTTTTAAATGCGTAAAACATGAACTGTAGAGCAAAACCATAATAAGGACACAACTGCATAAACAGTTCTCTCCTTTATTAGTCACGACAAGGGATGGCCTTGGCTCTCCAGGGGAACAAAGAAAACACGTCAGAACTGTATCTTATGTGCTGACCACAAAATACGCGCAAGACCAATGTCCGGGGGAAACGCCAAAAGCGTGTTCCCAGAGATTATGACGTCTTCCCAGATAAGAGTAGGAAGAGGAAGATCCTTTTATGGTCAGAGGTACAGGAAGGAAGATCCTTTTATGGTTGAGGGTACCAGAGCAGGAACATATGTGATGTCAACCTGCGTATACAAGTTGACGTGGCTGTGGAAGGGGGAGAGGATGCCTGGAGGATATATATACTGCATGAAACTTGTCATTTCTTTGGACTTGTTGTGGACTTGATCACACAAGTGCCTTCTGCTATCCGGAGAGCAGAATAAACTCTTTCTTTGAATCCACCTCGGTGTCATTTTGACTTCCTTCCTCCTGTCCAGGAGCAACGCAGACCCAATCGGTGAACTCCAATAAGGCTACAGTTTGAGGACTATCCCTGTCTCCAGGTCTGGTCTTGACTGGAATGCTACTGGAATCAGCAAGGGAAACCCACATGACTTGAAGGTGCTGCTGTGCAACGCCATGTCAATAATTCGTAAGACCACTGCCATCCATGACTTGATCATGGGTGGAGGACTTGACCTGGCATGTGTAACAGAGACTTGGTTGGATGAAGCAGATGGGCCTGTCCTTGCCGCTGCTTGTCCACCAAGTTTCTCTTATGGACAGCAACCCAGGCCTTGTGGGCGGGGAGGAGGGGGTTGCAGTGATTTTTAGGAAGTAATTAGTTTGCACCAGGCATCCTACTGGGAAGACCCAGTTCTCTGAGTGCATGTTCTGGAAGTTGGGCAATAGGGGCAGTACAGGATTCCTTTTGGTGTACCGACCTCCCCGCTGCACCAAGGATTCCCTGCCCGAGCTGCTTCAGGTCATGGCGGATGTTCTCCTGGAGACACCTAGTTTGGTTGTCCTAGGGGATTTTAACATCCATGCCGACACAACCTTACAAGGGGCTGCTTGGGACTTCGTGGAAAGCATGGCCTGGATGTTGGTGATCTGACACTAAGTAAAAGTGAAACAAAATAAGTGCCATGGTCAGATCACTTCCTGGTGCAACTGGACTTCTCCACGACCCTTCCCCTCTGCAGGGAGGTGGGACCGATTTGGATGGTCCGCCCCCACCAATTAATGGATCCAAATAGTTTCCAAAGAGTGGTAGGGGAGGATTTATCCCATGTTGATGGCTTTTCAGCTGATTCCCTGGTGGCCCGCTGGAATGCAGAGTTAACCAGGGCTATTGACTGTTTGGCTCTGAAGCTCCCTCTCCGATTGCATGAAGCCCCAACAGCCCCCGTGGTTTTCCCCGGAGCTGAGGGCGATGAAACAATAGCTGAGACGGCTAGAGCACTGGTGGCGGAAAACTCATTTTGAATTAGACCGGACACGGGTTAGAGCTCAACATTCAGCCTACCAAGTGGCGATAGCGACGGCGAAGAGGACTTTCTTCACTACCTCTATGGCATCTGCAGAAAATAGAAGCAGGAGACTCTTTTAGGTGGTTTGCAATTGAACGGAACCACCTTTGACATTGGGGCCTGGTAAAGACCCCAAGATCTCCTGCAATGATTTTGCAAATTTTTTTGCAGATAAAGTCGCTCAGATTCGGGAAGAGGTAGACTCCACCGTGGAAGCAGGGCCGGGGTGGAGAGTGCTAGAGTCCTGTCTAGTCAAGTTGCGTGGGATCAATTCCAATCTGTTACCTCTGAGGATGTGGACAGGCTGCTTGGACGAGTGAAACCAACCACCTGTCTCTTTGATCCTTGCCCATCCTGGCTTATAAAAGCTAGCCAGGAAGGGCTGGGCGATGGGCTCTGCGGGGTGGTGAATGCTTCCCTCTGTGAGGGAACATTCCCAGATCCGCTGAAAGAGGCGGTCATTAAACCGCTTCTTAAAAAACCATCTTTAGATGCTGCCAATATGGCCAACTATCACCCAGTCTCAAATCTTCCATTCTTGGGCAAGGTGATTGAGCGGGTGGTTGCTGAACAACTCCAGGCACGCCAGGAAGAAGCGGACCATTGGGATCCCTTCCAGTCGGGATTCAGGCCTCATCATGGGACTGAAACTGCCTTGATCGCACTGGTTGATGATCTCCGGCGGGTTAGGGACAAAGGTGAGAGCTGTTTCCTAGTTCTGCTGGATCTCTCAGCGGCTTTTGATACCACTGACCATAACATCCTTCTGGACCGTCTAGAGCAGGGGTCAGCAACCTTTTTCAGCTGTGGGCCGGTTCACCGTCTCTCAGACCATGTGGTGGGCCAGACTATATTTTGAGGGGGGGTGGAAATGAATGAATTCCTATGCCCCACAAATAAACCAGAAATGCATTTTAAATAAGAGCACACATTCTACTCATGTAAAAACACCAGGCAGGCCCCACAAATAACCCAGAGATGCATTTTAAATAAAAGGACATATTCTACTCATGTAAAAACATGCTGATTCCCGGACCATCCGCAGGCTGGATTGAGAAGGCAATTGGGCCGCATCCGGCCCATGGGCCTTAGGTTGCCTACCCCTGGTCTATGTCAGGAGTTCAGCCTACACTTGAGTAGGACCCTGGCAGAGACACATGCCAGACTGGCATGTTCCTTCCCTCCTGGTCAATTGTTTGGGAGCTTCAAAAGCTTTCTTCAGCCCGAACATCACAGCGACCGATGCCAACCGACACCGGCACACTTAGGGATCCGCAAAGTTTGCGCATCATGTGTAACAGACCTCAGCAACTCAGCATTTTGGCTAATCTACTTTATTTACATATAAACACACACGGAGCACTGCAATATGGCTCCCTCTCTCTCTAGCATCAGACAGCAAAGAGAAAAAGAACAAAGGACAATAGTCCCACTTCACGGAACACAAACATCCTGTCTCCGTCACTTCCCACTTTGTGGAGTCAAAACATATACCGTCATGTGAAAGACAACAATCCCATGACTACAATCATGGAGCAGGAATTCTAACATCCTCCCCCAATTCATGCATCAGTGTAACTGCAACAACCATACAGATGTCATACGCACAGTATACCTCTGTATCACCCGTTCCACCCTTGGAACTACCTGCACTGTACTGGACTTGGGCCTCACCATCTTGCACTTCTGACTAGTCTCAGCATCATAACCCTTCTGACTATCAGGAAGTCTCTCACCTGGCTTTGTTGGGACTCAATCCCTAGCCTCGTTCCTCTCTGAGGAATCAGTGTTGGCACACACGGCCTCTGGATGTGGTCCAGCTTCCTTCTCCAAGGAAACAGTGTCTACCCTTACAGCCTTTGGGCATGGTTTTCCGTCCCTTGAGGACAAACCCTGTACCCCTTTCAAGACTCCGGGTTTCAAGACCTGTGTCGAGCCACTAACCACAGCTAAATCTACAACAGCTGTGTTAGCAAACTCCTGAGCATACCTGGTGGGCATTTCACCCTTTGTAGCTCCTCCTGATCTGCGCACCTGGCGGATCTCCTCCACTGTATCAGTGGAACTCACCTCAGTGCACCTGCTGTTTATAACAGCAACAGACTTAGTATCTAAATCTTCAGCAATGGGGTTGCCTAGGAAAATACACACATCCCCCACCCCCACTCTGCTCTGCACTCAACATCCCCAGTGAGTAAAATCATCTTGGCATAAGGCCTCAGTACTACTATGTACAAGCCTTGCCCCAGGAAAAATCTATGCTCCCTGCCTTGTGATGTCTCAACCCACATGTCAAACCCATCCACTGGTATCCTGGCTTTTCCCAGGATTATCTTGTCACAGTTCCCATCAGAAACTCTGTCTGAATCCAGGGAAAGACCTTGCAAACTGCTTTGCCGAGCATATCGCTCTGTGACTTTGGAACCCACATGTCAAATCCCATCTGAGCTAGCAGCTTTGCTGGGATTCACCGCCCGCAATGCAGCTTTCACTTGATGGTCATATAAAACAAGTGGCTGTGAGTTTGTAGGCTGGCAGATGTTAGTTTCTGTTTCTCACTGAGCAGCTGCTTGCAGTCACAGGACTGTTTACATTCCACAGAGTCCAGATACTGTTGGATTCTCACGGGAAAGGGAGACGGGATGTGACGTTACTGGTTTCCTGTTTCCTTTGTTCTGTTGTTTCCTTTGTTCAGTTGCTCTCTGCTTCTCATAGAGAGAACATGTATATTTCTTTGCTCTCTGCGTAGCTTAGTAATAAAGTATAGCAATGTAGCACCATACTATCTCATCCTTCTGCTGTGGTGTTGTGGCGTTGTTTTAATGCTCTGCTGGGCTCAAAGGAAGATGAGCCTTATCAGCTCGGACGACCGGAGCTGAAATTTCAATATTTTTGGTTATGGCCGCCAGAAGAACGGAATCCAGAATGATGGACGGCAGAGAAAGGAATGCAGCTTATCTTCTCTGCGTGTCAAGAAGATTGATGAGAGGTATGTGCTCTTGCCCCGGGAAGCCTGCCAGTCCCTAATTAATGGCATTAAGGGGTGGACTTTGAACTCAAGCCAAAGCACTAACCGGCTGCGGCAGAAGCTCAGGAGAAAGGGAAGGCCTTAAGAAGTGTGCTTTTTGGAATGCAGCTGGTGGTTGAGAGACATAGCTTGCTTTAAATGACACAGAAGGCTATTGCCAGAATAATGGAGGCCCTTCGAAATGCCATGAGTTTTCCAAAGCTCAGTAAAGGGAATTATAAAAACTGGGTGCAGTATGCAGAGGCTCTGCTAAGAAAAGAGGGTCTGTTTATTGTGATAACAGACGCCCCCCCCCCCAGCTCCTGTAACTGATGAATGGAAAACTAAAGATTCGAAAGCAAGGGGAACTCTGACGCTTATTGTGTCCCCTGAAGAGCTATGTCTTTTGCGTGACAAGGCCTCAGCCAAAGAACTGTGGGACAGTTTGCAACAGTCACATTTGAGAACAGAGGCGGGAGCTTCTTTGTTCTTTTATGCCAAGTTGCATGATATGGCACTTGTTGAAAGAGCAGATGTACATGCTCACCTCATGGAAATGCAGAATCTCAGGCATGAGTTGCAACAGTGCGGAATCACCTTTCCAGAGGCTGTGTATTCCTTCATGATTCTACATTCTTTGGGTTCAAGTTGGGAAGCGATTGCCAGCCAGCTTGCTGTTTTGCCTACTGCTCAGCTAACGGTAGCACATGTTACTGCTGTGGTATTGAATGAAACAGATCGCCGTAGTGCTAGCTGCATCACTAAGGGGGAGTCCTCACAGACGTCATCCCAGAATGCAGTGGAACCACTAGATGGTGCCAAAGCTTTGAAGGCAGTGAAATGCTACTCATGTGGACGTCTAGGCCACTTGAAGAGGGAATGCAAATATCCCACGGCCAAGGCAACAGAGCAGCGCAGCGAAAGCTCAACTCATGAAAAAGGCAAAGGTCCGAAGTCCAGGACAACACAACACAGGGCAATGGTCTCACGCTTCACTCCAAAGGTCCAGAAGACGTCTAGATCTTTCTTCATCGTCGACTCGGGAGCGACCAGACACATTTGTCGAGAGAAACATCTCTTCGTGTCCTTTACTCCGCAGGAAGGTGCGATTCACCAGGCGGATGACCACACAATCTCCAGTCAAGGCTATGGAACGGTTGTTCTTCACAGCTTGGATGCATTGATACTCAACGTTCTTTTTGTTCCAGATGCTGCACACAACCTACTGAGTGTCTCGCAGCTGATTGAACAGAACATAGACGTTTCCTTCAAGAAGAGGAAGTGCACCATCACCAAGAAAGATGACTTTGTATTGCATGCTGATTATATTGATCGTTTGTTTGTATTGCATTATGATGATTCTGTTGATGTTGTGCAGGATGAAACTTGTTGTATTGCAGGTACTAACAAGGTTTTGCTTGCAGGATGTATTCATGATTATCACAGGAAATTTGGTCATTTGAACTTTGAGGCAGTTTCCAAAATGCCTGCCTTAGTTGAAGGCATGACTATTAAACCCTGCAGGTACCACATGAAGTGTAAGGCATGTGCAGCGAACAAGGTTAAAATGGCTGCAAAAGGTAAGGTGTCTAGTAGACAAGCTACAGAACCATACCAGGTAGTGCATGCTGATCTCGTTGGTCCACTAACACCCTCTTTGGGTGGAAACAGGTACTTCATGGTTCTTATTGATTCATTTTCCGGGTATATTTATGTGTTCAATCTCAAGCAGAAATCTGAAGCGTTTCCTAGGTTCAAGGAGTTCTGTGCTTGGTTGGAAAATGTGCATGATAAACAGGTCAAGTGTTTATTTACAGATCGCGGGGGAGAATTCACTTCTCAGCAGTTTGAAGCTTTTCTGACTGAGAAAGGAATACAACATGATTTGTCAAGTCCTCGTTCTCCATGGATGAATGGACTTTGTGAAAGGGCAAGCCAAACATTGCTTCAAGGCTTGAAAACCTTGCTGCATGATGCCAATCTTCCAGAGAGTTATTGGGCAGAAGCGCTCAACTGTTTTATTTATATCTATAATCACAGATTGTCATCACCGATTGGTTGTACCCCCTATGAAAAGATGTTTGGCAAGAAACCATACATCAAGCACATGAGAATTTTAGGTTCTGACATGTGGGTTCACACACCACAAAGCTCCAAGTTAGGCAAACGTGGTTTGCATGGTATCTTTCTAGGGTATCAGAAAGGTTCTTACAGAGTAATGATGACTGACTCTAAAACAATTAGGCTCACTAGAAGTGTTTAGTACAATGCCAAGTGGGGGGAGAATGTGGGAATTTTCCAATGTTATCCTGATGACAGTGATGAGACTGAGGATAAGCAACAGCCACAGCAACAGCCACACCCTACACCCACTGATGAAGGTTCTGATGCTGAATCTGAAACTGAATCGGGTGATTCAGAGGATTTCAAGAGTGCTAAGGCCTCTCTGCGACCCTCTGAAGGCTCTGATCGAGAATTGGAGGAACCACTGTTCACTATAGGCCACTTTTCTCCTAAGAAAGAAGAGGAGAGCGTTGAAGACCTACGTCTAATTCGCAGGTCTGAAAGAGCCACAAAGGGTAGACCTCCAAAGAGATTTGCTGATGAATTTGCTAAAGCAGCTAAAGCTGTAACTGCTGTTAATAGCTCCAAGAAGGTATTTGAACCTTCAAGTTTCCAAGAGATCCAGGCTTTGGATTCAAAGGATGCTGAGCCATGGTTAACCGGCATGAAGGCTGAGCTTGATTCCTTAGAGAGGAACAAAACATGGGAGCTAGTTCCAGTAGTTCCAGGAATGAAACTGCTTGGAAGCAAATGGGTATTCAAAGCAAAGACAGATCAAAACGGCAAGATAGTCAGACACAAAGCCAGATTGGTTGCCAGAGGTTTTTCACAGGTACCAGGAGAAGACCATCACGAGACCTACTCACCCACCGTGAGATATGAGAGCATTAGGCTTGCTGCAGAACAGAATCTACATGTTTCTCATCACAATGTGAATACAGCATTTTTGTACGGAACCTTAGGTGAATCACTTTATATGCTTCCACCTGATGGCGTACAGGTAAAACAGGGATTTGTTTGTTCTCTGAAGAAGTCCCTGTATGGTCTCAAGCAAAGTGCAAAATGCTGGCACTCTAAATTCACTGAAGTGTTGTTTTCGCTAGGTTTTCAGCAAGGTAAAGCTGATCCATGTGTATTTGTCAAAGAGGAAGGGCAAAAGAAGCTGTATTGCTTATTGTGAGGAGAATCAGAACTTACAGGGTTAAACAGTTCTGTGTGACGTCTCACATTCTGAGGCGTGGTTTGGTTCACATACGGGAATCTTTCTTTGTGTGTGAGTCTCCTTTCGTTTTTGGCTGAGAGACGAAAGAATGCCTGCTCTCTCGCCAGGACTGATTTATGATGTTTTTCTTCTCATTAAAGGCTGTTAGAGATTAGCAAGAAGCCTGCGTTCAGTCTGATTTATTATCCACACACAAGGCAACACTTTCTACAGCTGCAGATCTCTGCTAAGAACTCTGCTAAGAGCTCAAGTTTTTCCTATCGGCACAAGCGTCCATCGGCACAGGGGAAGTTTGCCGGGCGCCATCTTATCTCAGCACTTATTTTATGTTGATGATATTCTTTTCTTTTAGAAGGATGTCAAAATGTACAATAGCGCCTAGCTCAACTGAAGGAACACTTTGACATGAAAGATCTTGGTGAGGTAACCAACTACTTATCTCTGGAAATAGAGAGAGACCAAGATGGTAATATTTTAGTACACCAGTCACAGAAAATTGCTGATGTGTTAAGCAAACTAAACCTGATGGATGCTAACCTTGTAGACACACCAATGACAACAGGTTATCAGGTAGATGACACTGAAGAAGCATTTTCTGACACTACACTGTACAGTAGTGTGCTAGGCAAACTAAACTTCATTGCCAGATGTTCAAGACCGGACATTGCAGTTGGCTGTAACTTGCTAAGCAGGCAAGTCAACAATCCTACTGTTAAGGATTGGAAAGCTCTGAAACGCATAGCATGCTATTTGAAAGGCACTATGCACTACAGACTGAGATTTAACAATCAGAAGTCTGGTGGTCTTGAGATATTTGCTGATGCGAGTTTTGGAAGTGACACTGCAGACAGGAAAAGCACGTATGGAGTTTGCTCCATGTACAACCAGGGTGTATTTGATTGGTCGTGCAAGAAGCAAACAACAGTAAGCTTAAGTTCTTGTGAAGCTGAACTGAATGCACTTTCTTATTCACTTAAGGATTGTGAATGGTTGTTACAATTGTGTAAAGACATGAGAATTCCTGTAAAGTGTCCAATCCAGGTTTCTCAGGACAACAAAGCATGTTTGGCTTTGCTGACTTCTGAAGGTTGTAAGCAAAGCACGAAGCACTTGCAATTGAAGCTGCAACATGCTAGAGAATGTGTTCAGAAAGGACTCGTAACGGTATCCTACATGCCAGGTAATGAAATTCCTGCTGATTTATTGTCCAAGGTTGTTCCAAAGGATCAACACTGTACCTATGTACAGAAATGGGGTTTGTACTGAGATTGTACAAACACGCTGCCCAGTGGTGTTCACAGAAAGGGGGAGGATGTTAGTTTCTGTTTCTCACTGAGCAGCTGCTTGCAGTCACAGGACTGTTTACATTCCACAGAGTCCAGATACTGTTGGATTCTCACGGGAAAGGGAGACGGGATGTGACGTTACTGGTTTCCTGTTTCCTTTGTTCTGTTGTTTCCTTTGTTCAGTTGCTCTCTGCTTCTCATAGAGAGAACATGTATATTTCTTTGCTCTCTGCATAGCTTAGTAATAAAGTATAGCAATGTAGCACCATACTATCTCATCCTTCTGCTGTGGTGTTGTGGCGTTGTTTTAATGCTCTGCTGGGCTCAAAGGAAGATGAGCCTTATCAGCTCGGACAACCGGAGCTGAAATTTCAATAGCAGACAGGAGCTGAGATATCTGCTCTTTTTCCTCATAGCGGGCGAAGTAAATGTTCAGCTCCTCTGCCAACATATCATTGGCCTTGACATGACATTTAGAAGACATCTTAAGGCAGCCTTGTTTAGAGAAGCGTTTAATGTTTAACAGACTATTGTACTTTAATATTTTGTTGGAAGCCTATTATTATTATTATTATTATTATTATTATTATTCCACTTCAAAGCAGGATGTGTGTGTGTTTGGGTAAAGGGGAGGGGGGTGGAATCCGATTTCTCTAATAAGAGTTGGCATCAGCCCTGCTTGATATTAGATGCAGGGAACATTTTGATTTGTTATCGCCTTTGAAATTGTTCAGACGACCTTCAGAAAATGGCCTCTTGTTACTTACACTGGGGGTGGGTGGGGAGAGTAGGGCACTGAGAGAAAGAGAGAAAGTGAATTGAGGCCCAAATTAATTTACATGCAGAGGATGCCTTGAAATTGTGCTCTCAGCAGCTTTTTAGTTACAAATGTGTGTCCTGATTGAAAGTGAAAAATTGAAGAATAGACCTGCAACAATGCATTGTTTAGCACACCCACCTTATTCGTCTGGTTTCATGGTGGTGGGTTTACAGGCCTTGCATATGGCTCCATTTTATTTTTAAAACCTTAGGTAAAGGTAAAGGGACCCTTGACCATTAGGTCCAGTCGTGACCAACTCTGGGGTTGCGGCGCTCATCTCACTTTATTGGCCAAGGGAGCCGGCATGCAGCTTCTGGGTAATGTGGCCAGCATGACTAAGCCGCTTCTGGCGAATCAGAGTAGTGCACGGAAACACCGTTTACCTTCCTGCCACAGCAGTACCTATTTATCTACTTGAACTTTGACGTGCTTTCAAACTGCTAGATTGGCAGGAGCTGGGACCAAGCAACGGGCGCTCACCCCGTCGCGGGGATTCGAACTGCCGATCTTCTGATCAGCAAGTCCTAGGCTCTGTGGTTTAACCCACAGCGCCACCCGCATCCCTTTTTTAAAACCTTGACGAGCATTAAAAAAAATGCAAGAATTGAATTACATTAGGGCTCTTCAGCTCCTATGCTAAGAAATTACCGTTCAGTACTGATTTCAGTTGTTGTGACTAGCAGTGTGCTTTTTTGTGTGATTCATCTTTTCTCTGTTTTTTTTTAACAAAAGAATGAAAATAAATATTGAGAGACTTGATCCTTTATAAAGCCATGGTGCTCATGTTGGCAAGTGCCATCATGACAGGAAAGGAAAGGTAAGGATGTTGGTTTTGAAACAGCCTGTCTTGCTCATTGGATCAGATAACTTTGATGAAGCTGTCTGGAGGTCCTACACACGAGTAGACGTTCGGTAGAGACACATGCCTGACTCGCATGTTCTCTCCCTCCTGGTCGTTCATTTGGGGGATTCAAAATCTTTCTCCAGCCCGAACATCACAGCGACTGATACCTCAGAGGTATCAGCACACTTCAGGATCAGCAGAGTATAGGCAGTCAGCGTTCAGACTCAGTAGCGCAGCTTTTTGGCTAAATTACGTTTATTTACATATACATACTCGGAGTAATCCAAACATCCTGTCTCTGTCATTTCCCACAATGTGGAATGAAAACACACACCATCGTATTCAAGTCTCCAGGGCCAGATGAACTGCATCCAAGAGTATTAAAAGAACTGGCAGATGTGATCTCAGAACCACTGGCAGTCATCTTTCAGAATTCCTGGAGAACAGGCGAAGTCCCGGCAGACTGGAGGAGGGCAAATGTTGTCCCTATTTTCAAAAAGGGGAAAAGAGAGGACCCAAATAATTACCGCCCAGTCAGTCTGACATCAATACCAGGGAAGATTCTGGAGCAGATCATTAAGCAAACAGTCTGTGAGCACCTAGATAGGAATGCTGTGATCACCAATAGTCAGCATGGATTTCTGAAAAATAAGTCATGTCAGACTAACCTGATCTCGTTTTTTGACAGAATTACAAGCCTGGTAGATGAAGGGAACGCAGTGGATGTAGCCTACCTTGATTTCAGCAAGGCATTTGACAAGGTGCCCCATGATATTCTTGTAAAGAAGCTGGTAAAATGCGGTCTTGACTATGCTACCACTCAGTGGATTTGCAACTGGCTGACTGACCGAACCCAAAGGGTGCTCATCAATGGTTCCTCTTCATCCTGGAGAAGAGTGACTAGTGGGGTGCCACAGGGTTCTGTCTTGGGCCCGGTCTTATTCAACATCTTTATCAACGACTTGGATGATGGACTCAAGGGCATCCTGATCAAATTTGCAGATGACACCAAACTGGGAGGGGTGGCTAACACCCCAGAGGACAGGATCACACTTCAAAACGACCTTGACAGATTAGAGAACTGGGCCAAAACAAACAAGATGAATTTTAAGAGGGAGAAATGTAAAGTATTGCACTTGGGCAAAAAAAATGAGAGGCACAAATACAAGATGGGGGACACCTGGCTTGAGAGCAGTACATGTGAAAAGGATCTAGGAGTCTTGGTTGACCACAAACTTGACATGAGCCAACAGTGTGACGCGACAGCTAAAAAAGCCAATGCAATTCTGGGCTGCATCAATAGGAGTATAGCATCTAGATCAAGGGAAGTAATAGTGCCACTGTATTCTGCTCTGGTCAGACCTCACCTGGAGTACTGTGTCCAGTTCTGGGCACCACAGTTCAAGAAGGACACTGACAAACTGGAACGTGTCCAGAGGAGGGCAACCAAAATGGTCAAAGGCCTGGAAACGATGCCTTATGAGGAACGGCTAAGGGAGCTGGGCATGTTTAGCCTGGAGAAGAGGAGGTTAAGGGGTGATATGATAGCCATGTTCAAATATATAAAAGGATGTCACATAGAGGAGGGAGAAAGGTTGTTTTCTGCTGCTCCAGAGAAGCGGACACGGAGCAATGGATCCAAACTACAAGAAAGAAGATTCCACCTAAACATTAGGAAGAACTTCCTGACAGTAAGAGCTGTTCGACAGTGGAATTTGCTGCCAAGGAGTGTGGTGGAGTTTCCTTCTTTGGAGGTCTTTAAGCAGAGGCTTGACAACCATATGTCAGGAGTGCTCTGATGGTGTTTCCTGCTTTGCAGGGGGTTGGACTCGATGGCCCTTGTGGTCTCTTCCAACTCTATGATTCTATGATTCTATGATTCTATGATTCTGTGTGATTAAAAACATTCCTATGACTGCAACATGGGGAATGATTTCCATTCCCTCTGCAATCGCCTCTGCACTGATCCAGGTAATGTTGTTGGGTATTTTTCCACCTACACTATGTGTGGATCACAGGCTGTCAATGCTAGCCCCGTGGCTACAGGATAGGAAAAACAGAGCTTGTACAAGATGTTTGGAATTGAAAAGGAGTGAGCCATAAATCTGTGATTGTTGGGGTGGGCTGCTGAAACACTGCAAGGTGTTCATCTTGATCTACCCCCAGCTTTACCAAAAACATAGCAACCATCTACATAAAATTGAACTCAGTTACTTAGTGGCACATTTCACAAATCCATGCTCTCCACAGTCCTTTAACCCCCAAAATCCAGTTGCAAGACTTTACTGAAATGTATTGCTTTTTCAGCCCGCTGCTCTTGAAAAATGCAAAGGCATCTGAATCTCTTTCCCCCCATGCTTTATTATCCATAATTCCATCCATACATCCAAGACATATCATTATCTATCTATCAAAGTTATCAAAATAAAATTCAAACAGAAAAATGTAAGTTTTCAGATCATAAATTTAGTACATAGATTTGACTTCCCGTCCTTTTCAACATCTTTTCACTCTAGTAAACCTATTACCTTAAGTTATCAACATAATAATAATAAACTAAAAGTGTACATCTGTGTATACATGTCTATTTTTACCCTTATATCATGGGTCGGCAAACTAAGGCTCGGGGGCCGGATCTGGCCCAATTGTCTTCTGGATCCAGCTCGTAGATGGTCAGGGAATCTCTGTGTGGATTGGCGTGGGGATTCTGATCTTTCGGGTTGCACCATTCCCCCCCTCCCTCACACACACCATGGCAGCGCCTCCTCCCTCCCTCCTCCTGGCTTCTCCCCGCCCTGCCTAGAGGAGGAAGGAACTGGGCTTTGTTGAGCCGTGGTTGGCTGAGTGCTATTTTAAGCAGCCCCTCTCCAGAGCCAGCCTTTTCGCACCGCTCATTGTCTTGCCACCACTGCCAGCCCCTGCCGCTTGCAAGGCACAGGTAAGCAGACACCGGGGCTCGTCTGGTGCTGTGGAGAAGGGAGGGGAGAGTCAGTGGGTTTTTTTTCAAAATACAGTCCACCCCCCCAAGGTCTGAGGGACAGTGGACCGGCCCCCTGTGGAAAAAGTTTGCTGACCCCTGCCTTATATCCTTAATTATTTACAGAGATTACTCAAACACTGCAACCGAATTCAAATTGCAACACTTATTTTTTAAATAGCTCTTTAGAGGTTCCCAGTTATCAATGAACTCATGTTTTGGCTTATCTTTAATCTTTTCCGAGAGACTATCTAATTCAGCATATTCTACCAACTTTAATAACCATTCAGACGTGGAGGGAATTTTTTCACTCTTCCAATGTTTTGCTATAAGTACTCTCGCAGCAGTGGTGGCATACAGAAAGATTTTTCTTATATTCCTGGCTATATCTGGTCCCGTGACACCCAATAAAAAAGATTCTGGTTTGTTTGTTTTTTAGAAAATATTTCTGACTAGTTGCAGGACATTAGCCAGACCTAGCAGAGTACACACAGAATCCACGGAAGCAATTGGCGACAGTGGGCTATTTACAGGAACAGAACACGAATCTTTAGCTAGCTCTCTCTTACATGACTCACAACTCCTACACTGACACACAGAACTCTGAACCTCTGAACTCCTGAGCTAACACATTCCAGTTAGTAAGCCATTAATTATCACTCCCTTGAGAGAGCTTGACCAATCAGGGAGCTGTCAACAGGCAGACTTACTCCTTCAGATTGCCTTCTGGCTGTCTGCCAAACCTTAATTGACTCTGTGTGAGTAGCTGCACGTACACAGTTTCCCAACAGAAAAGAGGCATTTAGCATTATTTGGAGCTGGGTGTATATGTCATTCCAAAAGACTTTGATCTTTTTGCACACCCACCACATGTGGAGCATGGTTCCACCTGGTTCTCCACATCTCCAACATATGTTAGGAACACTTTTGTACTTTTTGGAAAGTTTACAAAGGGTTAAATACCATTGGTACACCATCTTTTGAAGATTCTCCCTTAACGTGTAGCTTGTCGCAAATTTCCAATTTACTTTCCATAGGTATTCCCATTGGCTCATCTCTATGTTGTGGCCAAAATCTTGGGCCCATGTGATCATTGCTGCTTTAACCTCCTCCTCCTTGGCTTCCCACACAAGGAGTCGTAGGTATGCTTTGGAAAGAGTTTTGGTTTTAGAATTTAGCAGATCTAATTTGAATTTGGAAATTTCCGTCGAGAATCCTTTCTTTTTCTCTTCTTTAAAAGTTTTGAATAATTGATAATATTGGAACTAATCCAAAACTTGGTCTCTTATTACTTCAAATTTTTAAAGTTTTAACTGGTTCTCCTCTTCTATTAATAATGATTTATAGACAGGTCAATTTCCATTTGTATTCTTCCTTTTTACGGCAAGTGCTTCAGTTGGCGAGATCCACCATGGTTCTAAAAGGTCTTTGTACTTTTCCCAAACAGTGTACAGGGATTTTCTGATGATGTGGTTCAGGAAGTTCTTGTGAACTCTGACCTTTCCATAACTCAGGTATGCGTGCCAGCTGAACCTGTTGTTATACCCCTCAAGGTCAGCAGTTCTGAATTTCTGAGTGTGCACCACTCCTTTAACCAGGTGAGACAGGCTGCCTCATAATACAGTTTTAGATCTGGCAGGGAAAACCTCCTCTGTCTTTAATATCAATTAGAATTTGGTGTTTAATTCGAGGTCTTTTCCCCTGCCAGATAAATTTCAAAATGCGTCGCTGCCATTCCTTGAGGCGGTCCGTCCCACCCAGTATTGGAATTGATTGAAATAAAAATAATAGTTTTGGGAGCACACTCATTTTTATAATCGAGATCCTTCCTGTAAATGATAGATCTAACCTGCTCCAAATGTCCAAATTCCTTTTAATGTCTTCCCAGGCTGTCAGATAATTATCATGGAACAAATTTAGACTTTGGAGGGTTATCCAAATGCTCAGATATTTTGCTTTATTGCATACTTTCAGACCAAATGATTTCTCTAAGTCTTCCTTTTCTTGATTTGGTATATTTTTTGTAATTAATTTCGTTTTTGATGTATTTAATTTAAAACCCGCCACCTTGACAAAATTTTCTATTGTCTCAATGACTCTACTTAAGCTCTCTTTTGGATTTTCCATCATTATAAGTAGATCGTCAGCGAAAGCTTTGAGTTTATAAGCCCTGTCCCCTAGGGTTATTCCTTTAATTTTGCTCTCTTTTATTTATTTTTTGTTTAAGACCTCCAATACTAAAATAAATATCAAAGGGGATAGTGGGCATCCTTGACGCATTCCTTTGTGAATCTGCCATTCTTCTGTAGTGTTGCCGTTTATAATTAGTTTTGCTCACTGTTCCGCATCGATGGCTTCTATCCCCTTACAAAATGGTTCACCGAATTTCATTTGGTTTAATAATTCTTTCATAAACCTCCATGATAAATTGTCAAATGCTTTCTCAGCATCGACCAACATAATGACAGCAGGTTTATCTATTCTGTCTTCTAAGTATTCTAGAATATTGATGACATATCTGAGGTTGTCAGACTTCCGGGTCAGCGCCATTGGTGAATGGCGGAGTTCCTCCGACTGGAGGAACGGGCTCCGTGAAAACTGGGTCTTCCCGCCACGGCGAAGGTGGGGACCCGCTAGAAATCCCAGGCGGAGGAAGCCTGGGAACGTGGGGTTCGGCAGGGCACCAGAAGCGCCCCCCTACTCGCGGGGAATCCCATCTAGGGGCTCCGGAGCGAAGTGGGGTGAGAAGCGCGGTGCTACAAACTGATTGCTACTTTCACGGAGTGAAGCCACACAGCCATCGCCGAAGAGCGCTGACTTTTTCCTGTGGACAATTGGACTTAAAACAAGTACCCGTGAGTAGAAACGGAAAATTGGACCAAGAAATTGTTTTAATTTGGTAACAAAGTGGGAAGGTGTAAACAGGAAGTCCGCCTTCCGTTTCTTTATATATAGACTAAAGCAAAAATTTTGCAAGCTAAAGCCGGGAAGCTGTCAAAAAAGGACTAAATTTCCTTCATTTAGAACCACTGAAACCCCCCTTGGAAGCAGGAGAAAAGGGGGGGGGGGACTCTGTTTAACCCCAGCAGGAGAGGGAGTGAAGAAGGATAAGTTTCCATCGTCTCTAACCTGGGAACGGGGTGTCAGAGACAGAAACTGTTGCTGAGGTTCATTGATGGTGAACGTAACACTTTGACAGATAGCTAATGAAGAGAAACAAGTAGATTCTAATGTTGCCTTTTGCATCTTAAAGAAACAAAATATCTGAAAAACGTCTGAAATATCTGAAAAATGAAAGTAACTTTCCTTTGTCTTAAAAAAAAAAATGGCCACAAGTAGATTGTCTCCTCTAGAGGGAGCTTGCTAAATTGTTGTTGCAGCATATTTGAGACCCAACATCTGTGAGATTAAGACTGTGGGAACAGACTTTTCCGACCTTGAACAAAGATGAGCTGGGAGGAAGACTGGTTGCTTGCTCTATGCAAGACAAATGCTTTGCTGGAACAGATGCATGAAAAGATGGACTTGATGAATGAGAAAATGGATTTGACTGTTGTGGTTAATAACATTGATACAGAAATCATCCAAGAACCAACTTATCAATCTGTACCGACTGGGCAAGTGCAGTTGACAATGGAGGAGGATGTGGCTGCACCTCAAATAGTACAAATGGAGAGACCCGAGGCCCTACAGGGGCATAAGCCACTGTTATTGAAGATTGAAGCTGGAGTGGGCCAAGGGGAGTCTGGAGATAAGGAGACTTTTAGCTTTGGAGAGATTCTGAAATTTGATTTTAAATTCATTTTGGATTATATCGAGGACTGTGGGGAGTGGGACTGTGGGGAATGGGTGAGCTGGATGAAGGGTGATGGAGACAATTTTGGGTTGGAATCCCCCGGAGACCTACTCCTCAATGAGAAAGGAAAGAAACCAAGACAGAGACCAACAAGAGACAAGGAAAAGGGCAAGCACAAACAAGATGAAGAAGAATTGCAGAAGGGACATGGAAGAGATTTAAGGGCCTCGGACATAAGGCTTTCAGGTTGATGGACTAGACGGAATGGACAATAAGGACAACAAGGACTGACATGACCCGAGACCAGGAAGAAGAGACGCTGGATGATGATTGGAAGAGAATTTATAATGGAAACTTTTTTATTTTAGAATCAGTTAATGAATATTAGGGAAAATGTGGGAATGAAACTACACGACTCTAGCAGAAATGATATTAGGAGTTATGTATATTTGAAATTTAAGATTTAAGTTTTAAGGCACTTAGGGGTAGGATAAGGTTAAATAAATTAAGGTAATCTGAATAATAGAATATGGGGAAAGATGGTAAGGATTTGTTGAGTTAATTATTAGGTTAAATTGTTAAGACAAATTTTATAACAAAAATTGAGAAAGATGGAAAGAATTTGCTGAAATAATTACTAAACTAGAATACAAAAACGGAGGTGTGAGGAGGTCAATGAGACAAGCAAATGGAAATTATGGATATGCAATTTGGGATTTGTGTTTTTTTCTCTTTTTTCTTCTTTTTTACCTTTTTTATTGCTGTATTGTTATATTGGTTTTCACATTTTGTGCTTTTCTCTTTTTTTATTGTCTTCTTTTTCTTTTCTTTTTTGTATTGTAGTGTTGTTTGCTATTTTTTATTTTTCTTGTAATTTTGAAATTATCAATAAATATTATTATTTTTTAAAAAAGACATATCTGAGGTTGTCTTGCATGTGTAGAAATCCGGTCTGGTCTTTATGAATTATTTCTTGGAGAGTTGTTTTAAGCCTGGACGCCAATATATCAGAGAAGATTTTGTAATCATTATTTAACAGGGCTATTGGTCTGTAGTTACTGACATTTGTGAGGTCTGAGCCATGTTTTGGAATGAGAGTGATATAGCTTTCCTTCCAGGAATTTGGTAGTATTCCCTTAGTTAACACGTCGTTCATAGTATCTTTTAAAATTATAAACAATATCTCCTCCATCTTCTTGTAACAGATCGCAGGGAGCCCATCCTAGCCAGGTGTCTTTCCTACTTTTGCTCTTTGAATTGCTTGTTGTACCTCTAACGGGGTAGTGGGTGAATTTAATACCTTGGACTTCTCTTTAGAGATCCTAGGCAATCCATTTTCCTTCAAATAATAATTTTTTCAACTTTTTCGGGGACTTCTTTGTATAATTCTCTGTAATAGTTGGCAAAGCATCTACTAATTTCCTTTGGATCATCGATCCATTTATCATCCGTTCTAATTTTATTGATCATTCTTTCACCTTGTTTTTTCTTTAACTGCCAGGCCAAAAGTCTGCTCGGTTTGTTCCCAGATTCAAAATATTTGTGCTTTAGTCATTTGATCTTCCATTCCAACTCTTCATTTATTACTATCAAGAATTGTGTTTGCAGAATTTTTATGTTTTGTTTAATATTTTAATCATCTGTTTGTTAAATAATCTCTCTCATTTCTTCATATTTCCTCCCATAATTCCATTTTTTCTCTCTCTTTCAGCTTCCTTTGATGAGCATTTTTTTTAAATAAAGAACCCTCTAAGTACAGCTTTACTCGCTTCCCACACCATTTTTATATCCTTCCCTTTGTTCAAATTTAATTCAAAGTAGTCTTTTAGGGTTTGTCTTGCTTTTTGTAATATCTTTTCAACTTTCAATAAACTCCCTTTCAGACACTATCTCCACATTTTTTCCCCTTTTCCTTTTAGCCAGACTTCTACTGGGTTGTGATCTGTAAGTGTCCTGGGGATAATTTTGGCCTTTTTGGCCTCACCTAGAAGGTCTTTAGTTGACCATATTCCATCTGTTCTTCCTCCGGAGTTGTTTGGGTCTGAGAAGTGGGTAAACCACTTCTCTTCAGGATGCTTGAATCATCAAATATCGTTTAAACTATGAAGATCTGCTAATTGAAAAAAATGTATTTGGCAATTTTTTTTTTATCTTATCTTTTTTTTTTTTTTTGTTCTGTCTAAATCTGGTTGTGCGACTCCATTGAAATCTCCAAGAAGTACCGTATTTTTCGCTCTATAGGACGCCCTTTTTCCCCTCCAAAAATGAAGGGGAAATGTGTGTGCGTCCTATGGAGCGAATGCAGGCTCCTTGGCTTCGGTGATAGCAACGCAAAGCCTCCGAAGCGCAGAGGGAGCTCCCGCTGTGCTCCGAAGGCTTGCGGATAGCCGCCTGCAGCCTGGAGAGCGAGAGGGGTCAGTGCACACCAATCCCTCTTGCTCTCCAAGCTTTGCTTCGCTGGAGAGGCGCTGCACAGTTTTCCCTCTCTGCGCAGCGCCCCTTCAGCGAAGCGGGAGGAGAAATGGAAGGGGCTCCGTTTCTCCTCCCGCTTTGCTGAAGGGGCGCTGAGCAGAGGGGGGAGATTTCCCCCCCCTGTTCTCCCCCTCCTATGGTCGGGTGCGTCCTATGGTCCGGTGTGTCCTATAGAGCGAAAAGTACGGTATACTCTTCTGCCCCCAATACTCCCTTGTTTTTTCTTCCAGAGATTGGTAAAATTGGGTTTTCTTGTCATTTGGAGCATATATTTCAATCACCACTATTTTTTCAAATCCATGTTTAATTTTCACGATTACTATTCTACCTTCCTCGTTGCTATATAATAATTTTGGTTTGAATTTTGGCTTCACATACATCACCACACCTCTTTTTTTGGTTGTATATGAAGAGATAAATTTGAACCCCAGCCTTCTATTTGTTAGAACTGTTTTGTGTTTTTTTATTACATGAGTTTGTTGAAGACATAGTATGTCTAGTTTTTGTTTGCCCAATAAATGTGTCGCCTTATTTCTTTTGGTTTTTTCATTAAGACCATTCACATTCCATGTTAAGATTTTAAGTTCCATACTTTATTGTAGATTTATTACAAATTTATTTATTTCACTGTAGTGAAAGAAGGGATTTTCTGTATGTTAGTCTTTGTCAGTTGTCTCCATTGGGTCTGGTTTGTCGGCCTCTCTTCCCAGTTGTCTTTGCTCTCCGAGCTCTTTCCAATACTTTCTCCAAAACTTGTCGACCTCTAAGGCAGACAAGAACTTTCTCCTTTTCCCGTTGAAGGAAAATGAAAGGCCCTCTGGAAATTCCCACCTATATTTTATTTCTTTTGCTTTCAGCGTGTCTGTAAAAAGCTTGCAATTGTCTCTCTTTTTAAGCAATCTGTTTGGAATTATTTTATGGACGATGATTTCGTTCCCGTCTATTTGGAGTTTCTTCTTATTACTGGTTTGGATAATTTTATTTCTAATCTTCATGGAACTAAATGTAACCAAGCAGTCTGCCGGCCAGCTATTAGCTTTTGCTACACTAGATCTTGTTCTGAAGACATTCTCTAATTTTGGTGTTATCTCAGATTCTTTTTGTTCTAACAAGGAGGCCAAACCTTTGAGAATTTTTTGTTCAATTTGTTCTTCGACTTGCTCTGCTATAGTTCTAAATCTAAGTGTTTTCTCTCTTCTCTTCATCTGCAACAGTGCAATGTAGCTTCCTGGATCTCTTCTAGCTCAGCTATCTCTTTCTTGACTCTATCACACTCTCTTCTCACCTCCTTACTCTCATTCTGAAATTTTTTACTTGCTTCATTGAGATTTTGTGTTTTCCCCTTAAGGTTTTGAACTGTTTTGGATAGCTCGGAATTTTTTGCAACCAAATTGCTAACCTGTACAGACAGGTCAGCAGTTATCTTAGCATTATCATCAATTTTTTGCCTCATTTTTTTGTAAACTTCCATCATTCTTTTTGGGATTTTCGTTAACATCATTTTTCAAATCTTGAATGTCTTTTCTTAATCCCCAAATAATTTCTCTGATAGCTAATGTGGAATCAAATTCTAGGGCTGAATTACTTCTGCTTTGAGAAGCAGATGACAATGGGGAACCTTGCTGAGCGGGTTTTTTACTATTCATTCTTTCTGTTATTCTAAACAATTCCAAGCAGTTTGCAAATATTGTGAGAAGAAATGTTCTTTTCCAAATGCTATGAGGATAACAAAACACATTCTTGCATGCCAAAGGTGCCCTAAAGACATTAAAAAATACTTTATGGAATTAAATTATGAGGACCAGAATGAAAGTGCAAGTAGCTTTTCCTTCCAGAGTTCTAATTCCAAAAACACTATTTCTGCGGCTTCTGGATCATTACAAAGTGATTCTTCACCAGCAACATCTTCAAGTAAAGAAGTGTTGCAAACCACTGCCTCACAAAAATGCACCATACCTTCATTTATAGATAAAATGACACCTGAAAACCAGGAGAAAATTGATCATGCCCTTGCAAGAGCAATATATGCTTCTGGATCAGCATTGTCAATAACTGAAAAAACATTGACAGGAAGCTTTTAAATTATTACAACCATCATATCGTTTACCAAGCAGACATTCCTTGAGCAAGCCTCTTTTGGAGTTGGAATATGAGCGTGTGATGGAAAATCAGTGAAGCACTATGTCTTGCAGTACTTACAGATGGGTGGAGAAATGTTTGGGGAGAAGGAATCATCAACTTTGTGATAACAACAGCTCAACCAGTCTTTTTTAGAAGCATTGAAACTGGAGAGAACAGACATACTGCAGAGTATATCAGCAGTGAAATATGTGCAGTTTTAGAGAAAATTGAGAGTGGTAAAGTATTTGCTTTGCTGACTGAAAATGCAAGTAATATTAAAGCTGCATGGGAAATCATAATGGACAAGTATCCACATATTACTGCAATAAGATGTGCATCTCATGGTCTAAACTTACTTCTTAGTGACTTCATGAAGCTGGACAGCCTTCAAAGGATTTATAGAAGAGCTAAAGAAGTTATCAAATATGTAAAAGCTACTCATGTTGTCACTGCAGTCTTCAAAAAGAAGCAAGCAGAAAAAAATGCACAGAATAAAATAGTGGCACTGAAGCTCTGTAGTAGAACACACACACACACACACATATATATATATATATATATATATATTTGATTTTAGCATATAAATTATAAAATGTACCAGAAAACTTATCACTTGTACAATCTTTTTAGACTTCCACCAGGACCTCTGATGATCCACTGTTTTAACCACTTCTTATGCATTTCTTAACTTTATATTGCCTTTACATCTCTTAACAAATCATCCTTCCCCTTCTCCATTTTTGCAATACTTCCAATAATACTCCTCACAAAACTTCTTGCAAACCTACAAACGTCGTCTGATCTTCACATATACTTTTTAAATAGTCTGTAAATTTACTCCAGTCTTCCGTGAATTTCTGGTCCCGCCGGTTTCAAATCCTTCCTGTTAGTTTATCTAGTTCTGCATAGTCCATTAACTTCATCCTCCATTCTTCAATCGTTGGTAATTCTTCTTGCTTCCATTTTTGGGCCAATAATATTCTTGCTGCTGTTACTGCATATAAAAAGAGCTTACATTCATTTCTATTTATATCACTCCCAACAATGCCTAGTAAAAATGCTTCTGGTTTCTTTATAAATGTATATTTCAACATTTTTTTCATCTCATTATATATCATCTCCCAGAAGCTTTTCACCTTTTTACATTCCCACCACATGTGATAAAATGTTCCTTCTTTTTCTTTATATTTCCAACATTTATTACTGACTTTATACATTTTCGCTAACTTGAAAGGTGTAATATACCATCTATACATCATTTTCATCACATTTTCTTTTAAGGCATTGCATGCAGTAAATTTTAAACCTTCTTTCCATAATTTCACCCAATCACTCAGCTGTATATTATACCCAAAATCCTTGGCCCAATGAATCATAACCGACTTAACCTCCTCGTCCTTCAAATGCCATTCAAGCAGCAATTTATACTTTTTAAAAAAAAAAAAAATATTTATTAGTAGTTTCAGAATTATAGGGGGGGGAAAGAAACATTGAAAAAAACAACACTATAATGCATAAAAAAGAAAGAAAAAACACAAAAACCAATACAACAATACAGCAAAAAGAAAAAAAGAAAAAAAGAAAACAACACAGATCCCAAATTACATATCTATAACTTCCATTTGCTTGTTTCATTGACTTCCTCACACCTCCCTTTTTGTATTCTAGTTTAGTTAGTTATTTCAGCAGATTCTTTCCATCTTTCTCAATTTTTGTTTTGTTTTTTAAAAAATGTATCCTAACAATTTAACCTAATGATTAGCTCAACAAATCCTTTCCATCTTTCCCCAAATTCTATTATTCAAATTACCTTAATTTATTTAACCTTATCTTACCCTAAAATACCTTAAAGCTTGAATCTTAGTTATCAAATGTACATTACTCCTGATATCATTTCTGCTAAAGTCATATAGTTTCATTCCAACATTTTCCCTAATATTCATTAATTTTTAGCCAATTCCCTAAATAGAAAGTTTTCTTTATAAATTTTTTCCAATCTTCATCCAACGTCCCTTCTTCCTGGTCTCGGATCGTGTCAGTCCTTACTGTCCATTCCATCTAGTCCATCAACCTGGAAGCCTTATGTCCGAGGCCCTTAAGCCTCTTCCATCTCCCTTCTGCAGTTCTTCTTCTTGTTGTTTATACTTGCCCTTTTCCTTGTCTTTTGTTGGTCTCTTTCTTAGTTTCTTTCCTTTCTCATTGAGGAGTAGGCCCCTGGGGGATGCCGAGCCAAAATTATCTCCATCTCCCTTCATCAAGCCCGCCCATTCCCCACAGTCCCACTCCCCACAGTCCTCAATATAGTCCAAAAAGTATTTAAAAGCATATTCCAAGGTCTCTCCAACATTAGGAACCTCCTCAGCTCCAGACTCCCCCTGGCCCACTCCAATTTCAATCTTCAATGACAGCGGCTCGTGCTCCTGTAGGGCCTCGGGACTCTCCATTTGTATTATTTGGGGTGCAACCGCATCCTCCTCCATTATCTTCTGCACTTGCCCAGTCAGTACAGATTCATGAGTTGGTCCCTGAGTCATTTCTGTATCAATGTTTCCTGTTTCCTGTTTGTCCACAGTTATTAACCACAACAGTCAAATCCATTTTCTCATTCATCAAGTCCATCTTCTCATGCATCTGTTCCAGCAAGGCACTTGTCTTGCATAAGGCAAGCACCCAGTCTTCCTCCCAGCTCATCTTTGGTCAAGGTCAGAAAAGACTGTTCCCACGGTCTTAATCTCACAGCTGTTGAGCCCTCAAATATACTGCAGCAACAATTTGACAAGCTCCCTCTAGAGGAGGCAATTTCTATTTGTATCCATTTTTTTTTTTTTTTTTAGGCAAGTCCAAGTGAGAGCCCAGGGGTCTGAACACTCACCCCCCACCACCACTTTCTGCACACGGCCCAGGAGAAAGGAGCGGAGCCACCGTATAACAGTGCCCCCAGCTCCCAGCCCCTCTAGACGGTCCAGAAGGATGTTATGGTCGATGGTGTCAAAGGCCGCTGAGAGATCCAGCAGAACTAGGAAACAGCTCTCACCTTTGTCCCTAGCCCGCCGGAGATCATCAACCAGCGCGACCAAGGCAGTTTCAGTCCCATGGTGAGGCCTGAATCCCGACTGGAAGGGATCCAAATGGTCCGCATCCTCCAGGCGTGCTTGGAGTTGTTTGGCAACCACCCGCTCAATCACCTTGCCCAAGAATGGTAAATTTGAGACTGGGCGATAGTTGGCCAAATTGGCTGGGTCTAAAGATGTTTTTTTAAGAAGCGGTTTAATGACCGCCTCTTTCAGCCGGTCTGGGAATGTTCCCTCACAGAGGGAAGCAATCACCACCCCGCAGAGCCCATCGTCCAGCCCTTCCCAGCTAGCTTTTATAAGCCAGGATGGGCAAGGATCAAGGAGACAGGTGGTTGGTTTCACTCGTCCAAACAGCCTGTCCACATCCTCGGAGGTAACAGATTGGAATTGATCCCATGTAACAGGACTAGACAGAACTCTAGCACTCTCCCACCCTGGCCCTGCTCCCACGGTGGACTCTACCTCCTTCTGAATCTGAGCGACTTTATCTGCAAAAAACTTTGCAAAAGCATTGCTGGAGATCTTGGGGTCCCTACCAGGCACCGGTGGTGCAGGTGGTTCCGATAGATTGCGAACCACCTGAAAAAGTCTCCTGCTGCTGTTTTCTGCAGATGCAATGGAGGCGGTGAAGAAGGCCCTCTTCGCCGTTGCCATTGCCACTTGGTAGGCTCGACGTTGAGCTCTAGCCCGTGTCCGGTCTGATTCAGAATGAGTTTTCCGCCACTGGCGCTCTAGCTGTCTCAACGATTGTTTCATCACCCTCAACTCCAGGGGAAACCACGGGGCTGTCCGGGCTCCATGCAATCGGAGAGGGCACTTCGGAGCCAGACATTCAATAGCCCTGGTTAACTCCTCATTCCAGCGGGCCACCAGGGAATCAGCTGAAAGGCCATCAACTTGGGATAAAACATCCCCTATCACTCTGTTGAAACCATTTGGATCCATTAAGTGGTGGGGGCGGACCATCCAAATTGGTCCCACCTCCCTGCAGAGGGGAAGGGTTGCGGAGAAGTCCAGTTGCACCAGGAAGTGATCTGACCATGGCACTTCTTTTGTTTCGCTTTTAGTTAATGTCAGATCACCAACATCCGTAGACGTAAACACCAAGTCTAAGGCATGTCCGTGGCTATTAGTTGGGCCAAAATTATTCAGGGACAGCCCCATGGAGGCCATGCTTTCCACGAAGTCCTGAGCGGCCCCTTGTAAGGTCGTGTCGGCATGGGTGTTAAATCCCCCAGGACAACCAAGCTAGGTGTCTCCAGGAGTATATCCGCCACAACCTGAAGCAGCTCGGGCAGGGAATCCTTGGTGCAGCGGGGAGGTCGGTACACCAATAGGAATCCTGTACTGCCCCCTATTGCCCAACTTCCAGAACATGCACTCAGAGAACTGGGTCTTCCCAATAGGACGCCTGGTGCAGACTAATGACTTCCTAAAAATCACTGCAACCCCCCCTCCCCGCCCACATGACCTGGGTTGCTGTGCGTAAGAGAAACCTGGTGGGCAAGCAGCGGCAAGGACAGGCCCATCTGCTTCATCCAACCAGGTCTCTGTCACACATGCCAGGTCAAATCCTCCATCCACAATCAGGTCGTGGATGGCAGTGGTTTTATTCACCATTGGCCTGGCATTGCACAGCAACACTTTCAGGTCATGTGGGTTTCCCTTGCTGATTCCAGTATCCTTCCGGTCAGGACCAGACCTGGAGGCAGGGATAGTCCTCAAACAACGACTAAACCTGCCTCCTCGGCAATGACATGGTCTGGTCTTAGCGTAACTCCTCCTCCTGCCCGTGATCACCGAGATCGGGTGTCCCAATACATTCCCTCCTGTGGAACCTGCCCCAGCGATTCTATTGGCTGAGGCCCACTCCCAGGCAGCCCTGACCCTTCCCCTTAAAAGGCAAAATACAAACTATATAATAACTTAACAGAATAATAAAAATAGAAGCACAGCAAAAAACAATAGTGCTAAAATTAAACTACTCCCCACCCTAACTAAATACTTAACCAACCGCAAGCAGAAATAAAATTATAAAATTATAAAACATTATAAAAAACAACAACCACCATTTAAGGTGCAGCAAATTAAAAGCAGTTAAAACATTTAAAACCATTTTGTCACTTGCTGCAGGTAGCTGCTCAGGCCTGTAAACTGTAGTGGTGAGTGCAGGCCCCGCCCCTAGGCCAGATGGAATTGGCAGGAGAGGGAGCGGTCCTCCCAACACTCACGCAGGCAGCAACAGCAGCAGTGTCCCGGAGACCTTGATGGAGGCCCTCAAGCTGTGGCGATGAGTGCAGGCTCCGCCCCCTAGGCCAGATGGAGTTAGCAGAAAAGGGAGCGGTCCACCCAGCACTCTGACGAAGTACAGCTGCTCAACAGAGGAGAAGGCTCTCTGTACATTCCTGTCTTCCTCTCTGATGGCCCTATCTGAAGCGTCAGTCTCCACTCTCAGCGGCCTGTCGGGGTTCACGTGCAATAACTGCCCCTCCAATGCCCCTTCAGTTTCTCAAATTCCCTTTGTGCCTCCTCAGTCCACAGAAATTTCTTCTTCCCACTGAGGCAATCAGTTATGGGCGCCGTCAAAAGAGCAAAGTTCTTGATAAACTTTCTATAGAAGTTGCTGAAGCCCAAGAACCGCTGCACATTCTTCTTTGTCTTGGGGCTTTTCCAGTCTAACACAGCTTTCACCTTCTCCGGATCCATGGCCAGACCTCTGTCCGACAGCCAGTACCCCAGGAACCCAACCTCCCTCGTGTGGAACTGGCATTTTTCCAGCTTCACCCACAAGCGATGCTCCTTTAGCTTCTCCAGAACCTGGCACACATCCTTCACGTGCTGCTTTTCATTTTCGGAGTATATCAAGATATCATCCGAGAAACACACACAGCTACGGTACAGTAACGGTCCCAGCACGTAGTGCATGAATGCTTGAAAGCGCGGGCTTCCGCTTTGTAATCCAAATGGCATAACGAGATATTCAAATGCCCCAAGGGGGGTAAATATGGTGGTCTTCTATTCGTCTCCCTCTCGCACCCTGATGAGATTGTACGCCCCCCTGAGGTCCAGTTTAGTGAAAATTTTCCCCTTCCATACTTACTCTCGCCAAAATGTTGTTGATTCTCGGCATGGGGAAGGCCAGTGGTTCTGTCAAGGAATTGACAATTCTGTAATCCACCACTAGGCGGCGCTCTTTAGTCCCCCTCTTGTCCACAAAGAACACGGGACTACCACCCACCGCCTTGGACTCCCTGATAAAACCCCTTCTCAAGTTTTTGTCAATAAACTCCTACAAATCCTGTATTTCTTGGTCAGACATGGAATACGGCACCGTGTCGGCCTCTTTCTCGCTGAACACTTCCTCAAAATCCACATATTGCGGAGGTATCTTGCCTTTCTCCCCCAGACATATCGTTGCCACCTGGGCTCTCCTATCCCCGGGTTCCCCTCCTCCTAGACAGAGCTTGAGGCAGTAAGTCAACCCAAAAGTCAGGGACCACTGGTGCCACTACACCACTGGGTCATGCAAGGCCAACCAACTCATCCCCAGAATAATGGGTGGTCCTGCCAAGGTGGCGACGTGAAAGGCGATGGTCTCAGAGTGCGTGGAGATCCGCATTCTCATGGGAGGGTTCTGATGCATGACCCCCCCCCCAATAACTCCCTGCCATCAATCATGGTAACTTGCAGGGGGAAGTCCAGTGGCAGCAGGTGCAGCTGGTGCTGCACAGCAAAGTCCCTGCTAAAAAAATTGGTACTGGCTCCCGAGTCAATTAAAGCGGGGACCTCCATTGCATGGCCATTGGGGAGCTCCAGCAGCACCCTGACCACTATGCCTGCTTTGGGGTGAGCTGGTCGGGGCTTCCCTGTTGCTCCTGCCTGGCTGTTGCCCCGGTTTCCCACCAGCCAGGCCTTCCCATTTCCCTGTTCCTTGGCCCCTTCCTCCTCTTCCTGTGGAATGGCCCCCACCATCCCTTGCCACCCTCGACACTGTGGACAAACCCTAGCAAAGTGGCCTGGTTTCTGGCAAAGGAAACACTTCTTGGCTGCCTTCCAGTCCTTTCCCTCCTTTTTCTCGGGCTGTTCAACTTTTGAATGCTGGCATCTCTGGAATGCGGTTGCCATGGAAACGCTCCCCTCTGCTCTTCCTTCTCTCCAGCACACGGGTTTCCTGACGCACTCCCACAGCTAAGGCATATTTAGTTAATTTGTCCATATTCTTGGGTCTGGGCCCCCTTGAAAGCTTATCCTTCACATCTGAATTCAGTCCTGCCTTAAAAAGAGCCTGCACTGGTTCAGAGCTTAGATCCCAGCCCAACTTGTGCACAAGCATCGCAAATTGCGACCAGTAACTGCGGACAGTCAAACTGCCTTGTTTCAAAGTCAGTAATTGCTGCTGAGTTACATCAGTCTGACTTTCATTAGAAAACATGGCATCCATAGCCTCATAGAACTTCCCCAGGTTCCAGAGCGCATCATTATCGGTGGCAACAAGGGGCCTGACCCAATCTCTCACAGCCCCCTCCAAGTGACTGACCACAAAAGCAATTCTCTGCGCATTGCTGGCAAATTCACTCCTTTGCAAATCCAGGGAATATCTAATCTCAGTCTTAAAAACCAAATACTCCTGGGGGTTGCCACTGAACTTGCTGACCAAAGAAGGTACCTTTCTTCCCACTGGCACGATCCTGCACTCCTGATCTTGACTCCTTCTCTCTTCCAGGCAAATTCCTGTACATGCCTTTCCAGCTCCTCATTTCGTTTCTTCAAAGCAGCAAACTGCCTCTTAGCTTCCTCATCCATCACGCTGCCGTCTCTCTCCCTCGCAAGCAGCCGGCAGTGTCTTCCGGATTGCTGTCAGAGTGATTAATGGCTGCTTGCGGAGATAACAGCTCGGGACTCCAGCCTGTCTTTTACAGGATTTATTGAGAGCAAATACTATGTACAGTGCAGAGGTTTCAAAAGCATGTCTGTCTCAATCGCTAACAGACTCCGGAAGTGCTCCACGTCAGAGTCGGGGGAGGAGAGGCCGCCAGGAGACACGGAAGATGAGAGAGGGAGGAACCCAAAGGCTGCTATCGGAGAGTGAGAAGAGCAGTCTGCGTCACTTAGTTTGTCACGGAAGGAAAAGAAAAGAAGGGGGGGCTTCCGGGGTTTCTCTGCTGGAGGGGGAACAGATGTGGAGCACTTCCAGATTCTGTTAGTGATTGAGACAGACATGCTTTTGAAACCTCTGCACTGTACATAGTATTTGCTCTCAATAAATCCCGTAAAAGACAGGCTGGAGTCCCAAGCTGTTATCTCCGCAGGCAGCCATTAATCACTCTGACACTTATGGATAATTTCATTCAATATTTTTTTCATTCTATTTGCCAATATGCTTGCAAATAATTTCTAGTCATTGTTTAACAGAGAAATTGGTTTATAATTCTTTACTTGTGTTAAATCCGAATCTTGTTTTGAAATAAGTGTAATATATGCCTCTTTCCATGTTTCTGGCAGTTCCCCCTTTTTTAGTATATTATTCATCACTTCTTTCATTGGCACAAGTAGGGTGTATTTGATTTCTTTGTAATATCTTGCTATAAATCCATCCGGTCCCGGTGTCTTTCCACTTTTCAAGTCTTTTATCGCAGCTTTAATTTCTTCTATTTCAATTGGGTCATTCAGTCTGTCCTTTTTGTCTGTCGGAATTTTCTGCACCTCTTTCTGTCTCAAGAAATCTTCTATTTTCTTAAAGTTATTTTTTCCAGTTTTTTAATATAAATGTCTATAAAAATCCACAAATCCTTTTCTGATTTCTTTCTGATTATCTATTTCTTTTCCTTCCAGTATGATCTTATTAATTGTATTTTGCTCCTTTCTCCTTTTAATCTGCCATGCCAGCCGGGGCCGCTGGGGCGCATTGGAAGATGGCCGACAATACCATCTCTCCGGCTCACACGAGGTAATTAAGAGGCTGATATGGGAGTATGCAGCCTCCCTTGTTACCCCAGGGAATGGGGAAACACTGCCTTCGCCTGCGGTTGCCGATAAATCACCCCCGAGTTCAAAAGATGCAGGGGGTGAGGGCACTAGGCGCACAGCTCTTGTGTGGGTTTTCGGCTCTCCCGGACGCTGTCTCTGATAGCGCGCCTGGTTGCAGCAGCTCAAAATAAACAATTAGAGAGCAGCAAATGCACATGTTTCGAGTGAAGAATGGGAGTTGAGACTGCTATGTGAAGTGACCTCTGTGAAGTCGAGCAATGGGCTGGAATCAACAGGAAAATATATCAAGAAGAAGACACATCAAAGAGTTGGTATGTCGGAATGGGACGGAATGGGGGGGGACTTTTCTCTTTTTTTCTTATTTGATTACCTAACAATCCTCCCCCCAAGAAGAGGAGGAGTGGCTCTTGGAGGAGTGAAAAATCCACACAGGAGACTATCAGAGGTCACAAAGAAAGGAATATATTGTCAGGGAACTGCCATCGGAGCCAGGGGGAGAGGGAGGGCTCCAGAGGGCTTCCGGAGAGCGTCCCGGGAGGGAGAGAAGCAGCACATCTTCTGGGGAAGGAAATCAGTGTAGCACCAGTGGAGAAGGGGGGCAGATGGGGGAATCGGCGAGGTGGCTCCATGACTCTTTGCCGGGGGACCAGCGGGGAGAGCACGGGTCCTCCGCTGCCCACACCCTCCCTGTGCAGAAGGCTTCCGCGCAGGGAGACTAGGCAGAGACTAGGCGTCAAAGAACTTCTGTCCTGGAAGTTGTTCAAGAAACGCCCACTGACGGATTCTGCCAGCGATTGAGACAGCCACGGGCGAGTGGCTGTCCGGACAGGAAAGGTTCACTCAGGCAACCCAGCCAGGTGGCGCGCCGATTTACACATGAGCAACCCCTAGAACCATTACAGCAATCCGTCAGTCACTGACGTTGCTTGTGCGCAGCCCCTGAAAGGCAGCACGATGAGCCAAACAGGGACAGACGGAGAGACGGAGCAGCCAGCTGCGGTGCGGAGTCTGGTAGAGAGGAACCGAGACTTGGAGACGCATGTGGCTATCCTGACGGCGCGGCTGGAGGAAAGACGGGCTCAGAATGCACAGGTCAGAACCACCCCCATCGCAAGGAAAGTACCAGGGCTGGTACACAAGTTTGGTGGAAAGCCCCAAGACTACAATGCTTTCCGAACAGAAGTGCAGTACGCTTTGGAGCTGCAGAAAAATGACTTTGCTGATGATGGGGATGTTAGTATCTCAGCTCACAGTCAGAGGTAAACTGGCCTCCCCCGGGCAACTGAGTGAGATACTTGATGACCTCTCCGCTGCGTCTCCCGGCAGGCTAGGTCATAAACCGGCGATTTCCCTCATTAGATGTGAGGAAAACACACCCTCTGCTTCTCTGCTTCTCTCCCTCCCTGCATTCTCCCCAGGGAGGGGAAATGAGACAGACAGGAGTCCTATTTACATGTTTTATTCCTGTCACTCAGCAGTACATAGAAAACGTGTCTGCACCCTTCAGTCTCCATCAGAAGAGTCACAACTCCTCCCCTGTACTTCCAGCACAGGTCAGATGACACACTGAGCTAACATCCGGTGCTCAGTACAGAGAATAGGCTCCACCTTTTCTCCAACAGTACATCTGCAAACCATAACATCCTGTTTTGCATTCCAGCCATCTGGAGCTGGCTTTTGCCTTGGTGCTTTTTCCCAACATCCTCCCCCAAAAGCATCAATTGGCAAAACATGATCCAGAGAAGAGAACAAACAGTTGTTATACATATAACAGTCCCCTGTTGTTTCAGTTCCACCCTTGGAACTTCCCACCACTGGTTTCACCAGTGTACCTCTCTGGTTGTCTGGCTTCCAAGGAATGAGTGCTTCTGCATTACCTTGGCTAGCTACTCTCTGTTGTGTCTTTGTCTCTGACTTAGACACTGCTTTAACCTGCTTTGAGTTGTTAACAATAGCAACACATGCAACAGCTAAGTTAGCAAACTCTTTTGAGTACCTCTTTGATGGTACACCCTTTGTGACTCTCCCAGACCTGCGTATGAGGTTCTGATCCTCTGTGCTCACTGGTTCAACCTTTGGACTCTGTTGAGAACCAGTAGCAATCAGTGGTTCTTCCTTCACCTGTGAAGGTCTATCCATTGTGTGAGATTTCCTCTCAATGATTGTTACAACTGAACTCTCTGAGCTATCACTGTCATCATCATCAGTACCACTGTAATCTGTGACATCAGAAAAATCATCATCATCATCTGAATCGTTTCCTGTGGGAAATGTGTGTTCTACAACCCGCTCTTGTTCAGGAGCACTCTCTAGGAACTTTGTGAGAATCACCTGACCAGATTCAGACAAAATTACTCTGTAGAGACCTTTTTCATAACCCACAAAAATGCCTCTGGCATTCTTTACTCCACCTGGAGCTTCTGTTCTCACATGAGACCCGAAAACCTTAAAATAGGCAACAGAAGGTTTTCTATTGAACAGCTTCTCAAAAGGAGAACATCCCAACTCTGTTGGGACCTTTCTCAGCCACACATGAAGATAGGACGCTAGCGATTCGGCCCAATATTCATGTGGCAAATGTGAACTCAACAATTGCGCATTCATCCCCTTTTGCAATTCTTTGTTCACTCTTACACAGACCCCCCTGTTCCACGCTTCTGGCGAAACAGCAACTTTGTGGTCTATCCCTTTTCCATCCAGGAACTTCTGAAACTTCTGTAACAGAAAAATTTGCTTCTCATCTGTGAAAAGACAATCAATGTTAGCATCATGCATATTTTTAACCTTGTCACAAAACTCCTGAAACTTTTCTAAAGTTTCTTGCGGTTTCTCCATCATATAAACCCAAGAATAATTAGTGAAACAATCCACACACAAAAGGTAATATTTTGCACTGCCTCTAGATGGTTCTAGAGGACCAATCACATCAGCATACACCCGCTGAAATGCTCTGTCGACCTTCTTGGTCAGCTTCCAGGTGCTCACACTGGTCACACCTGCAAGAGAGATTTCGTTAGAAACAGAAGAATTACATTTCATGTAATCACTTTGATCAAAAGTCAACAAATACAGTCCATCTTTCTCTTTGGCAGTAAGAAACAGTTCTCCATCTTTGTAGATCTTGCAGCTTTTAGCATCATAGGACAGTTTCAGTCCTTTCTTTGCAATCTGCGACACGCTCAGCAGATTAAATCTCAGTTCTGGAACCAGGTAAACATCACTTATAGTCAAGTTCAGACTCTCAAGATACACAGTCCCAATTCCGGTCGCTTCCAACTCCTGACCGTTGGCCTGTTTCACAGTGAAGCTTTGCTTCCTCAACGTCGAAAACAGTTGTCTGTGCGGGCACATATGAACCGTTGCGCCCGTGTCAATTATGAACGAGTTCCCAACATTTGGCGTGGTTCCTTTCGCCATCATAGCCTTTGCAGGTTTCACCTGGCACTTGGTACGGCTTTTGCCTGACGCCTCAGGCTTCGTAGAGCTGCTCTTTGCTCCTCTTGACTGGCGCGGCTTCTTACAGTTTCGCTGTAGATGCCCAGTCTGTCCACAATTGTAGCATCGGACAGCACTCAATGCTACTCCATGCTCCCTAGTAGCATCAGCAGTGGGGGAATTAGAACTCTGTTCTTCCCTCCCCCTGTCTTTCACTTCCAGTGCAGCAAGTCTGTCGTGTTCATTCAGGACCACAGCACACACTCTCTCCACGGTCAGCTGCGCGACCAGTAGGGAACCAAGCTGACTGGCAACAACCTTGTAGGTGCGGTTAAGGCTGTTTATCATCATGAAGCAAAACACTTCCTCCTGAAGACGGAAATTGCGTTCCACCATCTGTTGACGCAGAAATTTCATTTCTGTCAGGTGCGCTTGAACATCTCCATCAGGCGCAAGTCTCAGATTGGTCAATTTCTCAAAATACAGCAACGCTGAAGAACCAGCATCTCTCTGATGCGTTGTACGCAGCGTGTCCCAAACCTCTTTCGCATTTTCTAAATGCTGAACATGCACCAACTGATCATCTGAGACACACAGAATTATAGCAGTCCTGGCCCTTACATTCTGTGACTCCCAACCTCTGGTTGGTGCTGCAGGGATGGGGTTTTCAATTACATCAAAAAGCCTCTGATTCTGCAGCAGGGCCTTCATCTTTACAGACCAAGATGAATAATTGTCATTGGTTAAGGGAGGTGGGTAAGGCAGACCTCCCCCTTTCTTGGCATCCATCTTGAAGCCAAGCCTCCAGCTCACACTGTCAAACAAGCTGTAAAATCCAACAGTTGTTTTTTCCTTTCTCACGCAGGCAAACTGCAAGTTGTTTACGCTCTTTTGCACCTGGCAGCTAAACTCTGGCTGCTATGGAAAGTCCCTTCCAAGGGCACGTAAACTTGTAGCCAAAACATTCTCTGATTTTGTTTCGCTTTCCCAGGCTCACACTCACAGTCCAGCCCCTTTGCCAGTAACTTTCCAACTTTCCGTTACCTAGCAACAATGCATTTCAATAGGACAGTTTATCAACCACAAGAATTTGTGGAATGCAGGCTTCAGCCTTTAAGCTGCAGGCCTCTTCCTCCCGGAGCTCTTGTTTTCGTTGAAACGCAGCTCCGTGAACCAGTGAATTAATCAAACTGCGTTCACACTTTTAGCCCGAAATGCAGCATACCTTGAACTTTGTTGCTCTGGAAAACACCTCTTCTTTCCACCAGGTGTCTGTTGAGCCTCTGACTTCTTTCAGACGCTTCTCTTCCTCCTTGGAGCAGAGGAGGACAATCCACCAGCCTCTCATGCAGATGTCCGATGAATCGCAACCATCCGAAGGCTGCCATATGTTAGTATCTCAGCTCACAGTCAGAGGTAAACTGGCCTCCCCCGGGCAACTGAGTGAGATACTTGATGACCTCTCCGCTGCGTCTCCCGGCAGGCTAGGTCATAAACCGGCGATTTCCCTCATTAGATGTGAGGAAAACACACCCTCTGCTTCTCTGCTTCTCTCCCTCCCTGCATTCTCCCCAGGGAGGGGAAATGAGACAGACAGGAGTCCTATTTACATGTTTTATTCCTGTCACTCAGCAGTACATAGAAAACGTGTCTGCACCCTTCAGTCTCCATCAGAAGAGTCACAACTCCTCCCCTGTACTTCCAGCACAGGTCAGATGACACACTGAGCTAACATCCGGTGCTCAGTACAGAGAATAGGCTCCACCTTTTCTCCAACAGTACATCTGCAAACCATAACATCCTGTTTTGCATTCCAGCCATCTGGAGCTGGCTTTTGCCTTGGTGCTTTTTCCCAACAGGGGAAAGGGTTGCTTACATTGTGGGGCATCTGCAGGATGGGGCGCGCGAATGGATCAGGTCCTTAATGGCGACGCAAAATGATGCCCTGAAGGACCTTAAGAAATTCTTTCCGGGAATGGACGCGATGTTCTCCAACGAGGTGGAGCAAAGTGTGACAAGGCGGGAACTGATGGGGTGCAAGCAGGGGAGCCAGTCCGTCAGAAGCTACTGGTCACGTTTTGCGATGTTAGTCCACCGGCTCGGGTGGGATCTGGACTCTGAACCGATACAAATGTTGTTTGAGGCGGGTCTGTCCCCCGAAGTGAAAGACGAGTTGTCCCGAGCACCCCGGCCACGGTCGATGGACGAGCTCACAAAGGCTGTGCTCGCGATAGGCGTACGCCAAGAAGCGTGGGCGCAGGAGAAGCGGGAAATGAGAGAGGAGCGCTTCCATGACTACCACATTCCAGAGATACCGAGGGAGCCTTCCCAGGCGGCGGAGCCAATGGAAATTGATGGCGCACACGCGCGCGCGAGGTTTCAAACTCTGGTGAAGGTCGAAAAAGGGATGAAAAGGGGTGGAAAACTACTAAGAAGTGTTTCCTCTGTCAACGACCAGGACATTTTGCTAAGGTCTGCCCTCAATGAAAGGCCTGGCAAGGGATGGTGGGGGCTGCAGGCCTCGACGAGAAGAGGGAGGAAGGGCAGGCGCAGGGAAACGACAACGCCTGGCTGCCAACCAGCAGGGGCAGCAGCCAGGCCAGCAACCAATAGAAGTGCCCCAGCCTGACCCCCCCAAGGCAGCTATAGCCATAGAAGTGGTGCTAGAACTCCCGAATGGGCACCCTGTCAAAATTAAGGGACTGCTGGATTCGGGCAGCTCGTGTAATTTCTTCAGCAGAGACTTCGCTCTAGAGCACCAACGCCACCTGTTGCCTCTAGATTTTCCCTTGCAGGTGACAACCATCGATTGCAGGGAACCTCTGGGAGGGGAAGTGACACACCAGACCCCGCCAATGCGAATGAGGGTTTCCAGGCACACGGAGACCATTGCCTTTCACGTGGCCACACTGGCAGGACCCCCAATAATACTGGGAATGAGCTGGTTGGCGCTGCATGATCCCGTAGTGTCATGGCATCTGTGGTCAGTCACCTTTGGGTCAGCTTACTGCTTAGGACACTGTCTGGGAGGGGAGAACCCAAGAATGACGGTGGCCAGGGTGGCTGGGCTGGCCGTGGAACAAAAGGGGGAGGTGCCACCACAATATGCTGACCTGAAGGAAGTCTTCAACGAGAAGGAGGCAGATAGACTACCCCCCCACAGGCCCTTTGACTGCCAAATCAACCTACTCCCAGGGGCTCAGTTGCCGGTGGGTAAGCTGTATGCCATGTCCGACCGGGAGATGCAGGAGTTGCGGCAGTTTATTGACAAGAACCTGAAGAGGGGTTTCATAAGGGAATCCAAGGCGGTGGGGGGCAGTCCGGTGTTCTTTGTGGACAAAAAAGACACTAATCAGCCTAGATTGGTCGTGGATTATAGGAGGTTGAACCTGGTGTCAGAACCCGTGACCTTCCCAATGCCAAGGATTGACGACATTTTAACAAGGGTGAGGCAGGGGAAGATTTTTACCAAGCTGGACCTCCGGGGGGCATACAATTTAATCAGGATAAGGGAGGGGGACGAATGGAAAACTACCATGTTCACCCCCCTGGGGGCCTTCGAGTACTTGGTCATGCCATTTGGATTACAATCGGGCTCCGCCTGCTTTCAAGCATTCATGCACCACGTGTTGGGGCCTCTGCTGTACAAGAATTGCGTAGCCTTTTTGGATGACGTCTTAATCTATTCGGACAATGAGAAGCAACACATCAAAGACGTCAGGGAAGTGCTACAGAGACTGCAGAAGCATCAGTTGTGGGTCAAGCTGGAAAAATGCCAATTTCACGCCAGGGAGGTCAAGTTTCTGGGGTACAAGTTGTCAGACAAGGGCCTAGCTATGGACCCAGGCAAGGTGAAGGCAGTGCTGGAATGGAAAGCCCCCAAAACCCGGAAGGATGTGCAGAGGTTCTTAGGGTTCAGCAACTTCTACAGGAAGTTCATAAAGAACTTCGCTCACTTGACAGCGCCCATAACAGATTGTCTCAGTAGCAAAAAGAAGTTCGCGTGGACAGAAAGTGCCCAGCAATCCTTTGAAAAGCTGAAGAAGGCGTTCGCTTCGGAAGAGCAGCTCCTGCACGTGGATCTGGAGAAGCCCATGAGACTGGAGACGGACGCGTCAGACCGAGCTGTGGGAGCAGTCCTTTTGCAGCCCGGGGCCAAGCAGGACTGGATGCCGTGTGCCTTTTTCTCAAGGAAGCTGAGCAAGTCAGAGCAAAACTATACAGTGTATGACCGAGAACTGCTTGTGATCTATGCGGCATTTCGGCAATGGAGACAACTGTTGATAGGGGTGCGGCACAAAATCCAGGTTTGTACTGACCACAAGAACTTGGAATACTGGCGGACCGCGCGGGTGCTCAACCGGAGACAGATTCGATGGGCCCAGGAGTTCGCCAAGTTTTCCTTCGAGATCAGATACGTGCCTGGAGAGGAAAACGTAAGAGCAGATGCTCTCTCCCGGAAACCGGAGTACCTGGAGGGAGAGGGACCACCAGAGATCCGACATGTGTTTCCCGAGGACCGGTGGGTGTGTGGGGGAGCGTTGGTTGGGAAACGAGAACTGGCAGGGCTTACTAGAGACGATGCGTTCGCTCAAGCAAAAATCAGGGAACTCCGGGACGGAAGGGAAGACCATGGAGGGTTTGAGGAAAAGGAAGGGCTACTGTATTATAAGGGGGCACTGTATGTACCGGGGGAGACCTTGAGGGGGAAGGTACTTAAACAACTCCATGACAACCCAACAGCTGGGCACTTTGGACAGCACAAGACCATGCTGCTCGTCACCAGGCAGTTCTGGTGGCCAAAGGTGAGGGAAGACATACGGGAATATGTACGGGGGTGCGACCGTTGCCAGAGGGCAAAGGGAGAGAGGGCTGCCCCCGCAGGGCTACTGGAACACTTACCTACACCGGGAAGGCCCTGGGAGGTGGTGTCCATTGATTTTATGACAGATTTGCCCAAGTCAAGGGGGAAGACAGCAGTCATGGTAGTAGTCGATCTACTGACAAAAATGTGCCATTTCATAGCTTGCTCACACGCGGTGACGGCGGAGGAGACAGCCAGGTTGTTTGTGGATCACATTTTCAGACTGCATGGGGCCCCCTCGAGGGTAATCTCCGGTCGCGGGAAACAATTTACTTCCAGGTTCTGGAGGAAGCTCATGAGCTTGCTACAGGTCGAGGTGAGCTTCTCGATGGCGAGACACCCAGAAACCAACGGACAAGCAGAAAGAGCGAACAGTATACTCCAGCAATACCTACGCTGCTACATCAGCGAGAGACAGAACGATTGGGTAGAGAAATTAGCTTTGGCTGAATTTGCATACAATAACGCTGAACGTGTCCACGGGAATGAGCCCGTTCATGGCCAATTATGGGTGTCACCCCAGGGCCTTCCCGGGGAGGGGGGAGGAAGCATGGAGTGTACCCGCGGCCGAGCAGTTTATAGAAGGCTTTGCACCAGCAACTCAAGATGAACTTGGAGCGGGCCAAGGAAGTTTACAAGAGGCAGGCGGACAAGCACCGTCGGGAGGGGGAGGCCATAAGGGTGGGAGACCGGGTGTGGTTGTCAACCCAAGGGTTACCCCTAAAGGGAGGGTGCAAGAAGTTGCAGCCGAGGCAGCTGGGGCCTTTTGAGGTAACACAGCAGGTGAACCCAGTGGCATTCAAACTCAAGTTGCCGGACAGCATGAGGATACATCTGGTGTTCCATAGGTCCCTACTTTCACCGTACAGGGAGGGGCGGGAATTTCCGGGGCAGGAGGGAGGAGTAACCACCCACCCGCAGGTAGAGGAGAGGGAACACTGCAACCAAGCCACGGAAATACTCAATTCAAGGTGGCGAGGTCGCCAGGTGGAGTACTTGGTAGCTTGGGAAGGAGAACCCAGGTCAAAAAACACGTGGGTCCCCGCTGAGTCAATCAATGATGGGCATCTGGTGGAAGAATTCTACAGTTTGTTCCCGGATAAGCCAAAACCACTAGTGAGATTCTGGGAGGAAGAATTTGGAACCACAGACGACGAAGGGGACTTTGTGGGTTTTCCGGCCTCCGAAGAGGAGGGAGGAGAGGTGTCAGAGGGAGAAGAATCAGACTGGGAGGTCCACCCTGAGGGGAGAGATCTGAGCGGGTGGGAGGCTGGTTTTGAATCCTCAGAGGATTGTGACAGCTCCTTCAGGGGATTCCCCGCATCGTCGGCCGAGGAAAGAGACGAGGTTATATCGGAAAATCGCGCCGGGGGTGGAGGGGGTCCTGGGGAGGAGGTGGATGTCAGGGAACTGCCATTGGAGCCAGGGGGAGAGGGAGGGCTCCAGAGGGCTTCCGGAGAGCGTCCCGGGAGGGAGAGAAGCAGCACATCTTCTGGGGAAGGAAATCAGCGTAGCACCAGTGGAGAAGGGGGGCAGATGGGGGAATCGGCGAGGTGGCTCCATGACTCTTCGCCGGGGACCAGCGGGGAGAGCACGGGTCCTCCGTTGCCCACACCCTCCCTGCGCAGAAGACTTCCGCGCAGGGAGACTGTTAGGATATTTCCGTTCCACCTTAAAAGGGAGCAGGCTGTGAGTCACAGAGTCTGCGTATTTCCTGTTCACAGGATGTTTATGTTTTCTGTTGCTTTCATTTTCTCTCTGTGTCTGGAGACACTGACGCAGGCAGTCATGTCTTTCTTTGTTCTGATCAATGCTGAATAAAACTTGTAAATAATGCTCTCCTGAGTGCGACTTTTGCTGTGACTATCTGCTGATAGAGTGTGCATGAGCTCTGGAATGTGGCAAGATATTTTCTAGAAACTCATGTCACTAATTGCTGATACTGCGTGCCTACGGGAGATCGATGGATCGTCCGGCAGACGGCTTGGGGCCATGATGGACTTTGTCTCCCTGGCAGTATCCCAACAACAGGTTTCGGGCCCAGATTCACGGCACTTACTGGAGAGTAAGACTGCGACAGACTGCATTGAGGTATGTGGAGGAAAGGCGAAAGTGAGGCTTTTCGTTGCCGCGGCAAAGTCTCTTTGAACTCCGGCTGGCCTAATTGGTCTGGATGCTGCGCCAGAGGCTTCGTGATTTATGAGCTGCCGAGATAAGAACTTTTTGAAGGCATAAAGGCTCACGGCTCAAATAAAAAGCTGGAATGGAGTTTTTCCAAGCTTCTGAGGCTGCTGAGTGCCCAAAGTTAAATCGGCACAATTATGGGACCTGGGCTGTGTGGTGTGAGAGCTTGCTTCGACAGTTTGGAGTGTGGCATACTGTGTGTGAAGCCCCTCCAGTTCCTCTGACAGATAGATAGAGAGCCCAGAATTCGAGGGCCATTGACGTAATAGTCTTGTCCGTCTCTCTGGAGGAAATTAAAACGCTAGCTGGCAACGTCACTGCACGTTAGATGTGGAATGCTTTGAAAGAAGCTCATCTGCCAGTCATCCAAGCCCAGAGTTTGACTGCATCGGAGGTCCTGGCTGTTTCCCAGAATGCGAGTGAATGCAGGGATGCCGAGGGCACCGGTTGCAAGCTGCAGGGGGAGCTGACTGTCACGTCATCCCAGGCAGCATTCCAGCCTCCAGGGGGAGCCAAGGAGTCGGCAGCTGAGAGCTCTGTTTCTCGTGAGAACCAAGGTCATCGCCTTTGCAGAGGCCGGAAGGGCAAAGGTAAACAGAGGCAGACGCCTGCAGATGGCCAGAAGCAGAGAGAGGGTGAAGAGCCCACACCAGAGAAAAACAAGGCTTTGTTTGCTGGCACAGCTTCACCAAAGGCTAAAGGCAAGTCTGATGGCCAGGAGCAGGGGGGCAAGCTGCAAAAGCCCACGCTGGTGGAAAACAAGGCTTTGTTTGCTGGCACAGCTTCACCAAAGGCTGAAGGCAAGTCAGATGGCCAGGAGCAGGGGGGCAAGCTGCAAAAGCCCACGCCGGTGGAAAACAAGGTTTTGCTTGCCAGAAAGACTGCTCCAAAGGCCAAAGCCAGATTTGTTGTAGATTCTGGTGCATCAAGGCACATTGCCAACAATCGGCACCTGTTTATCTCCTTCACGCCTCAAGAAGGTGAGATCCACCTGGCTGACGGAAAGACGTTACGAATTGCAGGAGAAGGGACTGTGAAACTGGCAAGTCTGCACACGACCATCAAAGATGTACTGTATGTTCCAGGCGCTGCAGACAATTTGCTCAGTGTCCCACAGCTGACTGGGCATGGTTTTGAGATTTCCTTCAAGAAGAGCGTCTGTGTCATCAGAAAAGGCAAAGAGGACATTTTGCATGCAAAGTTTATAGATGGTTTGTTCTGTATAACTTATGATGACAATGGTGCTGTTGTGTCTAATGTTGATTCTTGTTGTGTTGCACAAACTAACAAAGTTCTTCATGCAGGATGCATTCATGATGCACATCGAAGGTTTTGTCACCTCTCTTGGAAGGCACTGGCCAAGATGCCAGAGATGGTTGAGGGTTTGAACATCAAACCCTGTAAGTTTCACATGAAATGTGTATCTTGTGCAGAGAACAAGGTGAAGGTTGCTCCAAAAGGCAAGGAGTCTAGCAGGCAGGCTTCCAAACCCTACCAGCTAGTGCACGCAGACCTGGTTGGTCCACTTGCGCCCTCTTTGGGTGGAGCAAGGTACTTCATGGTTCTAATTGATTCTTTTTCCAGGTACATTCATGTGTTTATGCTCGAGCAGAAATCGCAAGCGTTTCCTAAGTTCAAGGCATTCTGTGCTTGGTTGGAGAATGTTCACGGTAAACGTATTGGCTGTCTGTTTACTGATCGAGGCGGGGAGTTCACTTCTCAGCAGTTTGAAGCTTTCCTGACTGAGAAGGGAATCAAGCATGACTTGTCAACGCCTAGATCGCCATGGATGAATGGACTTGCGGAGCGAGCAAATCAAACGTTGCTGCAAGGACTGAAAACCTTGTTGCATGATGCCAATCTCCCTGAGAAGTTTTGGGGGGAGTCTTTGAACTCGTTTGTTTACACTTATAATCGCAGATTGTCATCACCTATTGGTTGTACTCCCTATGAGAAGATGTTTGGTAAAAAACCCAACATCAAACACATGAGAATCTTTGGTTCTGACATGTGGGTACACACCCCACAGAGCAAAAAGCTTGGGAAGCGTGGGGCACATGGTTTGTTCATGGGGTACGAAAAAGGTGCATACAGGGTATGGATGACTGACTCTAAGTCCATTAAGTTCACAAAGAGTGTTGAGTACAATCCTAAGTGGGGGGAAAATGTGGGAATTTTCCAGAGTTACCCAGAGGAGGATGAAGGTGATGTCAAAGATGCAGCTAAAGCTGAGGAAGCTGCTGAGGATGATGATGATGATGATGATGATGATGATCAGAGTTCAGATTCCAGTTCAGTGGGCGGCGCTGCTGCTGGTGTCAGTGACAGTGATGACACAGCAGACTACAAGAGCGCAAAGGCCTCAGTCAGACCATCTGATGCGTCTGACAATGAACGGGAAGAACCACTGTTCACCATTGGTCACTTTTCTCCTAAGAAGGAGGAGATGAGTCCAGAAGACTTGCGTCTAGTACGCAGATCGACCAAGGGCAGACCTCCAAAGAGATTTGCTGATGAGTTTGCTAAGACAGCAACTGCTGTTCTTAGTAGCTCAGAGAAGGTGTCGGAACCTTCAAGCTTCAAAGAGGTTCAGGAGTTAACCTCTAAAGATGCTGAGCCTTGGCTTAATGCCATGAAGGCTGAGGTTGATTCCTTGAATAGGAACCAAACTTGGGAACTGGTACCGGTAGTCCCAGGAATGAGACTGGTTGGCAGCAAATGGGTCTTCAAGGCCAAGACAGACCAGAATGGCAAGGTTGTCAGACACAAAGCCAGATTGGTTTCCAGAGGTTTTTCACAGGTACCAGGACAGGATTACCACGAGACCTACTCACCCACCGTCAAGTATGAGAGCATTCGGCTGATGCTCAAGATAGCTGCAGAGGAGAAACTGCAAGTTTCCCATCATGACATTAATACAGCTTTATTGTACGGGATTTTGGGGGAGGAGCTGTTTATGCTTCCACCAGACGGGATGCAGATACAAAAGGGAATGGTCTGTAAACTGCGGAAATCCTTATATGGTCTCAAGCAGAGTGCCAGGTGTTGGAACACAAAGCTCACTGAGACGTTGCTTTCTCTAGGTTTTCACCAGGGCAAAGCTGATCCATGTGTGTTTGTCAAGGAGGAGGGGCAAAACAAACTGTATTGTTTATGTTTTGTTGATGATCTTCTGATGTTTTGGAAGAATCAGGCTTTGTACCAAAGCACCCTCGCTCAGCTGAAGGAGCACTTTGACATGAAGGATCTTGGTGAGGTATCCAACTATCTTTCTCTGCAGGTGGGGAGGGACGAAGCAGGTAATTTTCTGGTACACCAAACACAGAAAATTGCTGATGTATTAACCAGGTTGAATTTGGTTGATGCAAACCCAGCAGACACACCGATGGTGACAGGTTACCAGGTAGATAGTACTGCTGAAGCGTTTTCTGACACAACGCTGTACAGATGCATTCTAGGCAAGTTGAATTTCATTGCTAGATGCTCAAGACCTGACATAGCTGTAAGCTGTAACCTGCTTAGCAGACATGCCAACAATCCTACTGTTCAGGATTGGAAAGCTCTGAAGCGCATAGCCCGCTATTTGAAAGGGACTTTGCACTACAGGCTGAGGTTCACCAGTCAGAAGACTGGAGGTCTTGAAATCTTTGCAGATTGAAGTTTTGGAAGTGACACCACGGATGGTACAAGCACTTCTGGAGTATGCTACATGTACAACCACTGCCTGTTTGACTGGTTGTGCAAAAAGCAGATGACAGTGAGCCTAAGTTCCTGTGAAGCAGAACTCAATGCTCTGTCATTTTCACTCATGGGTTGTGAATGGTTGATGCAACTGTTTAAGGACATCAGAGTTTCTGTGAAATGTCCTGTACAAGTGTATCAAGACAATAGATCTTGTTTGGCTTTGCTGAACTCGGAGTGTTGCAAGCAAAGGACCAAGTACTTGCAGATTAAGCTACATCGTGCAAGAGAGTGTATTCAGAAAGGACTCATTCAGGTGTCCTACATGCCAGGAAATGAAATTCCTGCTGATCTGTTGTCTAAGGTTGTTAACAGAGAACAACTTAAGTTTTACGTACAAAGGTTGCAATTGGGTTGAACCACAGGTACTACAGGTTACACGGAAAGGGGGAGGATGTTAGGATATTTCCGTTCCACCTTAAAAGGGAGCAGGCTGTGAGTCACAGAGTCTGCGTATTTCCTGTTCACAGGATGTTTATGTTTTCTGTTGCTTTCGTTTTCTCTCTGTGTCTGGAGACACGGACACAGGCAGTCATGTCTTTCTTTGTTCTGATCAATGCTGAATAAAACTTGTAAACAATGCTCTCCTGTGTGCGACTTTTGCTGTGACTATCTGCTGATAGAGTGTGCATGAGCTCTGGAATGTGGAAAGATATTTTCTAGAAACTCATGTCACTAATTGCTGATACTGCGTGCCTACGGGAGATCGATGGATCGTCCGGCAGACGGCTTGGGGCCATGATGGACTTTGTCTCCCTGGCAGTATCCCAACAGAGACTAGGCGGAGACTAGGCGTCATAGAACTTCTGTGCTTGAAGAAGTTCAAGAAACGCCCACTGACGGATTCTGCCAGCGATTGAGACAGCCACGGGCGAGTGGCTGTTCGGACAGGAAAGGTTCACTCAGGCAACCCAGCCAGGTGTGGCGCCGATTTATGTACGAGCAACCCCTAGAACCGTTACATATATGATAACAACAAAAAGATGAGGAAAACAATAAAGAGAAGATTGGATAGAACTGTGAATATTATTTGGATAGAACTGTGAATATTAAAGCAGCCGCAACAGAGATGATTGGATCCCTTTCTGAGCTCGAAGCATGGGTACCCCCAACAAAAATTTAAAAATTTGGGTCTGTAATTTGGAATTAATGTGATTTGATTGGTTTGTTAATAAAAATTATATTATATATATATATAAATCTGCCATGCCAGCCATTTTCCAGATTTATTAGCATGTTCAAAGTTATTTTGTCTCATTCTTTTAATATTCCATTCTACTTCTTTATTTATTATCATTGCAAATTGAGTTTGTAATATTTTAATATTCTGTTTTATTTTCACACTGTTTGGGTTTCTTCTCATTTTCCATTATTTGTTTTAATATTTCTTTTCTCCCTTTTTCTCTAAATTTGTTTTTGATAGTATTCTGCTGCATAAAGAACCCTCACATTACTGCTTTGCTGGCATCCCATACTGTGCTCATTTTTGTGCCTTTATTACAGTTATTCACAAAGTAATCTGTTAAATTCTTCTGCACTTTCTCAACTACTTTTTGATCATCAAATAAGCTCTCATTTAGCCTCCATCGAAAGGATTTTTCCTCTTTTCCTTTTATTTCACACTTTATTGCATTATGATCTGAAAGTATCTTTGGCTGTATTTCTATTTTTAATACTCTTGGAGTTAACTCAATGGATAACCAGACATGTTCTATTCTTGACATTGATTGATTTGGTTCTGAGAAATATGTAAATGGTTTATCTAATGGGTGTCTTAGCCTCCAAACATCTATCAAGTTACAGTTCTCAATCATAGAAAAAAAAGTCTTAGGTAATTTTCCTTCCTTCACTTTTCCACTTCATCTCAACCTGTCCACTTCCATTGAAACTACTCTGTTCATATCACCCATTATTATAATTTTCTGATCCACAAATTCAAATTACTTTTCCTCTAAATCTTTATAAAATTCAGTTTTATTTCCATTCGGTGTGTATACTCCCACTATTATCAATTTTTCGCCTTGCCATATGACTTGTACTGCAATTATCCCACCTTCTTCATCTTTGAAAATCTGCTGAGCTTCAAATATATTCTTTTTATACAAAACCACTCCTCTCTGCCTGCTTCTATCAAATGAAATAAATTCAGTTCCCAGTTTTTTATTAATCAGTACCTTTCTATGTCTTCTCGCCACATGAGTTTCTTGTAAACAAATAATGTCCAAATTCTTTTTTTCCAAAAAATGTTGAATTTTATTTCGTTTCTTTTTATCATTAATTCCATTAACATCCCAAGTCCATAATTTTAGTGCCATTTTGTGCTTCTTTTTACCAATAAAAGTATAAAAGTCTTAAACTTGTCCTTCTTCCTCTTTTTCTTCTTCCTCTTCTTTATTATCCTTTTCTTCTTCTTCCAGTCCTGCCGGGCCTGCTGCTCCTGCTCCTTCTGATTCCACTCCCTTTCCCAGCTCCTTGTATCTTTTCAAGAATTTATGTGTTTTGTCCACATTTGTAAATTTAAATTTCTTTCCTTTGTAGTAAAAGGAAATCCCTTCCAGAAATTCCCATTTAAATTCAATTTCATTCTTCCTTAATGTCTGTGTCAATGGTTTATAAGGGTCAAGTTTTGTCAATAAGCGAAGTGGGACGTCCTTGAAAATAAATTATAAAAGCTCCATCAATACACAACCTTTTTTCTCTATTTTTCTGTAGTATCAAATTCTTCATTTCTCTATCTTTGAATATAATCAAACAATCAACTGGGAATTTCTTTGCTTTAACAGTTCTTGTTTTAATTCGGAAAGCATTTTGGATTGTTTTTCTGACGTCTTCCACTTCCATACTTAACCATTGTGCAATCTCTGATGTTAGTTTCTCCATTATATTTTCTCCTTGCATTTCAGGCACAGATCTAATTCTCAAATTTAATTCTCTTTGCCTCAATTCATTCATAGCAATCGCATCCCATAATTCTTCTTGTGTTTTATTAATTTCTAAAACCTCTCCCTTGACCCTTTCCTCCTCCTTCTTCACCTCCCTTACTTCTAATTTTGTTCGTTTCATTCCTTCTTCCAAACTTTGCATACTTTTTGTTATTTCTTTCTTTTTTAAAAAATAATATTTATTAATTTTCCAATCGTTTAAACACAACAAAACAGAAAAAACCAAAAAAAAACCACATAGGACTAACAAAACAAGACACAAACCATTTAAAACCCCAAACAATTTCAATATCTTATCTTTCATTCCCTTATTTCCACGACCTCCTCACACCTCCCTTTTTGTATTCCACTTCTGTTAATTGTTTCAGCAATTCCTTTCCATCTTCCTCTGTTTTCTATCCTATAATTATCTTAACATATTCTAACCTTATTTTTCCCTTTAATACTCTATTAATCTATTTATACTTGATTCCTTATAGCATTTCTACTAAAGCCATATAACTTCATTCCAACATTTTTCAAACATTCATTATTTTTAAAGTATTTCTATAAATAGTCTTAAACTTTTTCCAGTCTTCTTCCACCGACTCTTCTCCCTGGTCTCGGATTTCTGCCAGTCGTTTCCGCCAATTCCATATAGTCCATCAACTTCATCTGCCATTCTTCCCGAATAGATAAATCTTGTGTCTTCCAGTACTTCACAATGAGTATTCTTGCTGCTATTGTTGCATATGTGAAAAAAGTTCTATCCTTCTTTAACACCAATTGGCCGACCATAGAATCATAGAATCATAGAATCATAGAGTTGGAAGAGACCACAAGGGCCATCGAGTCCAACCCCCTGCCAAGCAGGAAACACCATCAGAGCACTCCTGACATATGGTTGTCAAGCCTCTGCTTAAAGACCTCCAAAGGAGGAGACTCCACCACACTCCTTGGCAGCAAATTCCACTGTCGAACAGCTCTTACTGTCAGGAAGTTCTTCCTAATGTTTAGGTGGAATCTTCTTTCTTGTAGTTTGGATCCATTGCTCCATGTCCACTTCTCTGGAGCAGCAGAAAACAACCTTTCTCCCTCCTCTATGTGACATCCTTTTATATATTTGAACATGGCTATCATATCACCCCTTAACCTCCTCTTCTCCAGGCTAAACATGCCCAGCTCCCTTAGCTGTTCCTCATAAGGCATCGTTTCCAGGCCTTTGACCATTTTGGTTGCCCTCCTCTGGACACGTTCCAGTTTGTCAGTGTCCTTCTTGAACTGTGGTGCCCAGAACTGGACACAGTACTCCAGGTGAGGTCTGACCAGAGCAGAATACAGTGGCACTATTACTTCCCTTGATCTAGATGCTATACTCCTATTGATGCAGCCCAGGATTGCATTGGCTTTTTTAGCTGCCGCGTAACACTGTTGACTCATGTCAAGTTTGTGGTCAACCAAGACTCCTGGATCCAATACTTTACATTTCTCCCTGTTAAAATTCATCTTGTTTGTTTTTGCCCAATTCTCTAATCAGAGACAGGATGTTTTGTGTTACTGTGTTCCATGAAGTGGGACTATTGTCCTTTGTTCTTTCTCTCTTTGCTGTCTGATGAGAAAGAGGAAGGAGCTAAGGTAGAATGCTCCAAGTGTATTATATGTAAATAAAGTAGATTAACCAAAATGCTGTGATACTGAGTTTTGTTACGCAAACTGCAAATGCTCTGCAGGTTCCTAAGTGTGCTGATGCCTCTTGGTATCAGTCACTGTGATGTTCAGGCTGAAGAAAGCTTTTGAAGCTGCCAAACGACAGACCAGGAGGGAGAGAACTTGCCAGTCGGGCATGTGTCTCTGCCAGGGTCCTACACAAGAGTAGGACGATCCTAACACAGTGCACATGCAACGTAAGGCCTATTCAGGCATCCAGCCTCACATGAGGTAGGAGCAGGGTTGGCTTACTCATATAGCAAGGTGAGGCAACTGCCTCTGTCAGCAGGATCCATAGAAGTGGCAAATCAAGCCTCTGAGGAATGCATTGCCTCTGCTGCTGTTGCAGTGCCAGGGTTCCTTGGAGGCCCAATCTGCTGCCTCCTCAGCAGCTGCTCCAAATGTTGCCTCCACAATGGCCTCTTGGAAAATCGCAGGGACTGCCCTCTGGGGTCTCCTGGACTCTGCACCTGCCATTGATTACCAGTTCAACCATCAGGTAAGGTTGCTTTGACCCTCACCCTTGTTCTCGATGTAGATCTTCACTCCTCCCTTCTTCCCTGGTGTGGGGGACACCATTTTATGGCTTGCCTCAGGTGCTAAAATGTCTTGGGCCAGCCATGAGTGGGAGAGTGGGTCTGTGCATGTTGACCCTGCTTAGACACCCAAATCATTCCCTCACAAATGCTGCCTGCATGCTAGAGATATGCCTATTTTGGAAAAATCTCCTGAACATGTATCAGCTGTCCCTGTGACCTGTAACTATGAGCACCATAATTTTAAAATGGGGACTGGAAATACACTGGCAAACAGCATAATTAATACACTATAAACATAATGTAGACTGACTGACTGGCACTGAACAGTACCTAGGTGACCACAATTTTGCACTAGCTAAAATTTCCAAACCGTCTTCAAAGTCATAGAATCATAGAATCATAGAGTTGGAAGAGACCACAAGGGCCATCGAGTCCAACCCCCTGCCAAGCAGGAAACACCATCAGAGCACTCCTGACATATGGTTGTCAAGCCTCTGCTTAAAGACCTCCAAAGGAGGAGACTCCACCACACTCCTTGGCAGCAAATTCCACTGTCGAACAGCTCTTACTGTCAGGAAGTTCTTCCTAATGTTTAGGTGGAATCTTCTTTCTTGTAGTTTGGATCCATTGCTCCGTGTCCACTTCTCTGGAGCAGCAGAAAACAACCTTTCTCCCTCCTCTATGTGACATCCTTTTATATATTTGAACATGGCTATCATATCACCCCTTAACCTCCTCTTCTCCAGGCTAAACATGCCCAGCTCCCTTAGCCGTTCCTCATAAGGCATCGTTTCCAGGCCTTTGACCATTTTGGTTGCCCTCCTCTGGACACGTTCCAGTTTGTCAGTGTCCTTCTTGAACTGTGGTGCCCAGAACTGGACACAGTACTCCAGGTGAGGTCTGACCAGAGCAGAATACAGTGGCACTATTACTTCCCTTGATCTAGATGCTATACTCCTATTGATGCAGCCCAGAATTGCATTGGCTTTTTTAGCTGCCGCGTCACACTGTTGACTCATGTCAAGTTTGTGGTCAACCAAGACTCCTGGATCCTTTTCACATGTACTGCTCTCAAGCCAGGTGTCACCCATCTTGTATTTGTGCCTCTCATTTTTTTTGCCCAAGTGCAATACTTTACATTTCTCCCTGTTAAAATTCATCTTGTTTGTTTTTGCCCAATTCTCTAATCTGTCAAGGTCGTTTTGAAGTGTGATCCTGTCCTCTGGGGTGTTAGCCACCCCTCCCAGTTTGGTGTCATCTGCAAATTTGATCAGGATGCCCTTGAGTCCATCATCCAAGTCGTTGATAAAGATGTTGAATAAGACCGGGCCCAGGACAGAACCCTGTGGCACCCCACTAGTCACTCTTCTCCAGGATGAAGAGGAACCATTGATGAGCACCCTTTGGGTTCTGTCAGTCAGCCAGTTACAAATCCACTGAGTGGTAGCATAGTCAAGACCGCATTTTACCAGCTTCTTTACAAGAATATCATGGGGCACCTTGTCAAATGCCCTGCTGAAATCAAGGTAGGCTACATCCACTGCATTCCCTTCATCTACCAGGCTTGTAATTCTGTCAAAAAACGAGATCAGGTTAGTCTGACATGACTTATTTTTCAGAAATCCATGCTGACTATTGGTGATCACAGCATTCCTTTCTAGGTGCTCACAGACTGTTTGCTTAATGATCTGCTCCAGATTCTTCCCTGGTATTAATGTCAGACTGACTGGACGGTAATTATTTGGGTCCTCTCTTTTCCCCTTTTTGAAAATAGGGACAACATTTGCCCTCCTCCAATCTGCCGGGACTTCGCCTGTTCTCCAGGAATTCTGAAAGATGACTGCCAGTGGTTCTGAGATCACACCTGCCAGTTCTTTTAATACTCTTGGATGCAGTTCATCTGGCCATGGAGACTTGAATACATCTAAACTAGCCAAGTATTCTTGTACTATCTCCTTAGTTATTCTGGGCTGTGTTTCCTCTGCTGAATCATTTGCTCCAAATTTTTCAGGTCGGGCATTGTTTTCTTTATCGGAGAAGACTGAGGCAAAGAAGGCATTGAGGAGTTCAGCCCTTTCTGTGTCCCCTGTTTGCATTTCACCATCTTCTCCTCTGAGCGACCCCACTGTTTCTTTGTTCTTCCTTTTGCTACGAACATTCCCATAAAAGCCTTTTTTGTTGCTTTTAACCTCTCTAGCAAGCCTGAGTTCATTCTGTGCTTTAGCTTTTCTGACTTTGTGTCTACACGTGCTGGCTATTTGTTTGAATTCCTCTTTGGTGGTTTCCCCCCTTTTCCATTTTTTGTACACATCCTTTTTAAATCTTAACTCAGTTAAAAGTTCTTTAGATAGCCACCCTGGCTTCTTTAGGCACCTTCCATGTTTCCGTCTCATTGGTATTGCCTGACGTTGTGCTTTTACTATCTCCCTCTTAACAAACTCCCAGCCATCATGAACTCCCTTTCCTTTTAGTATTACTGTCCATGGGATCTCACCCAGCACTTCCCTAAGTTTTATGAAGTTGGCTTTCTTAACGTCAAGAAATTGAGTCCTAGTATGCTTGGCTGCTCCTTTCCGCTGTATAGTAAACTTCAGAAGAGCGTGATCACTCACGCCTAATGATCCTTCCACTTCTACCCCACTAACCAGGTCATCAACATTGGTTAGGACCAGATCTAAAATGGCTGTTCCTCTTGTTGCTTCTCCCACTTTCTGGACAATGAAGTTGTCTGCAAGGCCAGTGAGGAATCTGTTTGACCTTATGCTCTTGGCTGAGTTTGACATCCAACAAATATCCGGGTAATTGAAGTCCCCCATTACTACTATCTCCCTTCCTTTTGCATGCTTGGCCATCTGTTCCAGGAAGGCATCATCTATGTCCTCCGTTTGGCTTGGGGATCTGTGACCATGTCCAGGAGAAAGGCCTCTGGTTTCTTCAAAAGGGTATATTTAAATGCCTTTTTCATTTCGTTATGAATCATCTCCCAAAGTGTCTTAATCCTTGTGCATGTCCACCAAAGGTGAACTCTAATCCTCAAATTCGTCTGTTTTTCTTTAAGTTCAGTCATAGCAAGCGTCAACTTATGTCCATCAAATTGCCTCTGTAGGGCTGGGGCTCTCTTTCTCTTTCTCTCCAGTTGTGTTACTTTACATTCAGCAACAACAGCTTTTTCCCTCGCTTCCTCCGCAGTTTGCCGTATTAAAGTAGGTTCCTGTATCAATTTCTTTTTATTATTATTATTTTTTTAAAATAATATTTATTAGTAGTTTTCAGAATTATAAGAAGAAAAACATTAAAAAAAATTAAGAAATAACACTATAATAGACAAAAAGAAAAGAAAAAACACAAAAACCAATACAACAATACAACAAAAAGATAAAAAGAAAAAAGAAAACAACACAAATCCCAACTTACATATCTAAAACTTCCATTTGCTTGTTTCATTGACTTCCTCACACCTCCCTTTTTGTATTCTAGTTTAATTATTTATTTCAGCAAATTCTTTCCATCTTTCTCAATTTTTGTTAAAAAATTCATCCTGACCTAATTTAATCTAATAATTAACTCAACAAATCCTTTCCATCTTTCCCCATATTCTATTATTCACATTACCTTAATTAATTTAACCTTATCTTACCCTAAAACACCTTAAAGCTTGAATCTTAGTTATCAAATATACATTACTCCTGATATCATTTCTGCTAAAGTCATATAGTTTCATTCCAACATTTTCCCTAATATTCATTAATTTTTAGCCAATTCCCCAATTAGAAAATTTTCTTTATAAATTTTCTTCCAATCTTCATCCAACGTCCCTTCTTCCTGGTCTTGGATCGTGTCAGTCCTTACTGTCCATTCCATCTAGTCCATCAACCTGGAAGCCTTATGTCTGAGGCCCTTAAGTCTCTTCCATGTCCCTTCTGCAATTCTTCTTCTTCTTGTTTATACTTGCCTTTTTCCTTCTCTTTTGTTGGTCTTTTTTCTTAATTTCTTTCCTTTCTCATTGAGGGGTGGGCCTCTGGGGGGTTCCAAGCCAGAATTGTCTCCATCTCCCTTCATCAAACCCGCCCATTCCCCACAGTCCCACTCCCCACAATCCTCAATATAGTCCAAAAAGTATTTAAAAGCATATTCCAAGGTCTCTCCAACGTTGGGAACCTCCTCAACTCCAGACTCCCCCTGGCCCACTCCAACTTCAGTCTTCAATGACAGCGGCTCATACTCCTGTAGGGCCTCGGGACTCTCCATTTGTATTTTTTGGGGTGCAACCGCATCCTCCTCCATTATCTTCTGCACATGCCCAGTCAGTACAGATTCATGAGTTGGTCCCTGGATAATTTCTGTATCAATATTCTCTGTTTGCCCACAGTTATTAACTGCAACAGTCAAATCCATTTTCTCATTCATCAAGTCCATCTTCTCATGCATCTGTTCCAGCAGGGCACTTGTCTTACATAAGGCAAGCACCCAGTCTTCTTTCCAACTCATCTTTAGTCAAGGTCAGAAAAGCCTGTTCCCACGGTCTTAATCTCACATCTGTTGAGCCCTCAAGTGTACTGTAGCAACTATTTGACAAGCTCCCTCTAGAGGAGGCAATTTCTATTTGTATCCTTTTTTTTTTTTAGGCAAGTCCAACAAAGGAAAATTACTTTCATTTTTCAGATATTTTTCAGATATTTTGTGTCTTTAGGATGCAAAAGGCAACATTGGAATCAGCTTGTTTCTCTTCTTTAGCTATCTGTCAAAATATCCCATTCACAGTCAATGAACCTCTCCAACAATTTGTCTCTGACACCCCGTTCCCAGGTTAGAGATGGTGGAAACTTATCCTTCTTCACTCCCTCTCCTGCTAGGGTTGAACAAAGTTCCCCCCTTTTCTCCTGCTTCCAAGGGGGTTTCAGTAATTCTAAATGAAGAAAATGTAGACTTTTTTGACAGCTTTCCAGGCTTTAGCTTACAAAGTTTTTGCTTTAGTCTATATACAAAAAGCGGGAGGCAGACTTCCTGTTTTGCACCTTCCCGCTTTGTTACCAAATTAAAAAATTTCTTGATCCAATTTTCCGTTTCTACTCACGGGTACTTGTTTTAAATCCAATTGTCCACAGGAAAAAGTCAGCGCTCTCCAGCGATGGCTGTGTGGCTTCACTCCGTGAAAGTAGCAGTCAGTTCGCAGCACCGCGCTTCTCACCCCACTTCACTCCGGAATCCCAAAAAGGGGTTCCCCGTGAGTAGGGGGGCGCTCCTGGTGCCCTGCCGAACCCCACGTTCCCAGGCTTCCTCCGCCTGGGATTTCTAGCGGGTCCCCACCTTCGCCGCGGCGGGAAGACCCAGTTTCCACGGAGCCCGTTCCTCCGGATGGAGGAACTCCGCCATTCACCGATGGCGCTGACCCGGAAGTCCGGTTCCTGTATCAATTTCTGGGTGGTTTCTGTATTGGTATTATTTATACTTTCTGTATTTAAGTTAATTTTAGTAATTGAAACATCCACTTTCACATTTATCGTGTCCATTTTCCTGTTAAGCTGATCCAGTGAGTCATTTATCTTATATAATGCAGCCACTAAAGCCTCTTCTGTCGACATTCCTCTTGGTTTTAAATATACTGGTACAAAGGCAACAACAGAAGGAGCAGGGGGGCCTGATGATGGACCTCTCCTGGATTGTTGCCAAGTCCTCCCAGACCTTAATGTTTTGTCAGCAGTTGACTGGTCTGTTTTTCCTCTTCCATTTACCATAACACTTAAAAGATTCAAGGTCAGTCCCAGAGTCTCACGGTTTTTAACTTGCAGCTGGAAATTCCCCTAGCCCAGCTCTTGTAAAGCAACCGGTTTCAAAGGCTTCCACTAGGGGGAAACAGTTTCTATTTCTAATAGTCAATAGTATCCTCTTTTCAACAATCCAAAATTAGTTTCAAATTAGTTTCAATTTTCAGTTACTTTTACTCCTTTTTAAAGCAGCCGGAGACAGTAGAAACAATGTATTTCTCTTGTTTAACTAGCTGTCAATGAACGTTCTAAACGCTGTCAATGAACATTCCAAAAGACGTCAGTCCTGCTAGCAGCCCGTTTCCAGGGTCAGAGAGGCGGTGTTTTAAATCTCTTCGCTCTCTCCCACAGGCATACTCAATCTGCAACTTCCCCCTCTCTTCTCCTGTCTCCAAGAGGGGGTTTAATGTTCTTTATCGATGGAAATTTAATCTTTTACAAAAGGCTTTCCAGGACTCCAGCTTGCAACTTCATTGCCTCAGTCTATTTACAAAAGGGGAAGGCAGACTTCCTGTTTTGAACCTCCCCGTTACGGTACCAAATTAAACATTTAGAAATCCAATTCTTCTGCTTCAGCTCTACTCACGGGTAATTACTTTAAAGTCAAATTGTCCACAGGAAAAGGTCAGCGCTCTCCGGCAACAGCTATGCGGCTTCGCTCCGTGGAAGAAGCAGACGATTCGATGCACCATGCCGCTCACCCCACGTTGCACCGGAGCCCCAAAAACCGGGGTTCCCCGCGAGTGGGGGAGGCGCAAAAGGTGCCCGCCAAATCCCACGCTCACAGGCTTCTCCCGCCTGTGATTTTAATGGGTCTCCGCCTTCGCCGTGGCGGCCAGACCCAGATTCCCACGGAGCAGATTCCTCCCGGTCAGAGGAATTCCGCCATTACCGGAGGCACCTCCCCGGAAGTCCTCCATACTTTTTATTATTTCCTTCATCTGTTCTTTCAGCTCATTAACTGTCATATCAAATTTTTCAGTTTCTTGTTTGGATCCTCTTCTTTCCGAAGGTGTCACACTTTCTTCTGTTTTTTTTCTGTACATGAGACATTGCTTCTCTTCTTCCTGTGCTATCCTTATAAAGTCCAATTTTCTTTAAAGTAGAGAAATAATAAACCAAAAGGAGAAAGATGAATATTTCCGCCACTTGTTTGGCTAATCCATCATATTATAGTATTAAAGAAGAAAAACAAACCACCAAGGGACAGTCCAAAGGTAAGAAAGAAGAGAAAGAAAAATAAAACCACAGAAAAAAAAAAAGAAACATTCCTCATAAAATGTTAAAGATGATCTTCCGCCACTTGTCTGGCCAATCCCATTCTTTAATTAAAGTTGCAACAGTACCATATGCTTAAAAATCCAGTCCAATGTTCACAAAAAGAAAAAAAAGAAAATTCAAATAAGATAAGAAAATTAACCATAGAAAAAAACAGAAAAGAAAAAACAACAACAAAAAACAAAAAAAATCAGAAGAGAAAATAGAGAAGAGAAAAGAACAGACAGAAGAAGAAAAAAGAGAAAAAAGGGACATGGAAGGGGAGAAAGGGAAAGGAAAGGGAGAAGTTAAGCACAAAGGGTTAAATATATACTGATCAAAGAGAGAGAAAAGAATAAAAAGAGGGAAGCGGGAGGGGGGACCCAAAAAGGAAAAAAAATAACAAAGTAACAATCAACGTTCTCTTCGCCAAAGCAGCAGGACCCGAACAAGGTTTTTCTTAAAAGAAAGGAGCCACGTATAATCCGTCTTAAAGGCATAGTCTGGCACTCCCAGCCTCCACGTCGGCAAAGTCAGAAGCAGGAAGGGGGGGAGTGGATAAGCAGTTTTTTCTCCACACTCAGCTTTTCTCCAAAAGGCAAATAGAGGAATTAACGTAAAATAAAAAGTCAGTCATTCAGTTTGGGCTTGGCGTTTTCTCCACAAAGCTGCTTTGGTATATATAAAAGTAAAAAGAAATAAACAATCCACCACGAGGCTTCTTAACAATTGACTACGCAGTTTGTTAAAATCGAAAGTAAAAGTTGCAGGGAAGATTCTCCTCCTGCAGTCCCAGAAATTCACCAAAAAGGCAAAGAAAAAATTCCTTAATAAGGGCTTTCACCCCTTCTTTCGCTTAATCCACCGTCTTAAATAAAGTAAAGTGTTTATTTTAAATCGTATATTCTGCTTTAGGACAACTCACTGTTTCTTTTCGTTCCATGGGTACTTCTTGCATGTAGATAAGATCCCAGTCGAGGCACCCCGCTGCTTCCAAATCGTTAGTAGTCTTTTTTCCGCTTTATTTCGCCAATTAAACCCGGATTTTTTTAGTGTTTTGGAGTCTACCGCTATGCCGGGCAAGCTTGAGGCTGCGCTTCTTGAGGGTAGAAAATGGCGTCCCGCGCTGCCGTCTCAATCTTGCTGCTCTTTTTGCTCCTTAAAGGAGCTTTTTTTGGCAGCGGAGAGACCGCTCTAAGGCCTGCAGGGATCCTGTCCTCAGGATCTTCCTCCTGAGGCTTTTGGGGGATTGCGGCACCCTTGCAAAAACCCCGTTTCCCCCCAAAAAGCTGTACTCTCCGGGAGGGCTGAATCCCGCTTGCAATCGGCTCTATGGTAAACTGGAAGTGAGAATACGTTGGGGTGGAATGGTGATCTCCTTTGAAAGTTTACTAAAAAACAAAGAAGCTCTTCAGGCAACAGTAATAATTGAGGATCTTAAAATTCCCAGAAATGTAAGGAACACTGTGCTTGATGAGGACGTGTTTTGGGTTCAGCTGCAGAACTCCCTACAGATTTTAACACCATTTTTTTTCAGCAATCCGTTCATCTGAATTAGACACTGCACTTTTGTCAGAAATTCCTAACCTCTGTTTTTGAAAACCTAAGTGCATCTCCACTTACAACTGCTGAAAAAGGTAAAGTAAAAGATTTTATTAAGAAACGGGAAGAATTTTGTTGCCATCCAATACATGCTGCTGCAAATCTACTGGATCCAAGATTCAAAGGCAGTGGTGTGAGTGATGAGAATACAGCTGCTGCATTTGACTAAACTGCGAAACAAGCTGCACACTTAGAACTTGATGTTGGAAAAGTACTTTCAAATGTTGCAGAATATATAACCTCTTCAGGGATTTGTGCCAGGAATGCATTCTGGGATTCTGCAAAACATATCCCTCCTGCAACATGGTGGCAAGGTCTCTGCACCACACAACCTCTGACACTTCTTGCATCTCGCTTACTGCAGATTCCTGCATCTTCTGCTGCATGTGAAAGAATCTGGTCTATGTTTGGTAATATCCATACCAAATCAAGAAACAAACTGATCTGTGAAACGGTAGAAAAGCTTGTTTCAATCCATGCAAACCTAAAGTTTTTAGAAGTCCGTGAGAAAAATGAGAAAGAGGAAGAGGAAGAAGAAACAGAAAATGATAGCAGTAGTTCAGAAAATCAGATAGAATAAACTGCATGTATATGCTGTGTTGCATGTTGTAGTGATGTTAAGAAACCTTAGCAAGACAAACTTTGGTCAAGCTAAGGAAAGGCATTGTGGGAGAACCAAACACTGGAGAATTATGGGAAATGTGTATCTGTTCCTTTAACCGTAGACTACTTGGCTCTGGAAGTGTGAATAAGTTAACACCTCCATCTGCAGGAAGGAGGCTTTCTCATGTTGATTAGTGTGATTAGCTTTAACCCCTGGTTATCTAAGATGTTGTTTTGGTGTGAATGAGCCATCAAACCTTATTACAACAAGGAAGGGGGATCTGGTGTATGTCTGAGAATTGGGAGGATGCTCTTTCATCTCAAGGTCTTGAGAACAAACAAGCTTCAGCTGCCACAAGCTGAGTTATCGCCCTACTGTGTAACCATTGACGATTCTTAATTAATCAGAAAAACTGATTGGCCCTTGAGTTCGAATACACGTGGGTTCTCAAGGATAAAATCTTAGGGAACTAAGTTGCTGTCAGGGCTGCCTCAAGTCTCAGCTCACAAAAGACCAACGCCTTTCTTTTCTTATATACAAACGTGTTTATTGCAGTTCATTGTTTGCTTCAGATCCGAGGCGCGCAGCCCTACGTCTGCTAGGCTTAGACCGCTGAAGTCCCTTCTGAATCTGTCCCCGCCCTGCACCAGTTTAAGAGGCTTGCGCTGCTCCACCTCTTTCTCTCTTTCCTTTTCCGCAGGGTCTTTCTGCCCGCTGGGGTTTCGCCCCTCCTGGATTCCTCCGACGCGGAATCAGACTGCTCTTGCCCCCTCCTGCGGGCTTTGGGACCTGGCCCCTCCTCCGGGCTCCCTGTACTTCCGCGCGCCTCTACATTTGAACTTGGCGCGCGCCCCCAACCTCTAACTTTCCTTTTGACAGCTACGCTACTCCCTTCACTACTCCCCTCCCCTTCCGGGAGGGTGGCTTGCTCCGACCTCCCTCCTTTCTCTACTGCCGGAGCCGCCTCCCCTGATACACTGGAACCTCCACCCCCTTCGCTGCACTTTGGCGGGGAGGCTGGTCCTGACGCCCAGCTGCCACTTTGGGATCCCCCGCTGGCCCCCTGCTCCTGACAAGTCCCCCCTGGGGCTCCCCTGGCCTTGACCACCGGCGCCCCCTTCTGGGAATCCTCTGATTCGCTGGAAAGACTCATGGAATCTCTAGAGTCATTGTCATCCTCTTCCTCGCTGTCCTGGGATTCATCCCCATCGCTCTCCATCTCCTGCCTACCCTGTGCCTCTGTCCCTGAACCCCTGACAGTTGCAAATTGCAGCTGCCCTTCTGCCAGGCTTACCAACTTGCCGGCAGTTGCCCATCACCTCTACATTCACATGCGTGATCTTTGTTATGTAGAAGTGCCTGCCTGATGTCCTGGAATGCGGATTCAGCTGAGAACCTTACAAAGTGTCCTAAGCCTTCTTTTGTTCTCGTTTGTGAGTATGTTTAGCTAGTGATGTCAAACAACGTTTTTATTTTGCTTTTTGCAACTTGTAAGAGATGTGCCAACTTTTAAGTTTGAATAATCTTGTTTTTTAAATAAATTTTGGGAAAAGGATTTTTCCTGTTCTGTCTTATGTGCCTTCTGCTGGGGAAGTCTAAGTCCAACGCCTGGCCACTTGGTCGCCTACCAGACCTGTTGAATTTCTGCCTGTATTTGTGGTAAAGCAATACAGGGCAGGGCAGGGCAGCCCGGTAACGCTGAAGAGTAATCTCCTTCCTTAGGTTATTCTTCTGGGCTATCCTAAGATAACGAAGTGGTGGCAGCAACTACTGTTTCTGTTGTGTTTTGTCTTGAAAAGAAAGCTTCAGCACACCCCTCTCTCTTTCAGCCGGGTCTTGCCGGACTTGGAGGGCAGGTGAGGGAGGTGGGGGCGTGTGCCAGAATGCTACACATGTATATGTTCTTTAAAAAAAAAAAAAAGCACTACTCAAAAGGTAGACATTCTATGGAGGTTAAATATTGAGGTGGATCTTAACTTTATTTGCTGTTGGTGCTAAGGGGCAAATCTGATTATTATGTATGTTGATTGTTTTGTGGGGTCAGAAATGATTATTGATCCTGTTTTCATATAGAATAACCAGCTATATTAGCTTCTGTATAAATTGTGCTTGCTAAATGTAATGCTGTCTGTTTCCCTGCTGGAGAATCTATCAAGAGTGTTATGCTAAGGCGGACTTCCCAGCTTTTCTGCTGTGGGAAATGGCTGCCTCCCACACGAACGGACTCCAGCCGTGCCAGTAATTCAGGGCTGAAATGGGGGCAATTAGCCCTGGCAGACTCCCCAGGGCGGGGGAGGACTGTCTCACAGACCCGCTGGTCACCCGTGATCTGTCAGCTCACATCAAGGTGCGAGTGGCAGGGGTGCTGGGTCAAAGAGAACAGCGTGGCTGGCACTCTCCTGAGCCACTCCTACATGCAGGGACACCTGTTCCTTAAAAATTAATGAGATTTCGCCAAAAACAGGCGTATTCTGGACCAATGAAGAAAAAGGAAATAATCTGCGGAACTGCACAGTCGCTGGTGTTTAAGGTTGGACTTCAAAGAGATTCTCACCATGGTGTTTTGATTTACGGAGGCAATCGGTACATGACTATAATTTTCTTTATATCTACACTTGCTTTTATGTGCTGATCCTCATTAGAAAGATCTAATTTTTAAATGGAGTACAGGTGGACTTCTATTTGCAATTAATTATTCAGCTGCACAGACAAAAGATAAAGGAGTGGCCAAGATGGTGTTTGCCAGCTCTGACACAGGACAAAAAAAGAGTGAATTTCTCCCTTTTTCAAGGGAGTGGGAAACATATGGTGGCTGACTCTACAGCAATCTGGGATAATAATTTGGAAAATATCCCACAATTTACAGTGCATCTTTTTGCAGGCATTTCTTCTTTATGGGCGAGAGAGAAGGCGAAGCAGGCATTTAGCAGCCCCCCTTCAGGGCCTGGAGGGGGAGGTCTGAGTGATCCCCGGAAAAGTTGATCAATCGCCAAATGATTTATATCTTCATTGCTGTATGTATCTGTGAACAGTATGCTTTAAGAATACAACAACTTTGGAATTTACTGTGTCATTAAAATTCAAATAGCAGGCTTGGACAACAGCCTAGACTGGGAGATAAGACCAGAGTGGAGCCAGGAAAAACTGTACTGATAAATGGACAGAAGGCAATATCTATCTATCTCAAACTGTACTCGGCAGATGAAAGGATATATGGCTAACATGATGAGAATCGATCAACCAGGGACTGAGGACTTCGAGAGTTTAAGATCGGAATGTGGAAAATATGAGCACATCAAGAAGAAAGCAGAAATTATAATTGTGTGAAATGATTGCTTCAGAGGTCCAGAAGTTGGGAAGTCCATTTGAAATTTAATAATTAATAATTCGGATTGTAATTTGTGTCCCCCCCTTGATTTGGATTACGATTGGATTGGATTTGTTATTAATTGGGTGTATTTAATGGAAAATTAATAAAAAAATATTTTTTTAAAAAAATATTATGCTAAGGAAAGCAGTTTGCAGCCAATCAATCTGGTCTTTTGAAGCTGAATCTCTCCTTTGTCGTCTTATTTAGCTCAATAAAATTGTCTTCGATTCTCCCTGTTTTTGGCATTTATCGACTTTCCATGGCAAAGACAGTTCAAGGTTTGAAAGCAGACCCAACAGCTTTTTGCTTTTTGTTGTTGTTGCTTTTGAGGGAAAGGGGGGTGGTTACCTGTTTTATTGCAAGCATAATACTTTTTATCTACACTGTGCTTCATGCAATTCGTAAAACTACTCCACACTGAACTTTTTTCAATTTTTCCAAAATTGCCAATTTTTTTCCAGAAAAAAATGGGGAAAATATTTTTTTTTCCTCATGGCTTCAAAATTTCGGGAACTTTTTGAGGAGATTTCACCCCTCCCATACCCAAGAATCTCCTGATCATCTCCTGATGGTCTCTGCTGACTCTCCAGAGAAGAGGAGGCGTGTCCTGCCTATCTACTTATTCTGCCCAGCAACATATCTGTGTGTGTGTGAGAGAGTCAGTCAGTCAGTGTATCGGAGAGAGTGAGAGTGTTAGAGATCCTAGAGATAAGATTGCTGCTAAGAGCAGCTGCAGACTCTCAGTGTAGCATTGATTTATGCTTAGAATATTCAGCTCTGTATATAGCTTTGTATCATAGTTGTAGTTATAGAATAAAAGGAAGATATTTTACAGAGCTGCTCTCCGAGTGGTTTATACTCTGCAAGACTCTGCAAAACTCTGCTGCACAACGACTGTATTATTGAGACAGTGAATCCGGTGCTCTCAGCTCTAAGCTGTGAGTCCACAGCACTGTGACCTGTTTCAGTGAGAAAGGAGGTCTCTGGCGGTGCTACCCAGCTCGCCCAGCCCAGTCGGGGTTGAGGTGCATGAGTCCAGTTGGTGCACTGGCTCTCTAGGGCGATGCTGACATCGGTTATGGGCCCAGTCGTTGTTCCAGTCGTCTGACCTGGCGTTGTTCCAGTCATCCCAGGCGTCCCAGTCGCCAGAGGTTTCTGTTGCTGATTGCCGGACGGTGGAACGGACGCTGCATGCTGGACTGATTTGCGGTGCCCAGAAGCAGAGCTGTTTTGGAGCAGAGTGTTCAAGCTGCTGCTGTTGCTGTTGCTGCTGCTTGATTTATGGAGGTATGTTGCTGACTGCCAAAGGAAGAAGATAGCATCCCTGTTTGCCTGTTAATTGCGCTCTGAGTGGGAGAGAGAGTGGCTGAGGGAGTCAAGGCTTTATCTGTGTTGCACGAGGGAAGTGTCTTGCTCTAAGTAATAGCAGACATGGCCTGTGCACATTGTGGCCAGATGGCTCTGTCCTTTCCTCTCCTCACGCCTGAAACCTATGCAGTTTGGCAAGTAAAGATGAAAGCGCTTTTACAGAGGGAAAAGCTATTTCACACGATAGAAGATGACCCTCCAGATAAGGATGATGATGATTGGGCTGAGTGGCATGCTGCAGATATGAAAGCCCGAGGGACAATTATTTTGAGCGTTTCAGACCACTTGCTGGTGAACTTAGAGGGTCAAGAGACTGCACAAGCTGTTTGGCATAAGTTGAGAGATATGCATCTTAGACAAAATGCTGGTTCCAGTGTGATTTTCTTTAAGAAGCTGTGCAGGCTGCAGTTGGAGAAAGGTGGTGATTTGCCTAGCCATCTGTCTCAATTAAAGCGTCTCAGACAGGACCTTGTTCAGCGAGACCTGGCTATTTCAGAGGCTGTGTTTGCAATGCTGATGATCAATAGCCTAGATGAGTCTTATGATGGAGTGGCTGCCCAGATTTCCACAATGCCTTCTGACCGGCTAACAGAAGATTATGTGTCTAGCGTGCTCTTGAATGAGTGGGATCGCAGACAGGCTGTTAAAGAAAGCCGGGACTGTGCTGTTAAAAATATGCTTGAAAATGTGCCTGAGTCTTCAGCAGGGGAAAGTGAAAGTGAAACTGCTGCTGTTAAAGCTTTGAAATTGAAGCGGTGCTTTTCGTGTGGAGCACAAGGCCATTCGAGTTTCCAGTGTAAGAAGTCTTCAAAGAAGAAGGGAAACTTCAGAGGCAGAGGGGGAGGAGGACGAAATCCCCATGCACCTGCTACTTCAAAGGCCTTGATCTCTCGCTGTTCCAGTCAACGTGGGCGGAGTTTCTTCATGGTCGACTCTGGCTGTTCAAACCACGTGGCCAAAGATAAGAATCTCTTTGTTCAGCTTGAGAAGCAAGAGAAAGAAATTCATCAAGCAGATGGGACAGTTCTCACAAGTATGGCTCAGGGAACTGTGTTCTTAAAGAGCCTGAATGCAACTATTAAGAATGTCCTGTATGCGCCTGGTATTCAGGACAATTTGTTGAGTGTTTCCCAGCTTGATCGTCAAGGGTTTAAGGTGGTGTTTGCTAAATCTCGCTGTGAAATTCTTAGAGATGGCAAGCTCATTCTGTATGCAAAATGTGTAAATGGATTGTACCAATTGCCTTTTGTTTCAGGTACAGGCACTGCAGAAGCTACTGAGAAAAAGTGTTGCAATTTAACTGTAGATAAGAATGAGAAGTTGCATGACCAATGTATTCATTATTACCATCGCGTTTATGGTCATCTGAATTTCCAGGCTGTGGCAAAAATGCCTGATATGGTTCAGGGTATGAAGTTGAAAGAATGTCCCTACCACATGAAATGTGTTTCTTGTGCTGAGAGTAAGGCAAGGCAAGCTCCTAAAGGTACAGAGTCTGGGAGAGAGGCCAAGAAACCATATGAAGTCATTCATGCAGACTTAGTGGGGCCTCTAGCGCTCTCTAGAGGCAATTCAAGGTTTTTCATGGTTCTGATAGACTCCTATTCGAAATATGTTTGGGTCTATATGCTGCAGAAAAAGGCTGAAGCCTTTACCAAGTTTCGCCAGTTTTGTAAATGGCTCAGAAATGTACATAATGAGAATGTACGTTTTCTTTTCACAGACAAGGGTGGAGAGTTTTGTTCAGAAGAGTTTGAGAGTTTTCTTTCTGAACAGGGCATTGAGCATAGGACCGCCACGCCCAGATCACCCTGGCAGAATGGTTTATGTGAGAGAGTAAACCAGACTTTGCAGCAAGGAATCAGAACGCTGTTACATGATTCAGGGCTGCCCAATCCTTTTTGGGCTGAAGCTCTTTCGTTTTTCTGTCATGTGTATAACAGGAGATACCAGTCTAGTATAAATTGCACCCCATATGAGATGCTTCATGGAAGAAAGCCATGTGTAAAGCATTTTAAAATTTTTGGTTCGGAGGTTTGGGTGCACACCTCGCAGGGTGACAAACTGAGCAAGCGTGGAGAACATGGTGTTTTCCTAGGATATGAGAAAGGGTCTTATCGTGTTCTGATCACAGACACGAAAACCATAAGGCTGACCAGGAGTATTGATGACAATCCACAATGGGACAGAGTTGGCGTTTTTCAGTGCAATCCCATTTGTGATGATGGTGCAAAAGGGGCAAAGAAAGTTAAGAGGGAGGCAAGTGTTATTGGTGATGATAATCCTGATGCCAATGTAGTTCCAGATGATGGCACAGATTATCAGAGCCCAAAAGCCTCAGGTGAGTCTGACGCTGACTCAGACTTAGCAGCTTCGTATACTTTAGCTCCCCATTCTCCCAAAGAGGAGGAAGCACCAGAACAAGAGGATCAAAGAGTTCTGCGCAGGTCCGAGAGAACAACCAAGGGTGTACCACCGAAAAGGTTTTCTGAAGAGTTTGCAAAGACTGCGGTCACAAGCAACTCTGGTGGAGTCTTTAAACCTAGCATGAAGTGTGCTGAGAGTAATAGCACAAAACGCTGCATTTATTTCCTTAACTGATATTTGAAGGAAAGCGTGTATTTGAGTTCTGAAAAATGGTTTGTTCAAATCTGCCTAATTAGAAATGTCAATTTGTATTTGAAAGGAAGAAATGTGTGTGAAGATTTTTCCAGAAGCTGCTTATTCAATGGTATTGTAAAAGTGTTTTATATGCCGGGAGAGAGATACACAACTTGGTTGTAAGAGAAGAACAACTTTTGGAGTGTATGTGTAAATTGCAGTTATGTTAAAGATTCTTGAAATGGTCGGATGAAATGGGGGAGGATGAGGAGATTTCACCCCTCCCATACCCAAGAATCTCCTGATCATCTCCTGATGGTCTCTGCTGACTCTCCAGAGAAGAGGAGGCGTGTCCTGCCTATCTACTTATTCTGCCCAGCAACATATCTGTGTGTGTGTGAGAGAGTCAGTCAGTCAGTGTATCGGAGAGAGTGAGAGTGTTAGAGATCCTAGAGATAAGATTGCTGCTAAGAGCAGCTGCAGACTCTCAGTGTAGCATTGATTTATGCTTAGAATATTCAGCTCTGTATATAGCTTTGTATCATAGTTGTAGTTATAGAATAAAAGGAAGATATTTTACAGAGCTGCTCTCCGAGTGGTTTATACTCTGCAAGACTCTGCAAAACTCTGCTGCGCAACGACTGTATTATTGAGACAGTGAATCCGGTGCTCTCAGCTCTAAGCTGTGAGTCCACAGCACTGTGACCTGTTTCAGTGAGAAAGGAGGTCTCTGGCGGTGCTACCCAGCTCGCCCAGCCCAGTCGGGGTTGAGGTGCATGAGTCCAGTTGGTGCACTGGCTCTCTAGGGCGATGCTGACACTTTTACATCTCTAGTCTTAACTGGATGGATACTGGAATCAGCAAGGGACACCTACATGACCTGAAGGTGCTGCTATGCAATGCCAGGTCAATGATTCATAAGACCACTGCCATCCATGACTTGATCGTGGATGGAGGACTTGACCTGGCATGTGTAACAGAGATGGGCCTGTCCTTGCTGCCGCTTATCCACCAGGTTTCTCTTGCGTATAGCGACCCAGGTCATGTGGGCAGGGAAGGGGGGGTTGCAGTGATTTTTACGAAGTCATTAGCTGCACCAGGCGTCCTATTGGGAAGACCCAGTTCTCTGAGTGCATGTTCTGGAAGCTGGGCAATAGGGGGCAGTACAGGATTCCTTTTGGTGTACCGACCTCCCCGCTGCACCAAGGATTCCCTGCCCGAGCTGCTTCAGGTCGTGGCAGATGTGCTCCTGGAGACACCTAATTTGGTTTGTCTTTAGGGATTTTAACATCCACGCCGAAATGACCTTACAAGGGGCCGCTCGGGACTTCGTGGAAAGCATGGCCTCCATGGGGCTGTCCCTCAATAAGTTTGGCCCAACTCATAGTCGTGGACATGCCTTAGACCTGGTGTTCATCTCTAGTGCCGTGGGTGATCTTACACTAAGTAAAAATGAAACAAAAGAGTGCCATGGTCAGATCACTTCCTGGTGCAACTGGACTTCTCCCCGACCCTTCCCCTCTGCAGGGAGGTGGGACCAATTTGGATGGTCCACCGCCGCCACTTAATGGATCCAAATGCTTTCCACAGAGTGGTAGGGGATGCTTGATCCCATGTTGATGGCTTTTCAGCTGATTCCCTGGTGGCCCGCTGGAATGAGGAGTTAACCAGGGCTATTGACTTTTTGGCTCCGAAGCGCCCTCTCCGATTGCATGGAGCCCGGACAGCCCCGTGGTTTTCCCCGGAGTTGAGGGTGATGAAACAATCGTTGAGACGGCTAGAGCACCGGTGGCAGAAAACTCATTCTTAATCAGACCGGACACAGGCTAGAGCTCAACATCGAGCCTACCAAGTGGCAATGGCGATGGCGAAGAGGACTTTCTTCACTACCTCTATGGCATCTGCAGAAAATAGAAGCAGGAGACTCTCTTAGGTGGTTTGCAATTGAACGGAACCACCTTTGACATTGGGGCCTGGTAAAGACCCCAAGATCTCCTGCAATGATTTTGCAAAGTTTTTTGCAGATAAAGTCGCTCAGATTTGGAGAGAGGTGGACTCCACCATGGGAGCAGGGCCGGGGCGGAGAGTGCTAGAGTCCTGTCTAGTCAAGTTGCGTGGGATCAATTCCAATCTGTTACCTCTGAGGATGTGGACAGGCTGCTTGGACGAGTGAAACCGACCACCTGTCTCCTTGACCCTTGCCCATCCTGGCTAATAAAAGCAAGCCGGGAAGGGCTGAACGATGGGGTCTGCGGGGTGGCGAATGCTTCCCTCTGTGAGGGAGCCTTCCCAGACCCACTGAAAGAGGCGGTCATTAAACCACTTCTTTAAAAAATGTCTTTAGACCCAGCCAATATGGCCAACTATCGTCCAGTCTCAAATCTTCCATTCTTGGGCAAGGTGATTGAGCTAGTGGTTGCTGAACAACTCCAGGCATGCCTGAAAGATGCGGACCATTTGGATCCCTTCCCATTGGGATTCAGGACTCACCATGGGACTGAAACTTCCTTGGTCGCGCTGGTTGATGATCTCCGGCGGGCTAGGGACAAAGGTGAAAGCTGTTTCCTAGTTCTGCTGGATCTCTCAGCGGCTTTTGATACCATTGACCATAACATCCTTCTGGACCATCTAGAGGAGCTAGGAGCTGGGGGCACTGTTATTCAGTGGTTCCGCTCCTTCCTAGGCCATATCCAGAAAGTGGTGTTGGGGGATGAGTGTTCAGACCCCTGGGCTCTCACTTGAGGGGTGCCTCAGGGTTCCGTCCTCTCCCCCATGCTTTTTAACATCTACATGAAACCGCTGGAGAGATCATCGGGGGTTTGGGCTGGGTGTTCATCAGTATGCGGATGATACCCAGCTCTACCTCTCCTTTAAATCAGAACCAGTGAAGGCGGTGAAGGTCCTGTGTGAGTGTCTGGAGGCGGTTGGAGGATGGATGGTGGCTAACAGATTGAGGTTGAATCCTGACAAGACAGAAGTACTCTTTTTGGGGGATGGGGGGTGGACAGGTGTGGGGGACTTCCTGGTCCTAAATGGGGGAACTGTGCCCCTGAAGGTGCAGGTGCAGGTGCAGGTGCAACAATCCAGGAGAGGTCCATCATCAGGCCCCCCTGCTCCTTCTGTTGTTGCCTTTGTACCAGTATATTTAAAACCAAGAGGAATGTCGACAGAAGAGGCTTTAGTGGCTGCATTATATAAGATAAATGACTCACTGGATCAGCTTAACAGGAAAATGGACACGATAAATGTGAAAGTGGATGTTTCAATTACTAAAATTAACTTAAATACAGAAAGTATAAATAATACCAATACAGAAACCACCCAGAAATTGATACAGGAACCGGACTTCCGGGTCAGCGCCATCGGTGAATGGCGGAGTTCCTCCATCCGGAGGAACGGGCTCCGTGGAAACTGGGTCTTCCCGCCGCGGCGAAGGTGGGGACCCGCTAGAAATCCCAGGCGGAGGAAGCCTGGGAACGTGGGGTTCGGCAGGGCACCAGGAGCGCCCCCCTACTCACGGGGAACCCCTTTTTGGGATTCCGGAGTGAAGTGGGGTGAGAAGCGCGGTGCTGCGAACTGACTGCTACTTTCACGGAGTGAAGCCACACAGCCATCGCTGGAGAGCGCTGACTTTTTCCTGTGGACAATTGGATTTAAAACAAGTACCCGTGAGTAGAAACGGAAAATTGGATCAAGAAATTTTTTAATTTGGTAACAAAGCGGGAAGGTGCAAAACAGGAAGTCTGCCTCCCGCTTTTTGTATATAGACTAAAGCAAAAACTTTGTAAGCTAAAGCCTGGAAAGCTGTCAAAAAAGTCTACATTTTCTTCATTTAGAATTACTGAAACCCCCTTGGAAGCAGGAGAAAAGGGGGGAACTTTGTTCAACCCTAGCAGGAGAGGGAGTGAAGAAGGATAAGTTTCCACCATCTCTAACCTGGGAACGGGGTGTCAGAGACAAATTGTTGGAGAGGTTCATTGACTGTGAATGGGATATTTTGACAGATAGCTAAAGAAGAGAAACAAGCTGATTCCAATGTTGCCTTTTGCATCCTAAAGACACAAAATATCTGAAAAATATCTGAAAAATGAAAGTAATTTTCCTTTGTTGGACTTGCCTAAAAAAAAAAAAAGGATACAAATAGAAATTGCCTCCTCTAGAGGGAGCTTGTCAAATAGTTGCTACAGTACACTTGAGGGCTCAACAGATGTGAGATTAAGACCGTGGGAACAGGCTTTTCTGACCTTGACTAAAGATGAGTTGGAAAGAAGACTGGGTGCTTGCCTTATGTAAGACAAGTGCCCTGCTGGAACAGATGCATGAGAAGATGGACTTGATGAATGAGAAAATGGATTTGACTGTTGCAGTTAATAACTGTGGGCAAACAGAGAATATTGATACAGAAATTATCCAGGGACCAACTCATGAATCTGTACTGACTGGGCATGTGCAGAAGATAATGGAGGAGGATGCGGTTGCACCCCAAAAAATACAAATGGAGAGTCCCGAGGCCCTACAGGAGTATGAGCCGCTGTCATTGAAGACTGAAGTTGGAGTGGGCCAGGGGGAGTCTGGAGTTGAGGAGGTTCCCAACGTTGGAGAGACCTTGGAATATGCTTTTAAATACTTTTTGGACTATATTGAGGATTGTGGGGAGTGGGACTGTGGGGAATGGGCGGGTTTGATGAAGGGAGATGGAGACAATTCTGGCTTGGAACCCCCCAGAGGCCCACCCCTCAATGAGAAAGGAAAGAAATTAAGAAAAAAGACCAACAAAAGAGAAGGAAAAAGGCAAGTATAAACAAGAAGAAGAAGAATTGCAGAAGGGACATGGAAGAGACTTAAGGGCCTCAGACATAAGGCTTCCAGGTTGATGGACTAGATGGAATGGACAGTAAGGACTGACACGATCCAAGACCAGGAAGAAGGGACGTTGGATGAAGATTGGAAGAAAATTTATAAAGAAAATTTTCTAATTGGGGAATTGGCTAAAAATTAATGAATATTAGGGAAAATGTTGGAATGAAACTATATGACTTTAGCAGAAATGATATCAGGAGTAATGTATATTTGATAACTAAGATTCAAGCTTTAAGGTGTTTTAGGGTAAGATAAGGTTAAATTAATTAAGGTAATGTGAATAATAGAATATGGGGAAAGATGGAAAGGATTTGTTGAGTTAATTATTAGATTAAATTAGGTCAGGATGAATTTTTTAACAAAAATTGAGAAAGATGGAAAGAATTTGCTGAAATAAATAATTAAACTAGAATACAAAAAGGGAGGTGTGAGGAAGTCAATGAAACAAGCAAATGGAAGTTTTAGATATGTAAGTTGGGATTTGTGTTGTTTTCTTTTTTCTTTTTATCTTTTTGTTGTATTGTTGTATTGGTTTTTGTGTTTTTTCTTTTCTTTTTGTCTATTATAGTGTTATTTCTTAATTTTTTTTAATGTTTTTCTTCTTATAATTCTGAAAACTACTAATAAATATTATTTTAAAAAAATAATAATAATAAAAAGAAATTGATACAGGAACCTACTTTAATACGGCAAACTGCGGAGGAAGCGAGGGAAAAAGCTGTTGTTGCTGAATGTAAAGTAACACAACTGGAGAGAAAGAGAAAGAGAGCCCCAGCCCTACAGAGGCAATTTGATGGACATAAGTTGACGCTTGCTATGACTGAACTTAAAGAAAAACAGACGAATTTGAGGATTAGAGTTCACCTTTGGTGGACATGCACAAGGATTAAGACACTTTGGGAGATGATTCATAACGAAATGAAAAAGGCATTTAAATATACCCTTTTGAAGAAACCAGAGGCCTTTCTCCTGGACATGGTCACAGATCCCCAAGCCAAACGGAGGACATAGATGATGCCTTCCTGGAACAGATGGCCAAGCATGCAAAAGGAAGGGAGATAGTAGTAATGGGGGACTTCAATTACCCGGATATTTGTTGGATGTCAAACTCAGCCAAGAGCATAAGGTCAAACAGATTCCTCACTGGCCTTGCAGACAACTTCATTGTCCAGAAAGTGGGAGAAGCAACAAGAGGAACAGCCATTTTAGATCTGGTCCTAACCAATGTTGATGACCTGGTTAGTGGGGTAGAAGTGGAAGGATCATTAGGCGTGAGTGATCACGCTCTTCTGAAGTTTACTATACAGCGGAAAGGAGCAGCCAAGCATACTAGGACTCAATTTCTTGACGTTAAGAAAGCCAACTTCATAAAACTTAGGGAAGTGCTGGGTGAGATCCCATGGACAGTAATACTAAAAGGAAAGGGAGTTCATGATGGCTGGGAGTTTGTTAAGAGGGAGATAGTAAAAGCACAACGTCAGGCAATACCAATGAGACGGAAACATGGAAGGTGCCTAAAGAAGCCAGGGTGGCTATCTAAAGAACTTTTAACTGAGTTAAGATTTAAAAAGGATGTGTACAAAAAATGGAAAAGGGGGGAAACCACCAAAGAGGAATTCAAACAAATAGCCAGCACGTGTAGACACAAAGTCAGAAAAGCTAAAGCACAGAATGAACTCAGGCTTGCTAGAGAGGTTAAAAGCAACAAAAAAGGCTTTTATGGGAATGTTCGTAGCAAAAGGAAGAACAAAGAAACAGTGGGGTCGCTCAGAGGAGAAGATGGTGAAATGCAAACAGGGGACACAGAAAGGGCTGAACTCCTCAATGCCTTCTTTGCCTCAGTCTTCTCCGATAAAGAAAACAATGCCCGACCTGAAAAATTTGGAGCAAATGATTCAGCAGAGGAAACACAGCCCAGAATAACTAAGGAGATAGTACAAGAATACTTGGCTAGTTTAGATGTATTCAAGTCTCCATGGCCAGATGAACTGCATCCAAGAGTATTAAAAGAACTGGCAGGTGTGATCTCAGAACCACTGGCAGTCATCTTTCAGAATTCCTGGAGAACAGGCGAAGTCCCGGCAGATTGGAGGAGGGCAAATGTTGTCCCTATTTTCTTTTATTATTATTATTATTATTATTATTTTTTAAATATAAATTTTATTTTATAACACCATACAAACAAAAAAGACAAACACAACACATTCACACCCAAAAAAACATATACATACATATACATACTCCTGACATAAGACAACAACAAATTAACTACATTAACTACTTAACACACAACACTGACTGACTTCCCTTCATCTCGGTTTCGGAATGTGTTAGAAAATTTTCTATCTGCAGTTTCTTTTCCTCAAAAAAAAATTCTTTACATCACAAGTGTTATATCGCACCTACTGTGTTTTTTTAGTTTTTTTTACCTCTGTTTCCATGTATGCCATGAATTTATTCCTATCTTTATTAAACTTTGTGTCTTTTTGATTTCTTATTTTCTGTGTCATTTTTGCCAATTCTAGATAGTCGAGTAGTTTCGATTGCCATTCATTTATGGTTGGGATTCTTGGTGTCTTCCAATTCTGCGCTATTAGAGTTCTGGCGGCCACTGTCGCGTACTGAAAGAGTGTTTGATCTTCCTTTTTGATTTCCTCTCCAATTATCCCCAGCAAAAAGGCTTCAGGTCTCTTTATAAAGGTATATTTAAAGATTTTTTTTAGTTCATTGTAAATAGATTCCCAAAATTTTCTAATAGGCTCGCACAACCACCACATATGATAAAAATCGCCCTCCTTAATCTTGCACTTCCAGCATAATTTATGACCAGTTTTATATATTTTTCCCAGTTTTACGGGCGTTACGTGTTGGAATTCTGCCTGGGTCAGAGGAATCTGCCACAGCGTAGGCACCGGCAGATATTCCTGTCGACCTCCCCGCGTCTCTTCACTCTGCTGATAAGCAGGCGAGGTCCGGCGATTCTTCTCAGATGTATGAGAGGAACACACCGTTCTTCCTCTCTCCCCTTTGGTGTCCCCAGGGAGGGGAAAGAAGCAGACAGAAAACTATTTACATCATTTATTTCTGCCTCTTACATCAGTACAGAGAATCATGTCTGCACTCAACAACAGCAAGAAGAAACTCCTCCCAAGTACATCCAGTACGGGTCATATGACACACACACACTGAGCTAACATCCGGTGCTCAGTACAGAATGGACTGCCCCTTTGTTCCCATGGCAACAGTCACAAACATCCTGTCTGGCTTTCCAGCCACAAGCAGCTGGCTGAGCTGCTAGAGCCTTTGCTTGCTGCAGCATTGGTGCTTTATGGTAACATACTCCCCCTAAAGTATCAATGTGTGCCGCGAGCAAAGCGTCATCCAGAGAAGAAAACAAACAGTTGTTATATTTATAACATTCCCCTGTTGTTTCAGTTCCACCCTTGGAACTACCCGCCACTGGTTTAACCAATGTACCTCTCTGGTTGTGTGACTTCGCATTACCTTGGTTAACAACTCTCTGTTGTGCCTTTGTCTCTGACTCAGACACAGCTTCAATCTGTCCTTGGTCGTTTACAATAGCAACATATGCAAGGTTAGCAAACTCCTTTGAATACCTCTTGGGTGGTACACCCTTCGTTGCTCTCTCAGACCTACGTAAAAGTTGCTGCTCTTCTCTGCTTTCTGGTTCAGCCTCTGAACTCTCTGGAGAACCAGTACTAAGCTTAATCAATGGTTCATCCTCCTCTTCTGAGGGTCTAGTCATTATGTGAGATTTCCTCTCAATGACTGTGACAACTGAGCTGTCTGAGCTATCGCTGTCATCATCAGTACTACTGAACTCAATAAGATCAAACTCATCATCATCATCATCATCTGAACCGTTTCCTGTGGGAAATGTCTGTACTATCCGCTCTTGCTTTGGAGCACTCTCTAGGAACTTTGTGAGAATCACCTGACCAGATTCAGACAAAATTACTCTGTAGAGACCCTTTTCATAACCCACAAAAATGCCTCTGGCATTCTTTACTCCACCTGGAGCTTCTGTTCTCACATGAGACCCGAAAACCTTAAAATAGGCAACAGAAGGTTTTCTATTGAACAACTTCTCAAAAGGAGAACATCCCAACTCTGTTGAGACTTTTCTCAACCACACATGAAGATAGGACGCTAGTGATTCGGCCCAATATTCATGTGGCAAATGTGAACTCAGCAATTGCGCATTCATCCCCTTTTGCAATTCTTTGTTCTTTCTCACACAGACCCCCCTGTTCCACGCTTCTGGCGAGACTGCCACTTTGTGGTCTATCCCTTTTCCATCCAGGAACTTCTGAAACTTCTGTAACAGAAAGATTTGCTTCTCATCTGTGAAAAGACAATCAATGTTAGCATCATGCATATTTTTAACCTTGTCACAAAACTCCTGAAACTTTTCTAAAGTTTCTTGCGGTTTCTCCATCATATAAACCCAAGAATAATTAGTGAAACAATCCACACACACAAGGTAAAATCGTGCACCGCCTCTAGATGGTTCTAGAGGACCAATCACATCAGCATACACCCGCTGAAATGCTCTGTCGACCTTCTTCGTCACCTTCCTGGTGCTCAGACTGGTCACACCTGCAAGAGAGATTTCGTTAGACTCAGAAGAATTACATTCCATGTAATCACTTTGATCAAAAATCAACAAATACAGTCCATCTTTCTCTTTTGCAGTAAGAAACAGTTCTCCATCTTTGTAGATCTTGCAGCTTTTAGCATTATAGGACAGTTTCAGTCCTTTCTTTGCAATCTGCGACACGCTCAGCAGATTAAATCTCAGTTCTGGAATCAGGTAAACATCACTTATAGTCAAGTTCAGACTCTCAAGATACACAGTCCCAATTCCAGTCGCTTCCAACTCCTGACCGTTGGCCTGTTTCACAGTGAAGCTTTGCTTCTTCAACGTCGAAAACAGTCCTCTGTGCGGGCACATATGAACCGTGGCGCCCGTGTCTATTATGAACGAGTTCCCAACATCTGGCGTGGTTCCTTTCGCCATCATAGCCTTTGCAGGTTTCACCTGGCACTTGGAACGGCTTTTGCCTGACGCCTGAGGCTTCGTAGAGCTGCTTTTTGCTCCTCTTGACTGGCGCGGCTTCTTACAGTTTCGCTGTAGATGCCCAGTCTGTCCACAATTGTAGCATCGGACAGCACTCAATGCTACACCATGCTCCCTAGTAGCATCAGCAGTGGGGGAATTAGAACTCTGTTCTTCCCTCCCCCTGTCTTTTTCTTCCAGTGCAGCAAGTCTGTCGTGTTCATTCAGGACCACAGCACAAACTCTCTCCGCGGTCAGCTGCGCGGCCGGTAGGGAACCAAGCTGACTGGCAACAACCTTGTAGGTGCGGCTAAGGCTGTTTATCATCATGAAGCAAAACACTTCCTCCTGAAGACGGAAATTGCGTTCCACCATCTGTTGACGCAGAAACTTCATTTCTGTCAGGTGCGCTTGAACATCTCCATCAGGCGCAAGTCTCAGATTGGTCAATTTCTCAAAATACAGCAACGCTGAAGAACCAGCATCTCTCTGATGCGTTGTACGCAGCGTGTCCCATACCTCTTTCGCATTTTCTAAATGCTGAACATGCACCAACTGATCATCTGAGACACACAGAATTATAGCAGTCCTGGCCCTTACATTCTGTGACTCCCAACCTCTGGTTGGTGCTGCAGGGATGGGGTTTTCAATTACATCAAAAAGCCTCTGATTCTGCAGCAGGGCCTTCATCTTTACAGACCAAGATGAATAATTGTCATTGGTTAAGGGAGGTGAGCAAGGCAAACCTCCCCCTTTCTTGGCATCCATCTTGAAGCCAAGCCTCCAGCTCACTCTGTCAAACAAACTGTAAAATCCAACAGTTGTTTTTGTCTTTCTCACGCAGCAAACTGCAAATTGTTTACGCTCTTTGCACCTGGCAGCTAAACTCAGGCTGCTATCGAAAAGTCCCTTCCAAGAGCTCGTAAACCTTGTAGCCAAAACATTCTCTGGTTTTGTTTTGCTTTCCCAGGCTCACAGTCCAGCCCCTTTGCCAGTAGTTTTCCAGGACCGTTACCTAGCAACAATGCATTTCAATAGGACTTCTTATCTACCACAAAAATTTGTGGAATGCAGGCTTCAGCCTTCAAGCTGCAGGCCTCTTCCTCCGGAGCTTTTGTTTTCTTTGAAACGCAGCTCCGTGAACCAGGGAATTAATCTTCCTGCGTTCACACTTTTAGCCCGAAATGCAGCATACCTTGAACTTTGTTGCTCTGGAGAACACCTCTTCTTTCCACCAGCTGTCTGTGGAGCCTCTGGCATCTTTCAGACGCTTCTCTTCCTCCTTGGAGCAGAGGAGGACAATCCACCAGCCTCTCATGCAGAGGTCGATGGATCGAAACCATCCTCTGCTACCACTGTTGGAATTCTGCCTGGGTCAGAGGAATCTGCCACAGCGTAGGCACCGGCAGATATTCCTGTCGACCTCCCCGCGTCTCTTCACTCTGCTGATAAGCAGGCGAGGTCCGGCGATTCTTCTCAGATGTATGAGAGGAACACACCGTTCTTCCTCTCTCCCCTTTGGTGTCCCCAGGGAGGGGAAAGAAGCAGACAGAAAACTATTTACATCATTTATTTCTGCCTCTTACATCAGTACAGAGAATCATGTCTGCACTCAACAACAGCAAGAAGAAACTCCTCCCAAGTACATCCAGTACGGGTCATATGACACACACACACTGAGCTAACATCCGGTGCTCAGTACAGAATGGACTGCCCCTTTGTTCCCATGGCAACAGTCACAAACATCCTGTCTGGCTTTCCAGCCACAAGCAGCTGGCTGAGCTGCTAGAGCCTTTGCTTGCTGCAGCATTGGTGCTTTATGGTAACATTACGTACCACCTGTACATCATTTTGTACATATTTTCCCTGAGTGTTGTGCATGCCGAGAATCTCATACCTTTATTCCATAGTGCCTGCCATTTATCAAACTCTATGTTATACCCAAAGTCCATTGCCCATCTCACCATTACCTCCTTTACTTCTTCATCTTTGGTGTCCCATTCGAGCAACAGGCTATACATTTTTGATAGGAGTTTTGTTTTACTTTCTAATATTTCAATCTGGAATCTAGATTTTTTCTCACTTATCCCATTTTTTTTTATCCTCGGTCCAGATAGAGTTGATTTGATGAAATTGGATCCAACCTGTCAATTTGTTCTTTATTTCTTCATATGGCCTAATCCTCCAACCGGTCTCTGTTTTTACTAATAAATCTTCGTAGGTCCATCTTTCTCCTTCGATATTTGTTTTTTTAATTGTCAGGATATCGATTGGCGAAAGCCACCAAGGGGTATTCTGTTCCAATAATTTTTTATTTCTTTCCCACACCTCCAGTAATGGCCCTCTGAAGATATGGTTAGAAAATCCTTTATGGATCTTTCCCTTATTACGCCATAGGTAAGCGTGCCAACCGAATCTTAAATCAAATCCTTCTAAATCTAGCAGATCTTTATTTTTTATAATAATCCAATCCTTGACCCAACAGAGGCATGAGGCTTCATAATATAACTTTAAATTTGGGACTGCGAATCCTCCTCTATCTCTTTGGTCTGTGAGTAATTTGAATCTGATTCTCGGCCTTTTTCCTTGCCAGATGAATTTAGAAAGTATTTTCTGCCAGCCCTTGAATATTGATGTTCCCCTGATTATTGGTATATTCTGAAATAAGAATAGCAGTTTCGGTAATAGACTCATTTTTATTGCCGCCATTCTTCCCGACCAGGATAGCTTTATTCTATTGCAGGTATCTAAGTCCTTCCTTATTTCTTTCCATGCGGTTGTATAATTGTCTTCCATCAAATTAATGTTCTTTGTCGTTAACCAGATTCCAAGGTATTTTACTTTTTTGGTTACTTTAATTCCAGTCTGAGATTCAAGGTGATTTTTTACCTTCTCTTCTACATTTTTAATCAACATTTTAGTTTTTGTTCTGTTTAGTTTAAAACCGGATAGTTTTCCGAATTCTTCTAACAGATCTAACACCTTACTAACACTCTCTTCTGGATCCTCCAAAGACAACATAAGGTCGTCAGCATAAGCTTTCAATTTGTATTCTTTCACTCCTATTTTTATTCCGCGTATCTCTGAAGTTTTTCTTATCTTATTTGTAATTATCTCTAACATCATAATAAACAGAAGAGGTGACAGAGGGCACCCCTGCCTAGTACCCTTCGAGATTTCAAAGGGTTCTGTTAAGTTATTATTAATAATTAGTTTAGCACTTTGCTGTGAGTAAATTGCTTTTATTCCTTCCAGGAATGTGCCCTCTATCCCTGTCATTTCCAAACATTTTATAAGAAAACGCCAGGATACGTTATCGAATGCCTTTTCGGCATCAATAAACAGTAAAGCTGCAGGGATTTCGTTTTTGCATTCTAAGTACTCAATAATATTTATTGTATGTCTTATGTTGTCTTTTATTTGCCTATTGGGTAAAAAACCAGCCTGGTCGGTATGGATAAGATTAACTAGGCATTTTTTAAGTCGAGTCGCCATTATATCTGCATAGATCTTATAATCATTATTCAATAGTGAAATCGGTCTGTAATTCTTAATATTCAGCCTATCCGAGTCAGGTTTCGGTATTAGCGTAATGTATGCCTCTTTCCATGACGCTGGTGTTCTTCCTTCTCTTAAAATCTCGTTCATTACTTCACATAGCACTGGTGTAATAAGTTCTTCTAAGACTTTATAATACTTGGCTGACAATCCATCTGGGCCTTGGGCTTTCCCCAGTTTCATCCTCTTTATCGCCTCTTGAATTTCCTCTGTTTTTATGGGTTTATTTAATAAATTTCTTTCCTCTTCCGATATACTGTTGATTCTGTTTTCTTCTAGATATTTTCCCATTTCTATTTCATCTTCTTCTTCTCTTTTATATAGGTTTTCATAGAATTTAAGGAAGCTCTTTTTTATTTCATTAGGGTCTTCCAAGATTTGGTCTTCTACTTTTATTTTATTAATAAGATTTTGTTTTCTTCTTTTCCTCAACTGCCACGCCAGGAACTTTCCAGTTTTATTTGCAGATTCAAATTTTTTTTGTTTCATTAACTTAATTCCCCATTCTACCTCTTGATTTATTAATGTTGAATATTGTGCTTGTATCATCTTATACAGTTGCTTGTTCCCTTCATCGCTCGGCTTTTCTATCAAATTCTTTTCACATTCTCTCAATTGAGTGATTAGCTCTTCCTTTTTTTGTTCTCTCTCCTTTCTTCTTTGACTATTTTGTTGTATCAAAAAATCTCTTAACACTGCCTTGCTGGCATCCCAAACTATATCCATGTTAGTCTCCTTATTAATATTTAAATCAAAATAGTCTTTTAAAGTAATTTTAGCCTTATCAATCACTTCTTCTTTTTCAAATAAATAATCATTCATTCTCCATCTGTAGATACCCTGGGTCTTCCAGTTTAAGTGTAATATTATTGGGTTGTGATCAGATAGTGTTCTGGGTAGTATCTCACATTTCGACACTCTTATTGTTAATTCTCTTGATATCCATATCTGATCCAATCTACTCCAGCTCTGATGCGGCTCTGAGAAATGTGTGAATTGTTTGGTCATGGGGTTTTTGAATCTCCATATATCTATTAAATCTAAGTTTTCCTCAAGGTCAATAAACGATCTCGGAAGTTTCCCTTGATTTAAGTTCTTCCTTTTCGAGCTTCTATCTAATTCCGGTTTTGGCACTCCATTTAAATCTCCAAGTAGAATCAATTTGTGATTCTCTAGATCTAATAAAACTTGTTCCAATTTTTTGAAAAACTCCATTTTGTTTGTATTTGGCGCATAGACCGTTACCACATTAAGTTTTTCTCCCTGGTAGTTGATTTGTACTCCTAGAATTCTTCCTTCCTCATCCTTACATATCAGTTTAGGTTCCAATTTCTCTTTCACATAAGTTACCACCCCTCTTTTCTTCTTTGAGTCTGAATTGATAAATTCTATTCCCAACTTTTTATTTATTAAAATATGTTTGTGTTTTTTGGCAACATGTGTTTCCTGGCAACAAATCACATCAATATTTTTTTTCCTTATGATTTTCTCAAATTTATTTCTCTTGGACTTTTCATTAAAACCATTCACATTCCACGACAGAAATTTAAGGGTCATTTCGACTAATTGCACTTTATCCTAATTTCCGATTTAAATTCTGGTGCCTCTATTTCCAATAGTTTCCACCTCTTCCTCCTCCTCCTCCTCTCCCGATCCCGCGTCCTCCGCTTCCTCCTCTGCTTCTACTTCACCCCCCTCCGCTCCCCCGGCCTCCTTCTCTCCCCTCCCCCTCCCACCTCCCACGTTTTTTTCCTCTCCTCCAGATCTTTCTTTTTCTTTACCCAGGTCTTTTTCGTATCTTCTCAAAAACTTTCCCGCTTCTTGTGTATCTATCAGTTTGAACTTTCTATTCTTGTAGAAAAAGGAAATCCCTTCTGGGAATTCCCATTTATACTGTATTGTATTTCTCTTTAGGACATTTGTTAATTGTCTATATCCTTCCCTTTTACGCAGAATCCTAATTGGAATTTCTTTAAAGACAATAATTGGACAGCCTCCAATCATTAACTTTCTTCTGTAGCTTGTTCTTAGTATAGTGTTCCTCATTTCCAATGAGTTAAATATTACTAAACAGTCACCAGGGATTTTTTTTTATTTAATTCGTTGCGATTTCCCTCTTATTCTAAACGCACTTTCTATCGTGTACGCAACTTGTTCTTCTTTTATTTCCAACCACTTTGCGAGTTCTTTAACCATTTTCCCTCTTATATCCTCGAGAGAAAGAACAAAGGACAAACAGGGGACACAGAAAGGGCTGAACTCCTCAATGCCTTCTTTGCCTCAGTCTTCTCCGATAAAGAAAACAATGCCCGACCTGAAAAATTTGGAGCAAATGATTCAGCAGAGGAAACACAGCCCAGAATAACTAAGGAGATAGTACAAGAATACTTGGCTAGTTTAGATGTATTCAAGTCTCCATGGCCAGATGAACTGCATCCAAGAGTATTAAAAGAACTGGCAGATGTGATCTCAGAACCACTGGCAGTCATCTTTCAGAATTCCTGGAGAACAGGCGAAGTCCCGGCAGATTGGAGGAGGGCAAATGTTGTCCCTATTTTCAAAAAGGGGAAAAGAGAGGACCCAAATAATTACCGTCCAGTCAGTCTGACATTAATACCAGGGAAGATTCTGGAGCAGATCATTAAGCAAACAGTCTGTGAGCACCTAGAAAGGAATGCTGTGATCACCAATAGTCAGCATGGATTTCTGAAAAATAAGTCATGTCAGACTAACCTGATCTCGTTTTTTGACAGAATTACAAGCCTGGTAGATGAAGGGAATGCAGTGGATGTAGCCTACCTTGATTTCAGCAGGGCATTTGACAAGGTGCCCCATGATATTCTTGTAAAGAAGCTGGTAAAATGCGGTCTTGACTATGCTACCACTCAGTGGATTTGTAACTGGCTGACTGACAGAACCCAAAGGGTGCTCATCAATGGTTCCTCTTCATCCTGGAGAAGAGTGACTAGTGGGGTGCCACAGGGTTCTGTCTTGGGCCCGGTCTTATTCAACATCTTTATCAACGACTTGGATGATGGACTCAAGGGCATCCTGATCAAATTTGCAGATGACACCAAACTGGGAGGGGTGGCTAACACCCCAGAGGACAGGATCACACTTCAAAACGACCTTGACAGATTAGAGAATTGGGCCAAAACAAACAAGATGAATTTTAACAGGGAGAAATGTAAAGTATTGCACTTGGGCAAAAAAAATGAGAGGCACAAATACAAGATGGGTGACACCTGGCTTGAGAGCAGTACATGTGAAAAGGATCCAGGAGTCTTGGTTGACCACAAACTTGACATGAGTCAACAGTGTGACGCGGCAGCTAAAAAAGCCAATGCAATTCTGGGCTGCATCAATAGGAGTATAGCATCTAGATCAAGGGAAGTAATAGTGCCACTGTATTCTGCTCTGGTCAGACCTCACCTGGAGTACTGTGTCCAGTTCTGGGCACCACAGTTCAAGAAGGACACTGACAAACTGGAACGTGTCCAGAGGAGGGCAACCAAAATGGTCAAAGGCCTGGAAACGATGCCTTATGAGGAACGGCTAAGGGAGCTGGGCATGTTTAGCCTGGAGAAGAGGAGGTTAAGGGGTGATATGATAGCCATGTTCAAATATATAAAAGGATGTCACATAGAGGAGGGAGAAAGGTTGTTTTCTGCTGCTCCAGAGAAGTGGACACGGAGCAATGGATCCAAACTACAAGAAAGAAGATTCCACCTAAACATTAGGAAGAACTTCCTGACAGTAAGAGCTGTTCGACAGTGGAATTTGCTGCCAAGGAGTGTGGTGGAGTCTCCTCCTTTGGAGGTCTTTAAGCAGAGGCTTGACAACCATATGTCAGGAGTGCTCTGATGGTGTTTCCTGCTTGGCAGGGGGTTGGACTCGATGGCCCTTGTGGTCTCTTCCAACTCTATGATTCTATGATTCTATGACTTTGAAGACGGTTTGGAAATTTTAGCTAGTGCAAAATTGTGGTCACCTAGGTACTGTTCAGTGCCAGTCAGTCAGTCTACATTATGTTTATAGTGTATTAATTATGCTGTTTGCCAGTGTATTTCCAGTCCCCATTTTAAAATTATGGTGCTCATAGTTACAGGTCACAGGGACAGCTGATACATGTTCAGGAGATTTTTCCAAAATAGGCATATCTCTAGCATGCAGGCAGCATTTGTGAGGGAATGATTTGGGTGTCTAAGCAGGGTCAACATGCACAGACCCACTCTCCCACTCATGGCTGGCCCAAGACATTTTAGCACCTGAGGCAAGCCATAAAATGGTGTCCCCCACACCAGGGAAGAAGGGAGGAGTGAAGATCTACATCGAGAACAAGGGTGAGGGTCAAAGCAACCTTACCTGATGGTTGAACTGGTAATCAATGGCAGGTGCAGAGTCCAGGAGACCCCAGAGGGCAGTCCCTGCGATTTTCCAAGAGGCCATTGTGGAGGCAACATTTGGAGCAGCTGCTGAGGAGGCAGCAGATTGGGCCTCCAAGGAACCCTGGCACTGCAACAGCAGCAGAGGCAATGCATTCCTCAGAGGCTTGATTTGCCACTTCTATGGATCCTGCTGACAGAGGCAGTTGCCTCACCTTGCTATATGAGTAAGCCAACCCTGCTCCTACCTCATGTGAGGCTGGATGCCTGAATAGGCCTTACGTTGCATGTGCACTGTGTTAGGATCGTCCTACTCTTGTGTAGGACCCTGGCAGAGACACATGCCCGACTGGCAAGTTCTCTCCCTCCTGGTCTGTCGTTTGGCAGCTTCAAAAGCTTTCTTCAGCCTGAACATCACAGTGACTGATACCAAGAGGCATCAGCACACTTAGGAACCTGCAGAGCATTTGCAGTTTGCGTAACAAAACTCAGTATCACAGCATTTTGGTTAATCTACTTTATTTACATATAATACACTTGGAGCATTCTACCTTAGCTCCTTCCTCTTTCTCATCAGACAGCAAAGAGAGAAAGAACAAAGGACAATAGTCCCACTTCATGGAACACAGTAACACAAAACATCCTGTCTCTGTCACTTCCCACACTGTGGAATGAAAACATACACCGTCATGTGATAGACAACAATCCCATGACTGCAAACACGGAGCAAGAATTCTCTGTCTAGTGGAAAGGTTTAGGATTCCAGTTTAAATTTGGTTGTCAGGTATAATTCCAAGAGGAATCGGTCTAATAAAAAGGTGGAATGAATCTGTGTTTCTTAATATTTCATGTATGTTGATATTGGTTGCATCTGCCAGGACCTTGACTCCACTGTTGCAGCAGATGAATTTCAAGAGATGTCCAGAGTACTGTTATGTTGGAAGAGTTTCAGTAAGTCTCAAGGATGCAAACAAGGTGCTTGGATTGGTCAGGGTGACAGTTTGTGTTCTGGACCCATGGCACTCTTGGCTGAAAAAAACTAACAGGGAAGGGACAGCTGGCTGGCCCAGGGGAAGTATTAATGCTTCCTTGTGAGAGGGACAGGTCCCTGTCTGCTTGAAGAAGGCAGTGGCAAAACCACTCATTAAGAAACTCTCCCTGGATTCAGAAAATCTAAGTAATTACCAGCCATTTGCCAATTTCTCCTTCTTGGGCAAGGTTCTTGAACAAGTGGTCACGGGCCAGATCCAGGCACTATTGGAGGAAATTGATTTTCTTAAAAAATAAATAAATTGGTTTTTCCATGTATACATCCTCTAACAATATTTCTCTAACAATTTTCCATATTTCCCCCCCTCCTCCCCTGGACTTCCCTCATATTCCCACTTTGTTTTATTTCCATATTACTCACCCTGCGTGTTGTTTCCCAAAATTTTCCCCATACATATAATCTTACTTTTTGTTATATACAATTGTGTTTATTTATTCAAACCCTGCCAGTGAGTCCAATTCTTTATGTTGCTTCTTCATATATGCTGTAAATGGTTCCCATTCTCTTTTAAAATCTTTGTTATCCTTTTCATGTAATTTATCTGTTCATTTTGCCAGTTCTGCATATTCCATAAGTTTCCCTTGCCATTGTTCTTTCGTTGGTATTTCTTCTGTCTTCCAATGTGGGAGTCATAAAGCCACGGTGAAGGCTTGTAATATTGCAGGGTGCCCCCTGACCTCGGCTGACCAGCACTCTGAGCTTTACAATGTATTGGAATGTATTAACCTTATATGGTTTGTGGGTGGGTTAAAGCCTTGACCGGATGAGGTAACGTGAGACATTGGCAAACAGCCATGCGGCTGGAGAGAGACAAAGGATAATAAAAGAAACGGCAGGAGGAGAGGAGAGTTCGAGAGGAGCTGCTCTTACCATCATGAAAATATTGCTGGCTCTCTGTGTCTTTATTTTATGTTAAACTTCGCCATTTGTAACGGCTGGCTCCGACAAGTGGTGCCCCGTGTGAGGCAGAATAAAAGAATACGTCTGAGGACTAAGAGGATTTTAAAAGAAAACCGTGTGAGGCAACTTAAGGAAAACAGTCTGAGGCAGACTGAGGCTTTTAAAAGGAAACCGTGTGAGGTTTTTCGATCCTAGCAAAGGATATCATCGGCTTACCACGCCTGGAAAGGGCTTCAAGCGCTAATCATCTTAAAAAGATCCCGGTGAGTTCGATCCCTTTTCATCTTTTATATATTGATTTTAGAAAAATGGGCAGCTCTTTGTCTGCTCCCCAACAGAAATTTTTAAAAGACTTAAAATTTCTCCTCTCCTCCAACGAATTGGAAGTTCCGGAGGGTGATTTAATACAGCTCATTCTGGCCATTGAAGAGCATTCCCCCTGGTTTCCTGCAGATGGGACTTGGGAATTAAAACTTTGGGACAAGATCGGGGAACATTTTCATGGGCACCCCAGCATAAGTGTTCGGATTCTAAATGCATGGTGCAAGGTTCGTTACGCCATGGACTCTTTATCACCAAAAAATATATCCATGGCTGCATTGCCAACACAACCTTCAGCTTCTTTACTCCAGCCTGCTGTGTTAGAATCTGTTCCAATACTTGCTTTGCCAGCAGCTCCAGACCCCAAACCTCCAGACTACAGTTCCTCACCAGAGGACCCAATCCTGCAAAAATACCGTGGTCTGGCTGGCAATGATCCTGCTCTTTCAGCGGCAGAACCAGAACCAGAACCTTTTCAACGTGCAGTCCTTGCCTGTTCCTTAATTCAGGATACTATGGCATTCCCTGTTATTGTGCCCCCTGCTGGTGCCCCGGCAGGCACCCAAGCCCAACACCAACCTTTTGACTTTAAGATCTTGAGAGAGCTGCAACAGTCAGTAAAGGCCAATGGACTCCAAGCCCCATATACGCAGGCGCTCTTAGAAGCCACATTAGCCCAGCTCTTGGTTCCAGAGGCCCATACAGTGTTACCCCCATCAGCTGGTGTTTTGTTTGCCCACAAATGGGAAACTGCCTGCCGTGCTTATGCTCCAGCCTTGTTACAACAAGTCAGAGGAAATAATCCAAATGTTACCCTCGCAGACGTCTTAGATGCCATGTTGGGGCGTGGTCCCTTCGCTCAAGCTTCAGTGCAAGCCACACTGCTGCAAATCTTATTGAGGGACACTGCTCTTGCTGCTAAACAAGCAATGAGAAAAATCCCAGAACCCAGTATTCAATCAAGGTGGGGTTCAATCAGGCAAGAGGCAAGAGAATCATATTCTTCCTTTATGGACAGGCTGCTTACAGCAGTGAGTCGCCAAATTGAAAATCCTGAAGCCAAACAAATAATTATGAAACAATTGGCCTTTGAAAATGCCAATGAGGATTGTAAGGTTGCGTTACGACCGATAATACACAATCCTGCCACAGACACAGCAGCCATGCTTCGCATTTGTCAGTCTGTCGGAACAGCCAGCCACAAGGCTTATCTGCTGGCAGCAGCGCTAAATGAAAACCAGCCTGTAGCCACTGATACAACTTGTTTCCAGTGTGACAAACCAGGATCACCGATACCCCAGTGGGGGTAGAACAGTGGCCTCTACCAAAAGAAAAATCCGCAGCAGCGGCACCGGCTATCTCTGACCAGCTTATTTCTGAACAATTGACTTTTGGCCACATTGAACCATCTTCATCCCACTGGCTCCAGCAGACAGGGAACGGTTTGCTTTTACATTGCCAGCACATCACAATTCGCAGCCCACCCAGCGATATCAGTGGGTTGTCCTGCGTCAAGGCATGCGGAACTCCCCTACACTTTGTCAACATTTTGTGGGTGAAGCATTGAAACCTTTCCGCATGCGCCACCTAGAGGTGCTGCACATGAGCTGCATCTGGCAGTGTTTGCCTTCCTAACCATTTGCCTTGCCATCCTTTGCTGCACCGTTATACAAGGAAGAGAAGCAGACGACCTGTCCAGTTGAAACCACCATATTTCACCTCATCGGCTGGCAAGCCGCTGTCACCTGAATCCTACTCTGGCTGGCAGTATCCACGGCTCAGCCACTTTCGAACTAGAAGAACAGCGTTGTTGAATAAGACTTTTAGGGGAGAAAATTATCATAAGATATGGAGGGATAATATTTTTGTACAAGATATGATTATGTTTGCCAGTTTATTGCATGCTTCTAAATGTTGGGTGTGTATGCCAGTCATTCCGGCATAATGCTTCATGGTGTGCCTGTCAATGGATCTTTTCAATTTACTAATTATTATATCCCCTAAGCAAACTTTTTGGCCTCCAGTACAATTGACCCTCCATGAGCCTGCCCCCATTTATTTTCAAATTAAGGAGGGGAAAGAATCATGGGGCATATATCCAAACTGTCAATATACATTGAATTTCACTTTTAATAGCTCTTGTTCTCTTACAGGAATATACAGTGACCAATCTCAGTGCTATAGGAGTGACACCAGTGCATGGCTAATAAATTAGAAAGGAAGCCTACCATGCAGCTTGGAATCAGAATTCTTATATTCTTGGCTTCCTGATGGAAGTTGGCTTCGACATTTATTGATTTTAGTGATCATTATAGTAGTTATTTGTGTTATTTTGTGTTGCTGTATCCAATGTATTCCTTCCTTAATTTCTATATGTACTGCATGGTTCTCCAGTCCGCGGCCCGCTTCCGGTGTCACAAGAGTCGCTTATCGCGCACGATATAACCGTATTGGTACTGACTTATATGACTCTGATTAATAAAATAAAGAAAGAGGGCATGTGGGAGTCATAAAGCCACGGCGAAGGCTTGTAATATTGCAGGGTGCCCCCTGACCTCGGCTGACCAGCACTCTGAGCTTTACAATGTATTGGAATGTATTAACCTTATATGGTTTGTGGGTGGGTTAAAGCCTTGACCGGATGAGGTAACGTGAGACATTGGCAAACAGCCATGCGGCTGGAGAGAGACAAAGGATAATAAAAGAAACGGCAGGAGGAGAGGAGAGTTCGAGAGGAGCTGCTCTTACCATCATGAAAATATTGCTGGCTCTCTGTGTCTTTATTTTATGTTAAACTTCGCCATTTGTAACGGCTGGCTCCGACATTCCAAGCTTGTGCTAATATAATTCTTGCCGCTGTTGTTGCATACATAAATAATTTCCAAATTTCTTTTTTAAAATCTTGATCTAAAATTCCTAAGAGGAATGCTTCTGGTTTCTTAACAAAAGTCTTTTTAAGCATTTTTTTCAATTCATTATATAACATTTCCCAATAATTTCTAGCCCTTTTGCACTCCCACCACATATGATAAAATGTACCATCTTTTTCTTTACATTTCCAACAGGTTTTAGATCCCTTTTTATACATTTTTGCCACTTTCTGTGGTGTAATATACCATCTATACATCATATTCAAATAATTCTTTCAATAAGATACAATCTGTAAATTTTAAATTCACCTTCTGCATCTTTTCCCAATCTTCCAGTTGTATATTATGACCTAAATCCTGAGCCCACTTTATTTGTGCTGACTTTACCATTTCATCCAGCGTTTCCCCATATAACAGGAGATTATACATTTTTTTATGTAATTTCGTATCACTCTCAATTATCTCTTTTTGAAAGTTTGACACTGTGTAGCTCAAACCTTTCTTATTGTCTTCCTTAAACTGTTCGTTCAATTGTCTATGATGTAACCAACTTTGCAATGTAGTCTTTAGTTCTTCATATTCTTTCAGCTTTAACCCTTTTTCAGCCCCTATTAATAATTCTCTGTATGTCAGCCAACTGGAGGAAATTGATTTTCTAAATCCATATCAGTCAGAATTTAGGCCCAGGTTTTGCAAAGAAACCTCTTTGGTCACCCTGTATGATGATCTCTGTCGAGAGGCAGGCAAGGGAAATGTGTCCCTGTTAATTCTCCCCAACCTCTCAGTGTATTTTGATACCATCAACTATGGTATCCTTCTACTTGGATGGTCCAGAGGATGATGCTTGGTGAGTGCTCTTCATCTCCGTTTGGGGTTCCTCAGGGTTTGATTTTATCCCCTGTGTTGTTGACCATGTATCTACATGAAACCTCTGAGTGAGGTCAACTGGAGTTTTGGAGTACGTTGTCAGCAATATGCTGATGACACACAGCTCTATTCCTCCTTTGCATCTGCAGGTGTGGCAGTGGATGTGTTGGACCACTGTCTTGCCTCTGTAATGGACTGGACGAGAACCAGTAAAGTGAAGCTTAATCCAGATAAGGCTCAGGCACTGTTAGTGGGTCGTTTTCTGGACTGGATAGATTGGAGGTTGCCCATTCTTGATGGGTTTGCACTCCCCATGAGGGAATGGGTACATCTTGGGAGTACTCCTGGGTCCATTGCTGTCAGTTGAGGCTCAGGTGGCCTTGGTGGGGCAGAGTGCCTTCCATCAGCTTTGGCTGATGGCCCAGCTGCACCCCTATCTGGACAGAGCTAACCTAACTTCTATCATCTGTGCTTTGGCAACATCTAGGTTAGATTTCTGCAATGTGTTATACATAGGACTGCCTCTGAAGAAGGCTGCTGCAAAATTTGGTAGTCAGATTGCTCACCAGAGCAATACAGTTTGAGCATATAATGCCAATCCTAGCCCAACTGCACTGCGTGCAAGTTAGTTTCTGGGCCCAATTCAGAGTACTGGTTTTGACCTATAAAGCCTTAACCAGCTCAGGAATGCAATATCTCAAGGACCACCTCTCCCTATATGCACCGTCCCTGATGCTCTTTCTTGTGTGCCTCCACCATGAGAGGTCTGGAGGGCAGCAAAATGAGAATGGGCCTCTTCTGTGGTGGCTTCCCACTTGTGGAAGGCTTTCCCCAGAGAGGCTTGCCTGACACCATCATTGCATATCTTTAGACACCAGACAAAAACATTCTTCTTCCAGGCCTAATTAAACAACCTATGACCTTTTAAACTGTTAGGGTTATTGTTTTTGCTTATTACTATGTTACATATTTTTGTGTTTTTATATTGTAAATTCCCCTGTAATCCTCAGAAGAAGATGAAGATATACATTTAACGATGATGATGATGATATGGGACTTGTTTCTTTTTCTGCAGCTTGACATATGGTCCAAGTCCAACTATTTCAAAAGGCAAGTTTCTTTTGTTTCTAAATGGTGTCTGCTTTATGTTATGTTATTTTATTTCATATTTGAATATGACCTTGTATATACACTGCTTTCAAAATGTGCACATACAGTGGAACCTCATTTTGTGGCCGGGATCCGTTCCAGAGCCCTGGTCCCTAGCCAAAAATGACGCGGGCCAAAGTGCATGCATGAGCGGCAAACCCGGAAGTAACCCGGAAGAGCTAGGTTTCAGGAGAAGTGTTGCTGATAGTTGTCTTTACCTGAAGGGGTCAGGTGCGACACAGGAGGCTGTGCAGGTTTTTGTTGACGATCTTTTGTTTCCATGACAGACAGGTGCACAGGTAGAGAAGTTTGCTAAGGAGCTTGGCAAAAGGTTCAAGCTCAAGCAGCTTGGAGCTGTTCGGATTTATCTTGGTGTGAATGTTTTTAGAACACAAGATGGAAGTTTTTTGCTCAGCCAGAGAGGTAAAATTGAGCAACTGCTTCAAAGGTTCAGGATGAGTGATTGTGCAGGTGTCAGGACGCCTATGGAGGCTGGTTACGTGAAAGACAGCCAGCAAGTAGAACGCTCTGCGTTCGAAAACGCTGAAATCTTTCAGTCAGCTCTAGGAAGTTTGCTGTATCTGTCCCAGTGGAGCAGACCAGACATAGCGTTTGCTGTTAATCTGCTCAGCAGAGAAGCTTCAAATCCTAGTGTGCAGGCCTGGAATGGTATCAAGAGGGTGCTACGGTATCTCCAGGATACCAAAGATTTTTGCCTTAAGTTGTCAGCTCAGGGTGAGGTAAAGCTGACCTGTTGGGTGGACTCGGATTGGGCTAACTTGGATGATCGCAAGTCTGTGTCCGGCCTAGTGGTGAAGTTTGGGAACTCAGTAGTTGGGTGGAGGTCCAGAAAGCAAAGCCTTATAGCTCTTTCATCCATTGAGGCTGAGTTCAGTGCTCTTTCTGAAGCGTGCAGAGAGCTAGAGTTCTATGCTTGTTTGGTACAAGAGCTCTGTGGAGTGAATAGTTTGCCCGTCACGGTTTTCGAAGACAACCAACCGTGCCTAAAATTGGCCGAGACGGGGCAATTCAAGGCCAGGACCAAACACCTAGACATTCGCTTTCAGAACGTGTGTCAGAGTGTTCACGAGGGATTGGTTGCGCTGAAGTACTGTCCCTCAGCTAAGAACCTCGCCAATGGTTTCACAAAACCACTGACCTTCCAGAGACATGGAGAGTTCTGCAAAGGTCTGGGTTTGGGTTAACAGTGAGTATGTGTTTCCCCTCAGACGCAAAGCAAGAGGGGGTGTAGAGTTTGGTGATTATTGGGTTAACTTATAGAGTTTGGTGCTTCGTGTCTGAGGGAGGGTTTTTTCTATAAGAAGTCAGTCAGGATGTCACATCCCAGTTTCTTTGATCTGTGATTCTTGTTTCGTTTTCCGTCAGAGCTGAGTCGGAGTGTGTTTGAACTATGAGAAGAAAGATGTGTGAAAGCTCGGATGGAATGATTTACTGCTTGTAAATAATAAAGCTTCTAGATTAGAAGATTCTGTCTCTGGACTGTTTCACTCCCTATTCTCCAACAAACAGCAATGCCGCTGCATCTCTGCTACTACTGCCTCAGCTGAAGTGTTTTCCCAGAAGATTGCACTGAGAGGGAAAGCAGTGTTTTTTGGCGCAGGGAAGCGTACTGGACAGGCAGAAGTCCAACATTATCTGAAAGTATTTGGTTCTTTGCTTGCAACTCTCTGAGGCCAGCAAAGCCAAACAGGATCTGTTATCTTGATACACCTGTATAGGACATGCCACTTTGACTCTGACATCCTGAAACAGTTGCATCAACCATTCACAATCCATGAGTGAAAATGACAGAGCATTGAGTTCAGTTTCACATGAACCTAGGCTTACTGCCGTCTGCTTCTTGCACAGCCAGTCGAACAGACAGTGGTTGTACAGAAGTGCTTGTACCATCCGTGGTGTCACTTCCAAAACTAGCACCTGCAAAAATCTCAAGACCTCCAGTCTTCTGACTCATGAACTTCAGTCTGTAGTGCAAAGTGCCCTTCAGATAGCGTGCTATACGCTTGAGAGCTTTCCAATCCTGAACAGTAGGATTGTTACCATGTCTGCTAAGCAGATTAGTGCTTACAGCTATTGTCACGGCTAAAATGGCCGCTGTTTCTTTAATGCTTAAAAAAGCTGGGTCAGCATGAGTCAGTGGCCTGCACCGGGTTGTGTATATATAGAGTGAGAAATGTTTTGTTGGGTTGGTTAGTGAAAGCTGGTAGTGTTGATGTGTGTGCAGTTGGTCAGTCGCTTTTGCAGAAAGACTTTTAAGAATAAAAGCAGAAAGCACTCTGCAAGGATATTCTTGTGGACTCTTTTATGCCGACAAGGGTCCGAGGACCAGGCTGAGGCAACAAAGGGAGGTCAGAACCCTTTCCTTTTTTTGCTTTTTACGAACACTGACAGCTATATCAGGTCTTGAACATCTGGCAATGAAATTCAGTTTGCCTATAATGCATCTGTACAGTGTGGTGTCAGAAAATGCTTCAGCAGTACCGTCTACCTGGTAACCTGTTACCATTGGTGTGTCTACAGGATTTGCATCAATCAAATTCAGCCTGGTTAATACATCAGCAATTTTCTGCGTTTGGTGTACCAGAAAATTACCTGCCTGGTCTTTCTCTACCTGCAGAGAAAGATAGTTGGATACCTCACCAAGATCCTTCATGTCAAAGTGCTCCTTCACTTGAGCTAGGGTGCTTTGCTACAAAGCCTGATTTTTCTAAAAGAAAAGCATATCATCAACAAAGCATAAACAATACAGTTTGCTTTGCCCCTCCTCTTTGACAAACACACATGGATCAGCTTTGCCTTGGTGAAAACCTAGAGAAAGCAATGTCTCACTTTGGTGTTCCAACACCTAGTACTCTGCTTGAGACAATATAGGGATTTCTGTAGTTTACAGACCATTCCCTTCTTTACCTGCACTCCATCAGGTGGAAGAATGTATAGCTCCTCTCCCAAAATTCTGTACAAAAAAGCTGTGTTCACATCGTGATGAGAAACGTGAAGTTTCTCTTCTGCAGCAATCTTGAGCATAAGCCTGATGCTCTCATACTTGATGGTGGGTGAGTAGGTCTCGTGGTAATCCTGTCCTGGTACCTGTGAAAAACGTCTGGTGACCAATCTGGCTTTGTGCCTGACAACTTTGCCATTCTAGTCTGTCTTGGCCTTAAAGACCCATTTACTGCCCACCAGCCTCATTCCTGGGACTACTGGCACCAGCTCCCAGGTTTTGTTCCTATTCAAGGAATCAATTTCAGCATTCGTGGTATTAAGCCAAGGCTCAGCATCTTTAGAGGTTAACTCCTGCACCACTTGGAAGCTTGATGGTTCCCACACCTTCTCTGAGCTTCTAACAACAGCTGTTGCTGTCTTAGCAAACTCATCAGCAAATTTCTTTGGAGGTTTGCTTTTGTGGCCCTTTCAGATCTGTGTACTAGACACAAGTCTTCAGCACTCATCTCCTCTTTCTTAGGAGAATGATGGCCAATGGTGAACAGTGGTTCTTCCCGTTCAGTGTCAGATGCACCAGATGGTCTGAGTGAGGCCTTTGCACTCTTGTAGTTTGCTGTGTCATCACTTACAGATAGGTAGCCGTGTTGGTCTGCCATAATCAAAATAAAAAAAATCCTTCCAGTAGCACCTTTAAGACCAACTAAGTTAGTTCTTGGTATGAGCTTTCGTGTGCAAGCACACTTCTTCAGATACACTGAAACAGAAGTTGCCAGATCCTTCTATATAGTGAAAAGGTGGGGAGGGGTATTACTCAGAAGGGTGGTGGGAATGGGAGATAGGCAGATAGCTGGGATGAGCCTGCTGACGACTCTTAACGACTGTAATGGGTCTTACAGGAAAAGGCAAGGGGTGAGAAGGTAAGAAATGGCTTAGTCATGTATAAATGGATCCCATTATACATGACTAAGCCATTTCTCACCTTCTCACCCCTTGCCTTTTCCTGTAAGACCCATTACAGTCGTTAAGAGTCGTCAGCAGGCTCATCCCAGCTATCTGCCTATCTCCCATCCCCACCACCCTTCTGAGTAATACCCCTCCCCACCTTCTCACTATATAGAAGGATCTGGCAACTTCTGTTTCAGTGTATCTGAAGAAGTGTGCTTGCACACGAAAGCTCATACCAAGAACTAACTTAGTTGGTCTTAAAGGTGCTACTGGAAGGATTTTTTTTATTTTGTGTCATCACTGTCACTGTCAACAGCACTACCACCTTAGCTGGGTTGTGCGTGTGTGTTTTTCAGAAAAACATAGAATTGGAAGGGACCCTGCGGGTCATCTAGCCCAACCCCCTGCAATGCTTTTTAGCTTGCATTGATCTCAAAAACCTTCAGTGCCTTTTTTTTTTAGTTGGATAGGCAATTGACAGGCTGCAATCAACAGGCTTGTTTCACAAATAAAGGAGAAGGAGGGTTGCTGGCTTGGTTTGGTTTGCCTTTGTTCTAGTTTTTAGCATGTGCTTAGTACTGTAGTTTAAGGCTATGAGCGGCCCTGATATCTATGGGTGGAGGGCAGTACTAGTACTACTACTACGACTACTACTAGTAATAATAATAATTGTAGGGATGATCACGGAGTGGGCAGTGGGGTCCGGAGGGAGCACACTCCCCACCAGCAGGCAGCCACAGTCTGCCTGCACGCGTGACCTTGGGGTGCAGGGCACACACACACACACACACACACACCCCAGACAAGCCACAGCTGTCTGAACATCGTTCCCTCTGTCTAACCTTTTGAGGTCTCAGTAGTCTGTGGTGTCCTGTCTGTAACCTTTGTCTCTGAGACCTTTTGTCTCCTTCATCATACACTGTGCAAGGGGAAAATGACGCGGTGGAAACAGGTGCCAAAATAACTTTGTACCACCCCACGATCTCGGGACTGGAAGATGTGTAAAGGTCACAGCCCAAAATGTATCTGCCTGGTTTGCATATTTGTCTCAATAAAAGGAGGCTCCACGGGGCTGGCCGGCAGCTTGCATGCAGCCCACCTGTGCGCAGCTCACCTGCATTATCAACTCCTGCCTCATGTCCATCACTTCATCTGGTGCCCAGGTCCGTGGGGCTGGTTTTACTCACTTCGCTCGGCAAGAGCTACAGATGCGTCCCCGCATCCTATACAGGATCCCGGTGAGTATAGGAAGGAAGGAACGTGAGTATGGGGAGTTCCCTTTCTGCGCAACAGCTGAAACATTGTAACGCGTTGCAGTGCATACTTTAAAAAGCACAGCACCACTGTTCGTGTGCAGACTTAAATGTCCTATTGAAAGTAATTCATACCCAATGTCCGTGGTACCCTGAGGCTGGTTCCTTTAGGCTCCAGGATTGGGAACAAATAGGACAGACCCTGCACTCAGAGCTCAGAGCCCAAGTGCGAGTTCTGCAGGTTTGGCATTTCTGCCGAGATGCCATTCAGCAATTCGCTCCTGTTCAGCGTTTTGCTCCCATAGAGAGTAAGGCTTTGCTTTCAGTTGTTAGGCCACCATCCGCAGAAGTTCAGCCTGTACTTTCTCTTATCAATCCTCCATCTGTTCTTTCCACCCCGCCAAGGTTGTCAGTGACAACGCCGCTGAACCTGATTTTTAAGAAGCCAGCGTCTGAGAAGTCAGTTTCTGAGGCTTCTCAGGTTTCTCAGCAATCCCCTCTCCTATCTCAGCCCAATCTTTCCTGTGACACCTCATTTCAGCCCTCAAGTCTGTCTGACTTAGCAGGCATAGCAGTGCCTCCTGAGTCGGTAAAGGCTCAGAAGGCAAACACCTCTGCTGTCCGGCAAATGGTTAAGGAGGCAAAAGCATCTTCTCACCTAACTGTGGAAGAGCTTGCTGACCTAAACATGCTGTGTCTGGTTACATGGGCACCGGATGGTCAGGGCCAACAGGTTAGCTGTTGGGACCCTCTGCCTTATTCTGTTATCAGAGAGGTGACAAAAGCCGAAGATGAATTGGATTTGACCAGTACCTATCTAAGTGGACTGGTGGAGGATGAGTCCTCAAACTTTGCCAAGATTCCTTATGATTGGAAAGCCCTGATGAAAGTCGCTATGAACCTGCAAACTCAATTGCTCCAGGAACTGTTTCCTGTGATTTCTGCATGCACCCTACATGCCTTTCAAGCTCATAAAACTAGTGCGCTTGCAGGTGCTTTGCATCACTCAAGGAACAGCCAGTAATCGGGTCTTAAGGAAATCAGCCCTGAGTGCTCACTGGAAGGACAGATCCTAAAGCTGAGGCTCCAATACTTTGGCCACCTCATGAGAAGAGAAGACTCCCTGGAAAAGACCCTGATGCTGGGAAAGATTGAGGGCACAAGGAGAAGGGGACAACAGAGGACGAGATGGTTGGATAGTGTTCTTGAAGCTACCAGCATGAGTTTGACCAAACTGCGGGAGGCAGTGGAAGACAGAAGTGCCTGGCGTGCTCTGGTCCATGGGGTCATGAAGAGTCGGACACGACTAAATGACTAAACAACAACAACAAATAGTCCAGTGTGCTCTATTCCAGTGCTTGCCTAAACTATTAATAAAAAGAGTTTTAGAGGAAGGTGTCTTATGCCATGTTATCCCTCTAGCCTAGTATTTACTCTGACCAGCAGCAGCCCTTCAGGGTTTCAGGAACAGATGGAGCTTTCCCATTCCCTGATGTTACCTGAACCTATTTATATATATCAGTCTAGAGATTTTGCTTAAGCGTCTACCTGTCTTTTTTTTTTTTTTTTTTTTTTTTTTTTTTTTTTTGCTAAGGCATCAACATGTTAAAAGACTTACCAGGTGAATTGCCAGCTGTAATAAGAGACTTTTCAGTGGTGGCCCCAGAGCTGCGGAACTCTGCCCCTTTGAGGATGCAGCAGGTCTCATTCCTTGCCATGTTCAAGAGGGCTTAGAAGCCCACTTTCAGTCTTCAAAGCCCACTTAAACATGGCAAGGGATGAGGTGGAAAATATTCCCTGCATAATTTGCTATTTCAACCCTCTTTGCTATGGTCAACCCCTATGCCAAGCCAAAATTTAAATTAAAGGGAAACTTGCACTCCCTCTGCAGGCAGGATGTGGTGATGGTTCACTGGGCATGAAGAATTCATGGAGGAGACAGGAGACAATAGCTATGAGACATGGCACCTCAACCAAGCCCCCATGGTCAGGGCAGACTATCTCGAACGTGCCCTTGCTTGTGAACTTTTCAGGGGATCAGGCCAGAAATGATTGACTACAAGAAGCTGGCCTAGATAAAAAGGCCAACACAACCAGAGAGCTGGTATGTGTGTGTGTGATTGGTTACTCAGAGAATATGCAGCACTCAGCTGGCTGGACTGCAATCCTTCAACGGCAAACTCCAACTGATAAGTTGTGACTGTGAGAGAGGCCAGACCTGGGAGGACAGCCAGCAGCAATAAATAATGATAAAGCTCATTTTCCTCCGGCCGAGTCCTTCGGAATCGCCTCCCGACATGATTAAATTACCTGAGTCTTTGATGAGGCCTCAGGCACATCCCCCATTCAGCAGAGAATCAAAGCAGCACACAGAAGTGATGAGATTTATGGCTACATGGCTAAAGAGTTTTATTTCTCGCTACGCAGACAGAAAAGAAACATCCTCTCTCTATGAAAGCAGAGAGCAACTGAACAACAAAGGAACAAAGGAACAGGAAACCACTAACGTCACATCCGTCTCCCATCTCCCATCTCCCGTGAGACTTCCAACAGTATGGAATGTCTGGAATGTAAACAGAGTCTTGTGACTCCAAAGCACTGCTGAGTGGCAAACAGAAACCAACATCCTCCCCCTTTCTGTGAACACCACTGGGCAGTGTGTCAGTACAATCTCAGTAAAAACCCAATTTCTGTACATAGGTACAGTGTTGATCCCTTGTAACAACCTTGGACAATAAATCAGCAGGAATTTCATTACCTGGCATGTAGGACACCGTTACGAGTCCTTTTTGAACACATTCTCTAGCATGTTGCAGCTTCAATGGCTAGTGCTTCGTGCTTTGCTTACAACCTTCAGAAGTCAGCAAAGCCAAACATGCTTTGTTGTCCTGATAAACCTGGATTGGACACTTTACAGGAATTCTCATGTCTTGACACAATTGTAACAGCCATTCACAATCCACAAGTGAATAAGACAGTGCATTCAGTTCAGCTTCACAAGAACTCAAGCTTACTGTTGTTTGCTTCTTGCACGACCAATCAAATAGACCCTGGTTGTACATATAGCAAACTCCAGGCGTACTTTTCCTATCTGTAGTGTCACTTCCAAAACTCGCATCAGCAACTATCCCAAGACCACCAGACTTCTGATTGTTAAATCTCAGTCTGTAATGCATAGTGCCTTTCAAATAGTGTGCTATGTGTTTCAGAGCTTTCCAATCCTTAACAGTAGGATTGTTGACTTGTCTGCTTAGCAAAATAGTACTCACTGCAATGTCAGGTCTTGAACATCTGGCAATGAAGTTCAGTTTGCCTAGCACACTTGTGTACAGTGTAGTGTCAGAAAATGCTTCTTCAGTATCCTCTACCAGCTAACCTGTTGTCATTGGTGTGTCTACAGGGTTAGCATCCGTCAGGATTAGTTTGATTAACACATCAGCAATTTTCTGTGACTGGTGTACTAGAATATTACCATCTCGGTCTCTCTCTATTTCCAGAGACAGGTAGTTGGTTACCTCACCAAGATCTTTCATGTCAAAGTGCTCTTTCAGTTGAGCTTGGGTGCGATTGTACATTTTGACATCCTTCCAAAAGAAAAGAATATCATTAACATAAAATAAGCAATACAGCTTCTTTTGCCCTTCCTCTTTGACAAATACACATGGATCAGCTTTACCTTGCTGAAAATCTAGAGAAAACAACACTTCAGTGAATTTAGTGTGCCAGCACCATGCACTTTGTTTGAGACCATATAGGGACTTCTTCAGAGAACAAACAAATCCCTGTTTTACTTGTACGCCATCAGGTGGAAGCATATAAAGTGATTCACCTAAGGTTCTGTGCAAAAATGCTGTATTCACATCGTGATGAGAAACGTGTAGATTCTCTTCTGCAGCAAGTTTGAGCATAAGCCTAATGCTCTCATATCTCATGGTGGGTGAGTAGGTCTTGTGATAGTCTTCTCCTGGTACCTGTGAAAAACCTCTGGCTACCAATCTGGCATTGTGTCTCACTATCTTGCCATTCTGATCTGTCTTTGCTTTGAATACCCATTTGCTGTCAAGCAGTTTCATCCCTGGAACTGTTGGCACTAGCTCCCATGTTTTGTTCCTCTCTAAGGAATCAAGCTTCATCAAGGAATCAAGCTTCATGGCAGTTAACCATGGCTCAGCATCCTTCGAGTCCAAAGCCTGGATCTCTTGGAAGTTTGAAGGTTGAAATACCTTCTTGGAGCTATTAACAGCAGTTACAGCTTTAGCTGCTTTAGCAAATTCATCAGCAAATCTCTTTGCAGGTTTTCCTTTTGTGGCTCTTTCAGACCTGCAAATTAGACGTAAGTCTTCAATGCTCTCCTCTTCTCTCCTCCAATTCTCGACCAGAGCCTTCAGAGGGTCGCAGAGAGGCCTTAGCACTCTTGAAATCCTCTTAATCATCTGAGTCAGTTTCAGATTCAGAATCGGAACCTTCATCAGTGGGTATGGGGTTTTGCTGCTGTTTATCCTCAGTCTCTTCACTGTCATCAAGATAACATTGGAAAATTCCCACATCCTCCCCCCACTTGGTATTGTACTCAACACTTCTAGTGTGCCTAACTGTGTTAGTATCAGTCATCATTACTCTGTAAGAACCTTTCTGATATCCTAGAAAAATACCAGGCAAACCACGTTTGCCTAACTTGGATCTTTGTGGTGTGTGAACGCAAATGTCAGAACCAAAAATTCTCATGTGCTTGATGTATGGTTTCTTGCCAAACACCTTTTCATAGGGGGTACAACCAATCGGTGATGACAATCTGTGATTATAGATATAAACAAAACAGTTGAGCGCTTCTGCCCAATAACTCTCTGGAAGATTGGCATCATGCAGCAAGGTTTTCAAGCCTTGAAGCAATGTTTGGCTTGCCCTTTCACAAAGTCCATTCATCCAAGGAGACCGTGGACTTGAAAGGTCATGTTGAATTCCTTTCTCAGTCAGAAAAGCTTCAAACTGCTGAGAAGTGAATTCTCCCCCTCGATCTGTAAATAAACATTTCACTTGTTTATCATGCACATTTTGCAACCAAGCACAGAATTCCCTGAACCTAGGAAACGCTTCTGATTTCTGCTTCAGTTTGAACACATAAATATACCTGGAAAATGAATCAATGAGAACCATGAAGTACCTGGCTCCACCCAAAGAGGGCGATAGTGGACCAACGAGATCAGCATGCACTACCTGGTATGGTACTGTAGCTTGTCTACTAGACACCTTACCTTTTGCAGCCAATTTCACCTTGTTTGCTGCGCATGCCTTACACTTCATGTGGTACCTGTAGGGTTTAATAGTCATACCTTCAAATAAGGCAGGCATTTTGGAAACTGCCTCGAAGTTTAAATGACCAAGTTTCCTGTGATAATCATGAATACATCCTGCATGCAAAACCTTGTTAGTACCTGCAATACAACAAGTTTCATCCTGCACAACATCAACAGAATCATCATAATGCAATACAAACAAATGAACAACATAATCAGCATGCAATACAAAGTCATCTTTCTTGGTGATGGTGCACTTCCTCTTCTTGAAGGAAACGTCTCTGTCCTGTTCAGTCAGCTGCGAGACGCTCAATAGGTTGTGTGCAGCATCTGGAACAAAAAGAACGCTGCGTATCGATGCATCCAAGCTGTGAAGAACAACCGTTGCATAGCCCTGACTGGAGATTGTGTGGTCATCCGCTTGGTGAGTCGCACCTTCCTGTGGAGTAAAGGACACGAACAGGTGTTTGTCTTTTCAGACGTGCCTGGTAGCTCCCAAGTCGACCATGAAGAAAGAAAGACAAGTATACCCCTGTTGTACCAGTTGTGCTGGTCCCGGGGGGAAGGTTACCGTTGGCGTGGTGAAAGTCTGGTCCTGGGTCACGAGTCTGGAAGCAGTTCACAAAGAGCGAGGCGGCGTCCGAAGCAGGAAGCTGGGCGGGGACAGGAACTCTGGAAGGACAGGTCTGGGTCCGGGCAGAAGCAGGTATTCAACGACGTTGCTCCCACAACCTGGGACCGGGCTGACTGGCCTTTATCTTCTCTGAGGCCAGGGGCGGTCCCGGCGCCCAGGTGACCTGCCTCTTCTGGCCTTAAAGCAAGCACCACTCCTGGGAGAAACCAGTTCCCTCCGCCTCTCTGCCCTGAGCCTCTGCAGCTCAGGAGAGGCTGGAGGGTTACTGGACCCAGGGGGAGACTCACCTTCCCCTGACAGGGCTGGGAGAGGCGCACCTGTAGGCACTGTGTCCTCAATCACCTCTGGAGCCAGAGAAGAATCACCTGGTGCCTGCTCCTGAGGATCCGGCACAGGTGCAGGCACTTCAGATCAAAGGCCCTGCCCCAGCTCAGCCAGCCCTGGAGGCGGGGACTCCTGTGCAGGCTGCGGTTCCTCCGGTTCAGCCTCTGAATCGGATTCCCAGGCCATCACACCAGTTCCACTTTGGGAACTACCTGCAGTTGGATTGACCAGTTCAAACCTCTGGTGTCGTTACCTTTCTTCCATGGGACTAGAGCTTTTGCTCTACCTTGGTCTGAAGAAACAGTGTTGACCCTTGCAACCTTCAGGTGTGGCTTTGTCTCTGCTGTGGACAAACCATGTACCTCACTCAAGACCTCAGTGTCTGAAACCTGGTTTGAGCTGCTAGCCACAGCTATACTGTCAGTGTTTGTAAAAAAAACCAAAAGGTTCTGACCTCCCTTTGTCACCTCAGCCTGGTCCTCGGACCCTTCTCGACATAAAAGAGTCCACGAGAAAAGTATCCTTGCAGAGTACTTTCCGCTTTTATTCTTAAAAGTCTTTCTGCAAAAGCGACTGACCAACTGTACACACATCAACACTACCAGCTTTCACTAACCAACCAACCAACCCAACACCATACTAACATTTCTCACTCTATATATACAAGTACAACCCGGTGAAAGGCTGCATGAGTCACTGCAGGCCACTGACTCATGCTGACCCAGCTTTTTAAGCATTAAAGAAACAGTGGCCAATTTTTAGCCATGACATATACATGCAACAGCTGTGTTAGCAAACTCCCGAGAGTACCTCCTTGCTGGCAGGTTCTTCCTTGGGAGAACGTTTGGGAGAACCACAACCAACAGTAAACAGTGGCTCTGGCAATTCCAGTTCAGCCTCAGACAATGGCCTAGACATTGCTTGTGTACCTCTCTCAATGACTGTGTCATCTGTACTAGAACTCTCAGTGGTGCTTTCAGTGTCACTCTCAATGTCAGAATCTACATCTGTGTTGGCATTGATGGGGAAACTGTGGAGAACCTCTCTCTCCTGTCGTGCAGTGCATTCTACATTCCTAGTAAGAATCACTGTGTCAGAATCAGGCAATAAAACTCTGTATTGACCTTTCTCATAACCCATGAAAATGCCTGTGCACCTTTTGCACCTTGTGGTGTTTCTACCCACATGTGAGACCCGAAAACCCTTAAGTGCTTGACAGAAGGTTTTCTCTGGAACAGTTTCTCAAGAGGAGAACTTTCCATACCTGCTGGAACCTTCCTTACCCATGTGTAAGAAAAAGTGTTCAGCGACTCAGCCCAAAACTCTTGGGCAAACCTGCACTTAGCAGTTGTGCTTTCATGCCTTGTTGCAACTCTGTGTTCACCTTGACACATACACTCTTGTTCCATGAAGCTTGAGACAGCAACTTTGTGCTCAATCTCCTGTTCACTTAGGAAATCTTGAAAATCCTGTGAAATAAAAACCTGCTTTTCATCAATGAAAAGACATTCAATGAACAAATTTCTTTTTTAAATAATAATAATAATAAAATAAATTTTATTAGTATTTTCCACACAACAACATGAAAAATATTGAAAAATAACAATACACAACACACAAAAAACAACATTCTAAAACTAAAAAAGCGACAACTAAAAAACCAGCAAAAACAAATCCATATCTTACAAGTTAATAATATAAACACTAAAACAACAACAACAAAACATTGACTTCCACCAATCCCACAGTACCTCCTTTATCTCTCGTTGTGTCTTCCTGTTTTCCTGTTTTCTTTATCATCTCTATCCTAACATCTAGATATAAATCCCTCTTTCTTATCCTTTCACTTCACAAGGTTATTCCAGACTCAGCCAGATTTCTGTCCTCGAACCTTGACTTTTGAGGTATTCATTTAGGCACTCCCATTCTTTTTTTACTTCACTTTTTGGTTTTTGTCTTATTATGTCTGTCAATTTGGCTAGTTCTAAGTATTCTGAAAGCTTACATAACCACTCTCCCCTAGTGGGTAATTGATTCCCTTTCCAGTACTTAGCCACCAGGATTCTTGCTGCAGACGTTGCGTATAAGAAAAATTTAGTTTTGTCTTTTGGAATATCATCATTTAAAATTCCTAAAAGGAATGCCTCTGGCCTTTTACTATATGATATTCTTAATATTTTCTTTATTTCTTCGTGGATAATGCTCCCAATTTCCCCAAATTCGGGGCATGTCCACCACATATGGTAGAAGGTTCCTTTTTGTTTCTTACATCTCCAGCACTTATTATTATATGTTTTATTCATTTTTGCAAGCCTTTCTGGTACCAGGTACCACCTGTGATGCATTTTCATATAGTTCTCTCTTATTAGGTAACATGCTGTAAAATTTATATTTTTTATCCATAATCTTTCCCATTCATTATATTCAATTGGGTGGTCCAGATCTTTCCCCCATTTTTTAATAGTGTCTCCTTTTTCCTCCTTTTCTATTTTCTCATTTTGTAACAGTTTATATATTTTTGAGAGAACCTGTTGGTTGTTATATAAGATTTCTTTCTCCCATACCAAGATTTTTTTATCAAACCCCTTAAACTTATTATCCTTCTCAAATATTGTTTTTAATTGGAAATATTCTAACCAATTCACCCCCCTCTCTTTTAATTCTTCAAATTTCTTTACTGTCGGGCGATCTTTTATCTCTTCTATGAGTTCCCTATATGTTAGCCAGCTTCTTTCATATTGTTTCTATGCAAGGCTGATAACTCTATAGGTGATAACCACCAGGGAGTTTTGGCTGTTACTATTGTTTTATTTCTTTCCCAAACTTCAAATAGGGCCTTTCTCACCAAATGATTAGTGAATCCTCTATGTGCTTTTATTTTATCGTGACCCAGGTAGCCATGCCACCCGAAAACTTTGTCCCAGCCCTCCAGGTCTAAGATTTCAGTATCTGTTAGTAACATCCAGTCTTTCAGCCATGTCATGCATGCAGCCTCAAAATACAGCTTGAGGTTTGGGACTGCGAACCCACCCCTTTCTCTAGGCTCCATCAGTACTTTGAACCTTACTCTTGGCTTCTTACCTTGCCAGATAAAATTAGAAAGATCCCTTTGCCAACCTTTAAAACATTTTATCCCAATAATTATTGGGATCGTCCGGAAAAGGAAGAGCATTTTTGGTAAAATTGGCATTTTTATCAAGGATAAAGTAAAGGTAAATGTACCCCTGACCATTAGGTCCGGTCGTGGCCGACTCTGGGGTTACGGCGCTCATCTCGCTTTACTGGCCGAGGGACCCGGCGTACAGCTTCCGGGTCATGTGGCCAGCATGACTAAGCCACTTCTGGCAAACTAGAGCAGCGCACGGAAACACCATTTACCTTCCTGCCGGAGCGGTACCTATTTATCTACTTGCGCTGGTGTGCTTTCGAACTGCTAGGTTGGCAGGAGCTGGGACCGAGCAATGGGAGCTCACCCCTTTGCGAGGATTCGAACCGCGACCTTCTGCTCGGCAAGCCCTAGGCTCTGTGGTTTAACCCACAGCGCCACCCGCGTCCCCATAAAGACAAGTGCAATTTATTCCATTTATTTAGATATCCTTTTATTTCCTTCCACTTCTTCACATAGTTATCCTTGTACAAATTGGTAATTTTATTTGTGAGCCAGATCCCCAAATACTTAACTTTTGTGGTGATTTTAAGGCCTGTTACTCTTTTCAATTCTTCCTGTACCTTTACCCCCATATTTTTCGTTAATAATTTAGATTTTTCTTTATTTAACTTAAAGCCTGATACTCTTCCATACTCAAACAATTTCTTTAGGGCTTCTTGTACACTTTCTTATGGGTTTTCCGTAATAATAATTACATCGTCCACAAATGCTTTAACTTTATATTGTCTATTACCTAGACTAATCCCCTTGATTTTTGGGTCCTTTCTTATCACTATTAGGAGTGTTTCCAGCATCATAATAAACAAAAGTGGGGATAGAGGACATCCTTGTCTGGTGCCTCTTTCAATTTGGAATTCTTCAGTTATTTCATTGTTAATTATTAACTTAGCTTTCTGGTTTTCATATATCGCTTTAATACCATTAAAAATTTTGTTCCCAAGTTTCAAACTTTCCACAGTGTGGACCAGAAAATTCCAGGCCACACTGTCGAAGGCTTTCTCTGCGTCTACCAGTAACATTGCCACCTTCTTACTAGGTTTCATATCAATATATTCTAGAAGATCAATCACTATTCTTGTATTATTTTTTATCTGTCTCCCCAGTAAGAAGCCATTCTGATCCTTGCCTATTATTCTGTTCAAGCATTTTTTCAATCTATTTGCTAATACACCTGCGAAGATTTTGTAATCAATATTCAATAGGGAAATTGGCTTGTAGTTCTTTATAATATTTGGGTCCATTCCTTGTTTTGGTAATAAGGTTATCAACGCTTCATGCCAAGAGTCAGGAATTTCCCCTTCTTCCATTATCTCATTCATGATCTTTTTAAGTCTAGGGATTATTACTTCTTCTAATTTATTGTAATATATAATCGGTATTCTGTCTGGACCTGGTGATTTCCCAGTTTCCATTTTCCTCATCACCTCTCTTATTTCTTCTGAGCTTATGCACGAGTTTAAATTACTAAATTCCTTGCCATCTATTTCAGGGATTTTGTTTTCTCTTACATACTCTTTAATTTTATTCTCATCTTTATCTTCCAACTCGTATAATTTTTTATAAAAATTCCTAAACATCATTTTTATTTGGTCCGGGTCTGTAATTTCTTTTCCTTGTTCAATAATCTTATTTATAAGCCTATCCGCTTGTTTCTCCTTTGTTAACCAAGACAACATTCTATCGGGTTTATTTGCTGATTCAAAATACCTTTGTTTTGTCCATTTAATCTTATTTTCCACCTCTTTGTTTATTAAATTATTTAATTGGGATTGTAGAATTTTAATATTTTGGATTATACTTTCTTGTTTTGGATTTTTCAACAGTTCTTTTTCATTCTCCCTTATCTGTTTATTTATTTCCATAGTATCATTTGTTTTATCCTTCCTTATACTTGCCATTTGTTGTATTCCAATTCCTCTCATATAGGCTTTACTGGTATCCCAAATGATTTTCCTGTCTGTCCCATGTCTCTCATTAATTTCAAAAAATTCCTTCAACGGTTCCATCATTTTATTCACCTTTTGCTAATCTCTCCATACCTCATCATTCATCCTCCACCTCCCTCTTGTATGTTTTTTAAATATTATGTGTATAGTAACTGGATTATGTGTATATGACTGGCAGAATCCGAGACCAGGGAGAAGAGTCGGTGAAAGAAGACTGGAAGACATTTAAAGACTATTTACAGAAATATTGTAAAATTAAGGAATCTTAGAAGGATGTTGGATAGAAACTAAGTGGTTTCCAGCTGTAATGCTTTAAGAGATACGAAAAAAGGCTTACAAATGGGTAAAAGCTTAATGGTAAGGATTTGCTGAACTAACAAATTGAACTGGAATACAAAAAAGGGAGGTACGAGGAGGTCCGGGGAAATAAGTGTAAGGAAGATAGGCTATGGAAAATTAATGTGTTTTTAACTGTTTTATTTTGTATGTTTCTTTTTATTTTTTACTTTTTTGTTATATCTTAAAAACTTTATACTTTTTTCTGTATTTTGTATTTTCATGTATTCTTTGAAACTTTAATAAATATTATTATTAAAAAAAAATGGATTATGGTCTGAGAGAGATTTATTCAGAATCTCTGCTTTTACCAAGCTCAGTGTCAATTTTTTCGAGGCCCAAATTGCGTCTATTCTCCCTCCCGATTTTTTATCTTCGGAAAAATAGGTTATATATATATATATATTAAAAGATATTTATTAAAATTTCAGAAACAAAAAATTACATAGTTAAAAAGAAAAGAAACAAGGGAAAAAATAGAAAAAGAGAAAAAACATACAAAATACAAAGTAAAGAAAAAAAACAAAAAAAACTTAAAAACACTTAAAAACAAATTAATCCTTCCGTATCTTACATTTCATTTCCTTGCTTCCCTGACCTCCTCTCACCTCCCTTTTTTGTATTCCAGTTCAATTGGTTAATTCAGCAATTCCTTTCCCTCTTTGTTTTTGTCTTAGTCCTTTAACTTAATATATTATAGCTTTAGATTCTCACCTATTAAATCCATTTTTACATACACCTTTATGACATTGCTGCTAAAACCACTTAACTTCATTCTGACATCATTCTAACATTCATTAATTTTGCAATATTTCTGTAAATAGTCTTTAAATTTCTTCCAATCTTCTTCCACTGACTCTTCTCCCTGGTCTCGGATTCTGCCAGTCATTTCCGCCAGTTCCATGTAGTCCATCACCTTCATCTGCCATTCTTCCAGAGTGGGTAGATCTTGTGTCTTCCAATACTTTGCAATTAGTATTCTTCCTGCTGTTGTGGCATACATAAAGAAAGTTCTATCCTTCTTTAGCACCAATTGGCCGACTATGCCCAGGAGAAAGGCCTCTGGTTTCTTCAAGAAGGTATATTTAAATACCTTTTTCAATTCATTATAGATCATCTCCCAGAAAGCCTTAATCTTTGGGCACGTCCACCAAAGGTGAAAGAATGTACCTTCAGTTTCTCTACATTTCCAACATTTATTATCGGGCAAATGATAGATTTTTGCAAGCTTGACTGGGGTCATGTACCACCTGTATATCATTTTCATAATATTCTCTCTTAAGGCATTGCATGCCGTAAACTTCATACCTGTGGTCCATAACTGTTCCCAGTCAGCCATCATTATGTTATGTCCAACATCTTGTGCCCATTTAATCATAGCCGATTTCACCGTTTCATCCTGAGTATTCCATTTCAACAGCAAGTTATACATCTTTGACAAAATCTTAGTTTTGGGTTCTAACAGTTCTGTTTCTAATTTTGATTTTTCCACCTGGAAGCCAATTTTCTTGTCCGAATTATATGCCTCCATTATCTGATAATAATGAAGCCAATCTCGCACTTTGTTTTTTAGTTTCTCAAAACTCTGCAGTTTTAATCTATCTCCCTCTTGTTCCAGAATTTCCCAATATTTTGGCCATTTGGCCTCCATATTGAGCTTTTTCTGTGCTTTCGCTTCCATCGGTGACAACCACCTTGGGGTTTTATTTTCCAATAAATCCTTATATCTTATCCAGACATTAAACAATGCTTTCCTGACAATATGATTCTTAAATGCTTTATGTGCTTTGACCTTATCATACCACAAATATGCATGCCATCCAAATACATTATTGAAACCTTCTAAGTCCAAAATGTCTGTGTTTTCAAGAAGCAGCCATTCTTTCAGCCAGCAAAAAGCTGCTGATTCATAATAAAGTTTAAGGTCTGGCAGGGCAAATCCACCTCTTTCCTTTGCATCCGTTAATATTTTAAATTTTATTCTGGGCTTCTTGCCCTGCCAGACAAATCTAGAGATATCTCTCTGCCACTTCTTGAAGCAATCCATTTTGTCCAAAATTTGCAATGTTTGAAACAAAAACAACATTCTAGGCAATACATTTATTTTTATCGCAGCAATACGGCCCAGCAGTGAAAGCTTCAAATTTGACCAAATTTCTAAATCTTTTTTCACTTCAGCCCAACATTTTTCATAAGTGTCTTTAAATAGATTCCCATTTTTAGCTGTCATGTTAATCCCCAGGTATTTCACTTTCTTAACCACTGTTAAACCTGTCTCCTTCTGAAACCTCTCTCTCTCAATCGCTGTTAAATTTTTCTCTAAGACCTTTGTTTTTAACTTATTCAGTTTAAATCCTGCTACCTGACCAAATTCTTGAATCAGTTCCAAAACCCTTTTAGTACTAGATTCTGGCTCCTGCAATGTCAATACTAAGTCATCTGCAAATGCTCTCAATTTGTACTGTTTTGCTCCGACTTGTATACCTTTAACCAATTGGTCCCTTCTGATCATATTCAGCAGGACCTCCAGGACCGATATAAAAAGCAATGGGGAGATTGGGCAACCTTGTCGTGTCCCTTTTTCTATCTTGAATTCCTCCGTCAACACATTATTTACAATTAATTTAGCCTTTTGTTCTGAATATATTGCACTTATACCGTTTTCAAAGCCTTGGCCTACCCCCATCCCCTGTAGGTTCTTCTTCATGAAACTCCAAGAAATGTTGTCAAACGCTTTCTCCGCGTCCACAAATATCAAAACTGCCTTAGTATTTATATTCACTTGTAATTTTTCTAAAATATTGATTATGTTTCTCACATTATCAGATAGATGTCTACCCGGGAGAAAGCCTGCTTGGTCTTTATGTATCTCTTCCACTAGCACTCTTTTTAGTCTTTTAGCCAAAATGTCTGCAAAAATTTTGTAATCCACATTAAGCAATGATATGGGGCGGTAGTTCTTAAGCTGCGTCTTTTCAGTCTCTGTTTTCGGTACAAGTGTAATATACGCTTCTTTCCACGACTCTGGTGCCCTTTTCCCACCCATTATTTCATTACAGACTTCTTTTAAAGGTTGTACTAACCATTCTTTTAAAGATCTGTAGTATCTAGAAGTCAGTCCATCCGGTCCTGGAGATTTACCTAGTTGCATATTCTGAATGGCACCTTCTACCTCCTGTTCAGTTATTTTATAGTTCAACATTAATTTATTTTCTTGAGAGATTTTTTGTAATCCATTTGTTTTCAAAAATTGGTCTACGTCAATTTCTTTCTGTGGCCCTTGTGTATATAGTTGTTTAAAGTACCTCTGGAAACAGTTTCTAATCTCAGCTGGATTCTGTATATTCCTTCCTTCCACTTCTAAATTTGTAACAGTGTTTAATTTTTGTCTTTTTTTCATTTGCCAAGCCAACAATTTCCCACATTGATTAGCCGACTCAAATGTCTTTTGTCTCATTTGTTTAATTTTCCATTCTATCTCCTGATTCATCATTTTCATGTATTGTACTTGATATAACTTTATTTCTCTCAAAATCTCTTGCGACTTTGGTTTTGCTCTCAATTTCTTTTCACTTTCCTTTATTTTCTCCAATATTTTATCCTTCTTCTCATTTTGGATTCTCTTCTTTAATGCATTCTGTTGTATCAAGAACCCTCTCATAACAGCTTTGCTTGCGTCCCAGATTACTCTTTTTTCAACATTGGTGTTCATATTTATCTCAAAATAGTCTCTCAAGGTTTTTTGGGCCTTCTTAATCACTTCTTCATCTCTAAATAAGGTGTCATTCATCCTCCATCTGAAGGAACCGGTTGGTTTTAGTTTCATTTCCATCTTAACAGCATTATGGTCGGAGCAGGTTTTTGGGCAGATTTCCACTTTTCTTATCTTTGGTGCCATTCCTCTAGTTACCCATATTTGGTCAATTCTTGTCCATGTCAGTTTGGCTTCAGAGAAGAAGGTTCCCTCTCTGGCCAAGGGATTCTTTGTTCTCCAAATATCGACTAAGTCCAAGTTGTCTGTCATCTCAAAAAAGGTTTTCGGTAGTCTACCATCCTTAGTGACTACCTGTCTTTGTGCCTTGTCCATATGTGTAGATACCACTCCGTTCATATCTCCCATCAAAATCACATTGTAGTCCAAATAGTCCATCAAGGTCTCATGCAACTTTTTAAAGAATTCAGATTTCCCCTCATTTGGTGCATAAACTCCTACTATTAAAAATTTTTCTCCTTGTATTTGAATTTCAATTGCCACAAATCTTCCTTGGTCATCTTTGAAGATAAATTTCGGTAATAGTCTCTCCTTTGCATAAATCACTACTCCTCTTTTTTTAACTTTATCCGAAGAAATAAATTCCTGGCCCAGTCTTTTATTGATCAATACTTTCCTGTGTAGCCTTGTTACATGTGTTTCCTGTAAACAAATCAAGTCCTATTGTTCCTTTTTTAGTAAATGAAACACAGATTTCCTTTTCTGAGGGGAGTTCAGACCATTACAATTCCAGCTTAATAGTTGCAGAGCCATGATGTAGTTACTTTACTTCTCCTCCAACTGCACCAAGTGCTTGTTCCTGTTCTGTAGGTGGTATCACCTTCTCCAGGCGGTCTCTTAATTCAAAAGGTAGTCTTGGTATGTCTAAAATTCCTCTTTCTAGTATTCTTGACTCTTCTCCAGCTTCTTTCTGCAGGTCTTCTCCGTGGTCTCTCAAAAATCTTTCTTTGTCGTCCTCTGATCTTATTTTTATCTTTCTTCCTTTGAAGCTAAAAGAAAGGCCTTGGGGGAATTCCCACCTAAAGATGATTTTGTTGTTTCTCAGCAGGGCAACCAGATCTCTATAATTGGACCTAAGGTCCAAAAGATATTTCGGAATGTCCTTAAATATCTCCACTTTTGACTGGTGTATTTCCAAAGTCTTCTGGAAGTGCAGACTCAAGATTTTGTCTCTCTCCTCTTTTGTTCGGAGGGTGATCAAACAGTCTCTCACCCTGTTCTTCTTCCCTCCTCTTCCAAGCCTGAAAGCACTCACTATCTTGAAGTTATCCTTCTCCAAATCTGGGTTCCAAAAGTCTGCAAATTCCTGCGTAAGAAAATCAGTCAAGTTGTCTTTCTCAAGTTCAGGTACGGCCCTTGAAAAATAGGTAATATAAACCATGTCACTGACTGCTACTTCTGCGCTGTTGATGTGATCTGGGATCAACAGAAAGAACCAGAGCAGCCTCAAGTATCCTGATCTTCAATCAGCACGTCGTCCTGTAGCTCATTGTGATGAAATTCCAGTGCCTATCTTCAGAGAACTTCCTGACAATAGTGACGAAGATGCCTCCAGTGTTGAAGGACATGAAGAAGAAGAAGTGGTTCTTGAAGATGATGCTCCACATCCATTTTCCCAAAAGGAGTTGAATGATCTAGTTTGCGACCTCAGCTTGTCAAAGGACTCTGCCGAACTGTTGGCATCCAGATTGAAGGGAAAAAACCTCCTCTCTGACAGTGCTCGCATCAGCTTCTTCCGCAACAGGCATCAAGAGTACCTCCGTTTTTTCTCGGAAGAGAAGGACTTGGTATACTGTGCAGATATCGCGCAGCTTCTGCTCAAGCTTGGAGTGCCACAGTATGAACCCAAAGATTGGAGACTGTTCATTGACAGCAGCAAGCGATTGTTGCGAATTCCTCGCGGTGCTTTTAGCAGAAACGCTCAGAGTCCCAGGTTTTTCCAGTGCAGTTTTTTAATGTGAGCTATATACAGGTATTTACAAAAACAGTCCATACAGAGTACCTGCTCCTTAAGGCAAACGAATACTCTCCACCACAGCACCACCAGACCACAGCACAACCACCACACTAACTGTTGAACAGGCTTTCCTTTTTAAAACAGGTGACAGCCAATCACATTAATCACATTCCTGCTGAGTCACTCTGACCCAGCACTTCACAGAGTATTGCATCAGCCTGTTGAAGCCTGCAGACTTATTCAGTATCCTGCGAATCCCAACACTCCTCCTTAAGTCAAAAGCTTGAGACCTAATAATTCTCTTAAGTCTCGAAATTTAGGACCATCCAAACATTTTGTATACAAATCCGCCACATTAAATTTTGTGTTAAAGTGCTGTACCTTTAACACATTTCTTTCCAAAGCATTTTTCACATTTCCGTATCTTATAGCAATATGTTTACTCTTGCTCTTAAAGTTCTGTTGGTTAGCAAGCTGTTGTGCAGCCATGTTGTCACTTAGCACAGTGATTGGCATTTCAGAAGGTATTCCAAGTTCCTTTGTTAGACAAGCAAACCACTCTATTTGTGACACACATTCGCTTATGGCTGAGTACTCTGCTTCACAAGTACTTGTTAAAGGAATTGGAGTTCTTGTTGAAACTACACTGAAAAGGATATATCAAGAACTCTGGCCAAAAGTTTCAATATAAGGAATAATTCCTACTCAAGAGTTGAAATGAAAAACGTGTGTATTCTGCTAAGAATAACAGTTTGAAGCTAGTAGTAGATTTAAACACAACGTATAAGTATGATAGTTTTAAAGTAATGGTAAGTTTGGATACAACGTTTAAGTGCAGAAATAATGTCGTTTCAAATATACAATGATATAGTACAAAGGTACATGAAATACCAGTGCACAACAATTGTTTTATACAAGTCTCAATAGCAGTCAAAAAGAGTCCACATTATATAAAATTAGAATAAAGAATAAAGAATGAAGGATCAAATGGGGCCAAAAAGGAGTATGCGGGGTGTGAATCAGATGTACGGCTCAGTGGTGGTAACCAGGACAGGGCCCTGTTTCGGAGTACACGCCTTCTTCAGCTCGGTTTTTTGACGACTATAAATCTGTTGGAAGTCTGTATCATTTAGTTCTTTTATGTTTCTATTTCGACATGCGTCTTAGATAATTGCATCCAAGTTTTCTTGCGTTTCTCTGTGCGTTACCACCACTGAGCCGTACATCTGATTCACACCCCGGATACTCCTTTTTGGCCCCATTTGATCCTTCATTCTTTATTCTTTATTCTAATTTTATATAATGTGGACTCTTTTTGACTGCTATTGAGACTTGTATAAAACAATTGTTGTGCACTGGTATTTCATGTACCTTTGTACTATATCATTGTATATTTGAAACGACATTATTTCTGCACTTAAACGTTGTATCCAAACTTACCATTACTTTAAAACTATCATACTTATACGTTGTGTTTAAATCTACTACTAGCTTCAAACTGTTATTCTTAGCAGAATACACACGTTTTTCATCACAAGTACTTGTGGCAATAAATGTTTGTTTCTGGGATTTCCACTGAACCAGGGCATTTCCAATATATATGGCATAGCCAGTGGTAGACTTTCCATTTTCTCTGTCCCCCCAGCTGGCATCAGCGTATGCATACACTTGCTGATCATATCCTGTATCCAGCACCAGTTTGTAATCTTTTGTGCCTTTCAGATACCTTAGGATTCTTTTAAGTGCTACCCAATCTCTCTGAGCCGGGTCTGCACTTCTTTGGCTTAACATGTGCACTGCCAATGTTATGTCGGGTCTTGTCCAACAACTTAAATATAACAGAGAACCCAACAGAGAATGAAATGCTGTTGCATTCTCACATTTTTGTCCTTCTGGTTCATTTTTGTACTGGGTAGTTATGGGAGTGTCAACCTCATTTGCCCTCTCCATTCCATATGTCTTCAGTAACTTTTCAATTTTTTCCTTCTGACTCAGAGAGTAGACGCCTTCATTTCTCTGAACCTCTACTCCTAAGTAATTCTGAATCTCTCCCAAATACTTCAGTTTGTATTTGTTACCTAGGCTGTTTATAAACCAAGACACTTGCTTTTGTGCAGTTGTTATTAGACAGATATCATCAACATACAAAAATAAATAACAAACACTTCCTTGCACCATTGCTGAATATAAACAGGAATCAGCCAGGCTTTGTTTGAATCCCATCTTTTTCAAAGTTGTGTCTATGCATTCATGCCATAGACGTGCACTTTGGTGCAACCCGTATAGTGCCCTTTGCAGTTTTAACACCATGCTGTCTTTTTCCAGCTCATAACGTGGTATTTGCTGTAAATACACCTCGACGTCAATAGGAGCATTTAAATATGCTGAGGCCACATCAAAATGATTAACTTTTAACCCTTGCAGACTTGCCATTGCTAAAACTGATTTTACTGTTTCAGCCTTTGCTGTTGGGGCAAACACTTCATCATAATGTATCATTTTCCTTTGTGTGAAGCCCCTTGCAACCAACCTGGCTTTCCTCTGACAACTACCATCAGCCAGCTTTTTCACTTTAAAGACCCACTTACAGCTTAAGGGCTTTTTACCTTCAGGCAATTCTGTAGGTACAAAAACATTGTTGTTTAGCAGAGAGTTATACTCTGCCTGCATTGCCTTTAACCACGCCTCTTTCTCTAGAGTAGGTAACTCTTGCACTTCTTCAAAGTTTTCTGGCTCAGTTACACAAACCTGGTTTATGGTGGCTGGGAACCCATAACGGTCTGGAGGTTGACCTTTATTACTTCTTGCAGACCTCCTTGGTTCATTAATCTCACCCCCTGGGCTACCTTCAGGACTGCTTTTGGGGTGGATAAATTCCGGAGATTTACCTCCTCCTGTCCCTGTTGCACTTTCTTTTCCCCCCTGCTTCATGCTAGCAGCTGGAGAAAAATGCTCAACCTTTACCTCCTCCCTTTCAGTTTCTCTGGGAGAGCTGCCAATTCTTAGCTTTGTTTCAGCTGCCTTAACAGGTACGCTCGGCAGTACCTGTTAAGTTGGCAACGTCAGACTTTTGCTTTAATGGATAGACCCAGCCAAATCTAGAATAGTCATCCACTAGGATCAAACAGTACTTGTTGTGGGAGACACTTGATGGAAAAGGACCAGTTACACCAGCATGAATCAACTCCAGTGGTTTTTTGGTTTCTCTCTGGCTTGCTCTTGCTACTGGGCAAGCCCTGCTTTTAACCTCCTTGCAGATATTGCAGTCTAAGTAATTATCACAACTTTTAATGTTTTTCATCCCCCCACACAACTTCAATGTTTTGTTCAGCACCTTAAAGCTAGCATGAGCCAGACGCCTGTGCAGGAGATGAATACACATATCATGGGTTGGGACATTTTGCGCATTCACAACCTTAGACTCACACTGCAGTACATACATATTAGTTCTAAGGTTAGCATTTGCCAACACTGCCCCATTTTGCTTTATCTGGCACTGATCTCCCACAAAGTTTACTTCAAAGCCTGCTTTTGCCAAGTCTGGAATACTCAGGAGATTGTTTTGCAAACTAGGCACACACAACACATTCCTGAATGTGTGTCCCAGCTGTGGGAACACAACCTCCCCCTCACAGACTACATTAGCTTTCTGGCCCGTAGCAAGACTTACATGTTTTTTGTTTGAAGCCCTAGCATCAGTTAGCAATCCTTTTCTTTTACAAAAGGTTTGAGAAGCTCCACTGTCCAGAACCCACAGCTCTTCATTTTCTTGACCATCTGCAGACACCCAAGCGGTAGACTCTCTCTGCTGCCTCCTGTGCTTCTGCTGTTTTTGTTGTTTTCTCGGGCAGTCCCGCAGCAGATGTCCACTGGACTTGCAGCAAAAACACCTTTTTACTTTGTTGACCACCGGCTGGTCTGCAGCAGCTCCTCCTGGCTGTTTCTCTGGCTTCCGACACCTCTGCTCTTCCCGGCTGTTGTTCCCTCTGGGATGCTCTGACAGCTGGGCTGAGGTCATCTTTCGCTCTGCACGCCTGTCCTCCTCTGCATACAACCGTCTGGTAACGTATTCCAGAGTCAGCTTATCAGTCTCTACCGACTCGAGGGAGTTGACCAGCATATTATAGCTGTCATCAAGGGAACTCAGGACTATAAAGACTTTGTCCTCTTCCCCCACAGGCCTCCCTCTTAAGGCTAGCTCCTGGAAACAGCCTGTTAGGAATTTTAGGTGGTTCACCAGGGAGTCCCCCGGTTTCTTCCGACACCGGTACAGTCTCCTGGTCAGTGTTATCAGTGAGCCAGCTGTCTCTCGCACATGGACAGCCTTGAGCGCATTCCACGCGTCATTTGCCGTCACCTTATCAGCTACGTAGACTAGCTGGCTGTCGTCCACTCCAAGAATGATCATAGCCAAAGCTTTCTCATCCTTTTCTAGCTGGGCCTCTGCTAGTGCCAGCTTTTCATCGTTGTCCTCATCCTCCTCAGGGGGCTGCAGTGGAGTTTCCACCACCTTCTACAGGCCCTCACGCTTGAGGAAGTGTTGCATGCGGACTGACCAGATGCTGTAGTTTGTGGCCGTCAGCTTCTCCAGCAACACGCCAGTTCTGGACTGCTCCATCCCTGCAGCTCACCTCCAGCACCCACGGCTAGATAACTGCCACCTGTACTCTTGCGCAGCGGAAGCGTGCTGGGCCCATAACCCTGTCGCGAATTCCTTGCGGCGCTTTTAGCAGAAACGCTCAGAGTCCCAGGTTTTTCCAGTGCAGTCTTTTTAATGTGAGCTATATACAGGTATTTACAAAAACAGTCCATACAGAGTACCTGCTCCTTAAGGCAAACGAATACTCTCCACCACAGCACCACCACACCACAGCACAACCACCACCACAACCACCATTACTGTTGAACAGGCTTTCCTTTTAAAACAGGTGATAGCCAATCACATTCCTGCTGAGTCACTCTGACCCAGCACTTCACAGAGTATTGCATCAGCCTGTTGAAGCCTGCAGACTTACTCATCATCCTGCGAATCCCAACAGCGATCACTGAAATGTGTTCTGCTACACAACGGCAACCAGTTTGCCTCTATACCCCTGGCTCACTCGACTACACTGAAGGAGAACTATGAAGCGGTGAAGTATGTGCTGGAGAAAATTGGTTATGATCAGCATAAGTGGTTTATTTGTGTTGACCTGAAGATGTGAACTTTTTGTTGGGACAACAGTCTGGCTTCACCAAGTACCCATGTTTTCTGTGTATGTGGGATAGTAGGGACCTTACTCAGTATCCTGCGAATCCCAACACTGTACTCCCTGTGAGATTTTGACCAGCTTCGGCCCATCTGAAGCTGATACAGGCCTGTCTCATCTTGAACCCAAGCAGAGTAGTCCACACAGCAGAAGGATAAGCAGTATGTGCCACATTCTTAACTTTATTTCCACTCTATGCTGAGTGCATCTTGCCTCTGTGAGAGCAGAGAAGCAACTGTCTCTCTAACAAAGAAAACGAGAGAACAGTGAAAAACAGGAAACCAGTCTCCCATTCCGGTGGGAATCCAACAGTAACTCTGACTGTGGAATGCAAAACAATGTCTTGTGACTGCAGTTGCTGCTCAGTGAGGGAAATAGAAACCAGCATCCTCCCCCTTTCTGTGAACATCACTGGGCAGCATGTCCGTACAGTATCAGTACAAACCCAACTTCTGCACATAGGTACAGTGTTGATCCCTTGATACAATCTTGGACAATACATCAGCAGGAATTTCATTACCTGGCATATAGGACACCGTTACGAGTCCCTTCTGAACACATTCCCTAGCATGTTGCAACTTCAATTGCAAGTGCTTCGTGCTTTGCTTACAACCTTCAGAATTCAGCAAAGCCAAAAATGCTTTGTTGTCCTGGAAAACCTGGATTGGACATTTGACAGGAATTTTCATGTCTTTGCACAATTGTAACAACCATTCACAATCCTTAAGTGAATAAGACAGTGCATTCAGTTCAGCTTCACAAGTACTTAAGCTAACTGTTATTTGCTTCTTGCATGACCAATCAAAAATACCCTGATTGTACATATAGCAAACTCCAGACGTACTTTTCCTGTCAGTAGTGTCACTACCAAAACTTGAATCTGCAAATATCTCAAGACCACCAGACTTCTGATTATTAAATCTCAGTCTGTAATGCATAGTGCCTTTCAAATAGCGAGCTATGCGTTTCAGAGCTTTCCAATCCTTAACAGTAGGATTGTTGACTTGTCTGCTTAGCAAATTACAGCTACCAGCAATGTCAGGTCTTGAACATCTGGCAATGAAGTTCAGTTTGCCTAGCACACTTCTGTACAGTGTAGTGTCAGAAAATGCTCCTTCTATCTGATCTATCTGAGAACCTGTTGTCATCGGTGTGTCTACAGGGTTAGCATCCATCAGGTTTAGTTTGCTTAACACATCAGCAATTTTCCGTGACTGGTGTACTAGAATGTTACCATCTTGATCTCTCTCTATTTCAAGAGATAGGTAGTTGTTTACCTCACCAAGATCTTTCATGTCAAAGTGCTCTTTCAGTTGAGCTAGGGCGTTATTGTACATTGTGACATCCTTCCAAAAGAACAGAATATCATCAACATAAAACAAGCAATACAGCTTCTTTTGCCCTTCCTCTTTGACAAATACACATGGATCAGCTTTCCCTTGCTGAAAACCTAGAGAAAACAATACTTCAGTGAGTTTTGTGTGCCAACACCGTGCACTCTGTTTGAGACCATAAAGGGACTTCTTCAGAGCACAAACAAATCCCTGTTTTACTTGTACGCCATCAGGTGGAAGCATATAAAGAGATTCACGTAGAGATCCGTACAAAAACGCTGTATTCACATCGTGGTGACTAACGTGTAGATTCTCCTCTGCAGCAAGCTTGAGCATAAGCCTAATGCTCTCATACCTCACGGTGGGTGAGTAGGTCTCGTGATAGTCTTCACCTGGTACCTGTGAAAAACCTCTGGCTACCAATCTGGCTTTGTGTCTGACTATCTTGCCATTTTGATCAGTCTTCGCTTTGAAGACCCATTTGCTTCCAAGCAGTTTCATTCCTGGAACTACTGGAACTAGCTCCCATGTTTTGTTCCTCTCTGAGGAATCAAGCTCAGCCTTCATGGCATTTAACCATGGCTCAAAATCCTTTGAATCCAAATCCTGGATTTCTTGGAAACTTGAAGGTTCAAATACCTTCTTGGAGCTTTTAACAGCTGTCACTGCTGTTTTGGGAAACTCATCAGCAAATCTCTTTGGAGGTCTGCCCTTTGTGGCTCTTTGAGACCTGCGAATTAGCCGTAGGTCTTCAACACTCTCCCTCTTCCTTCTTAGGAGAAAAGTGGCCTATAGTGAACAATGGTTCCTCCAATTCTTGATCAGAGCTTTCAGAGGGTCGCATAGAGGCTTTCGCACTCTTGAAATCCTCTGAATCACCCGATTCAGTCTCAGACTCAGAATCAGGACCTTCATCAGTGGGTTGTTGCGGCAGCTGTGGCTGTTGCTGCTGCTGTTGCCTATCCTCAGTCTCATCACTGTCATCAGGATAGCATTGGAAAATTCCCACATTCTCCCCCCACTTGGCATTGTACTCAACACTTCTTGTGAGCCTAATTGACTTAGAGTCAGTCATCATTATTCTGTAAGAACCTTTCTGATAGCCTAGAAAGATACCATGCAATCCACGCTTGCCTAACTTGGAGCTTTGTGGTGTGTGAACCCACATGTCAGAACCAAAAATTCTCATGTGTTTGATGTATGGTTTCTTGCCAAACATCTTCTCATAGGGGGTACAACCAATCGCTGAAGATAACCTGCGATTAGAACTGTAAACAAAACAGGAGAGAGATTCGGCCCAATAACTCTCTGGAAGATTGGCATCATGCAGCAAGGTTTTTAACCCTTGAAGCAATGTTTGATTTGCCCTCTCGCAAAGTCCATTCTGCCATGGCGAGCGAGGACTAGACAAATCATGTTGAATTCCTTTCTCAGTCAGAAAAGCTTCGAACTGCTGAGAAGTCGATTCCCCCCCACAATCAGTGAAAAGAGTTTTTATCTTCTTACCATGCACATTTTCCAACCAAGCACAGAATTCCTTGAACCTTGGAAAAGCCTCTGATTTCTGCTTGAGACACATAAATATACCTGGAAAATGCATCAATGAGAACCATGAAGTACCTGTTTCCACCCAAAGAGGGCGATAGTGGACCAACCAAATCAGCATGCACTACCTGGTATGGTTCTGTAGCTTGCCTACTAGACACCTTACCTTTCGCAGCCATTTTCACCTTGTTTGCTGCGCATGCCTTGCACTTCATGTGGTACCTGCAGGGTTTAATAGTCATACCGTCAACCAAGGCAGGCATTTTAGATACTGCCTCAAAATGTAAATGACCAAATTTCCTGTGAAAATCATGAATACATCCTGCATGCAAACTTTTGTTAGAACCTGCAATGCAACAAGTTTCATCCTGCACATCATCATCAAAATACAACACAAACAAACGATCAACATATTCAGCATACAATACATAATCGTTTTTCTTTGTGATGGTGCACTTCTTGTTCTTGAAGGAAACGTCAATTTTCTGTTCATTCAGCTGCGCAACACTGAGTAGATTGTGTGAAGCATCTGGAACGTAGAGAACATCTTGTATCAATAAGTCCAAACTGTGAAGAAGAACAGTTCCGTAGCCTTGACTGGGGATCGTGTGGTCATCCGCCTGATGAATCGCACCTTCCTGCGGTGTAAAAGACACGAACAGTCGCTTGTCGTTGCATAAGTGGTGCGTTGAGCCCGTATCAACCACGAAGAAAGATCTAGACGTCTTCTGGACCTTTGCAACCTTTGGAGTGAAGCGTGAGACCATTGCCTTGTGCTGCGTTGTCCTGGACACTAGACCTTTGCCTTTGCCTTTGCCTTTTCCACGCGATGAGCTTTCGCTGCGCTGCTCTGTCTTGGCCCTGGGAAATCTGCATTCCCTCTTCATATGGCCTAGACGTCCACACAAGTAGCATTTCACTGCCTTCAAAGCTTTGGCGCCATCTGGTGGTTCCACTGCATTCTAGGATGACGTCTGTGAAGACTCCCCCTTACCGATGCAGATAGCACCCCGGCGGTCTGCTTCATTCTGAATCACGGCAGTAACATGGGCTACTGTGATCTGAGCAGTTGGCAGAACAGCAATCTGAGTGGCAACGGACTCCCAACTTGAGCCCAAAGAATGTAGTATCATGAAGGAATACACAGCCTCTGGAAAGGTGAGTCCTCTCTGTTGCAGCTCATGTCTCAGATTCTGCATCTCCATCAGATGTGTACGGACATCTGCACCTTCAGCAACTGCCATATCATGCAGCTTGGCATAGTAGAACAAAGAAGCACCAGTGATGGACTATATGGAACTGGCGGAAATGACTGGCAGAATCCGAGACCAGGGAGAAGAGTCGGTGGAAGAAGACTGGAAAAAATTTAAAGACTATTTACAGAAATACTGTAAAATTAATGAATGTTAGAAAAACGTTGGAATGAACTTATATGGCTTTAGTAGAAACGTTATAAGGAATTAAGTATAAATAGATTAATAGAGTATTAAAGGAAAAAATAAGGTTAGAATGAGTTAATATAATTATAGGATAGAAAACAGAGGAAGATGGAAAGGAATTGCTGAAATAATTAACAGAAGTGGAATACAAAAAGGGAGGTGTGAGGAGGTCATGGAAATAAGTGAATGAAAGATGGGATAATGAAATTGATTGATTTATTTTATTGTTTTTGCTTTGTTTTGTTTTGTTAGTTTAATGTATTGCATTGTATTGTCTTTTGAGTGTTTAAATTTTTGGAAAAGTAATAAATATTATTTTTAAAAAAAAGAACAAAGAAGCACCAGCTTCTGTTCTTAAATGAGAATCTCTCAAAGTGTCCCAAATTTCTCTGGCTGAGGTCTTATCACGCAACAGACAGAGCTCTTCTGGGGGAGACTATCAGTGTAAGAGTTCCCCTTGCTTTGGAATCTTTAGCTGCCCATTCATCTGTTATTGGAGCTGGGAGGTTGTCTGTAATAACGTCAAACAGACCTTCTTTTCGCAGAAGAGCCTCTGCGTAGAGTACCCACTCCACATAATTCTTCTTATTGAGCTTAGGAATCCCACAAGCATCAGCCAGTTTTGCATTAGCCATCATTGCTGCTTTAAACAAGCTGCGTCTGTGTACAGCTGCTTCCAAAACCACTTGTAAAAGCACTTTCGCTTTTCAAGCCTCTGCGTAGCAGGCTTAAAAGTTCAAAGTCCAGCCTTATAGCCATTAATTAGGAGCTGGCAGGCTGCCCGGAGCATGAGCACATTGTTGGGATACTGCCAGGGAGATAAAGTCCATCATGGCCCCCAAGCCGGCTGCCGGACGATCCATCGACCTCCCATAGTCACGCAGTATCAGCAATTAGTGACATGAACTTCTGAGAAATAGCTTGCCACATTCCAGAGCTCATGCACACTCTATCAGCAGACAATGCACAGCCAAAGACGCACTCAGGAGAGCATTATTTACAAGCTTATTCAGCGTTGATCAGAACACAGAAAAACATGACTGCCTGCTTTAGTGTCTACGACACACAGAGAGAAACGAAAGCAACAGAAAACATAAACATCCTGTGAACAGGAAATACGCAGACTCTGTGACTCACAGCCTGCTCCCTTTTAAGGTGGAACGGAAATATCCTAACATCCTCCCCCTTTCCGTGTAACCTGTAGTACCTGTGGTTCAACCCAATTGCAACCTTTGTACGTAAACCTTAAGTTGTTCTCTGTTAACAACCTTAGACAACAGATCAGCAGGAATTTCATTTCCTGGCATGTAGGACACCTGAATGAGTCCTTTCTCAATACACTCTCTTGCACGATGTAACTTAATCTGCAAGTACTTGGTTCTTTGCTTGCAACTCTCTGAGTTCAGCAAAGCCAAACAGGATCTATTGTCTTGATACACTTGTTTAGGACATTTCACAGAAACTCTGATGTCCTTAAACAGTTGCATCAACCATTCACAATCCATGAGTGAAAATGACAAAGCATTGAGTTCTGCTTCACAGGAACTTAGGCTCACTGTCGTCTGCTTTTTGCACAACCAGTCAAACAGGCAGTGGTTGTACATGTAGCATATTTCAGAAGTGTTTGTACCATCCGTGGTGTCACTTCCAAAACTTGCATCTGCAAAGATTTCAAGACCTCCAGTCTTCTGACTGGTGAACCTCAGCCTGTAGTGCAAAGTCCCTTTCAAATAGCGGGCTATGCGCTTCAGAGCTTTCCAATCCTGAACAGTAGGATTGTTAGCATGTCTGCTAAGCAGGTTACAGCTTACAGCTATGTCAGGTCTTGAGCATCTAGCAATGAAATTCAACTTGCCTAGAATGCATCTGTACAGCGTTGTGTCAGAAAACGCTTCAGCAGTACTATCTACCTGGTAACCTGTCACCATCGGTGTGTCTGCTGGGTTTGCATCAACCAAATTCAACCTGGTTAATACATCAGCAATTTTCTGTGTTTGGTGTACCAGAAAATTACCTGCTTGGTCCCTCTCCACCTGCAGAGAAAGATAGTCGGATACCTCACCAAGATCCTTCATGTCAAAGTGCTCCTTCAGCTGAGCTAGGGTGCTTTGGTACAAAGCCTGATTCTTCCAAAACATCAGAAGATCATCAACAAAACATAAACAATACAGTTTGTTTTGCCCCTCCTCCTTGACAAACACACATGGATCAGCTTTGCCCTGGTGAAAACCTAGAGAAAGCAACGTCTCAGTGAGCTTTGTGTTCCAACACCTGGCACTCTGCTTGAGACCATATAAGGATTTCCGCAGTTTACAGACCATTCCCTTCTGTATCTGCATCCCATCAGGTGGAAGCATAAACAGCTCCTCCTCTAAAATCCCGTACAAAAAAGCTGTATTAATGTCATGATGGGAAACTTGCAGTTTCTCCTCTGCAGCTATCTTGAGCATCAGCCGAATGCTCTCATACTTGACGGTGGGTGAGTAGGTCTCGTGGTAATCCTGTCCTGGTACCTGTGAAAAACCTCTGGAAACCAATCTGGCTTTGTGTCTGACAACCTTGCCATTCTGGTCTGTCTTGGCCTTGAAGACCCATTTGCTGCCAACCAGTCTCATTCCTGGGACTACCGGTACCAGTTCCCAAGTTTGGTTCCTATTCAAGGAATCAACCTCAGCCTTCATGGCATTAAGCCAAGGCTCAGCATCTTTAGAGGTTAACTCCTGAACCTCTTTGAAGCTTGAAGGTTCCCACACCTTCTCTGAGCTACTAAGAACAGCAGTTGCTGTCTTAGCAAACTCATCAGCAAATCTCTTTGGAGGTCTGCCCTTCGTGGCTCTCTCAGATCTGCGTACTAGACACAAGTCTTCTGGACTCATCTCCTCCTTCTTAGGAGAAAAGTGACCAATGGTGAACAGTGGTTCTTCCCGTTCATTGTCAGACGCATCAGATGGTCTGACTGAGGCCTTTGCGCTCTTGTAGTCTGCTGTGTCATCACTGTCACTGACACCAGCAGCAGCACCGCCCACTGAACTGGAATCCGAACTCTGATCATCATCATCCTCCTCCTCCTCAGCAGCTTCCTCAACATTATCTGCTTTCTTCACATCACTTTCATCCTCCTCTGGGTAACTCTGGAAAATTCCCACATTTTCCCCCCACTTAGGATTGTACTCAACACTCTTTGTGAACTTAATGGACTTAGAGTCAGTCATCCATACCCTGTATGCACCTTTTTCGTACCCCATGAACAAACCATGTGCCCCACGCTTCCCAAGCTTGTTGCTCTGTGGGGTGTGTACCCACATGTCAGAACCAAAGATTCTCATGTGCTTGATGTTGGGTTTCTTACCAAACATCTTCTCATAGGGGGTACAACCAATAGGTGATGACAATCTGCGATTATAAGTGTAAACAAATGAGTTCAAAGACTCCCCCCAAAACTTCTCAGGGAGATTGGCATCATGCAACAAGGTTTTCAGTCCTTGCAGCAACGTTTGATTTGCTCGCTCCGCAAGCCCATTCATCCATGGCGATCTAGGCGTTGACAAGTCATGCTGGATTCCCTTCTCAGTCAGGAAAGCTTCAAACTGCTGAGAAGTGAATTCCCCGCCTCGATCAGTAAAGAGACAGCCAATACGTTTACTGTGAACATTCTCCAACCAAGCACAGAATGCCTTGAACTTAGGAAATGCTTGCGATTTCTGCTCGAGCATAAACACATGAATGTACCTGGAAAAAGAATCAATTAGAACCATGAAGTACCTTGCTCCACCCAAAGAGGGTGCAAGTGGACCAACCAGGTCTGCATGCACTAGCTGGTAGGGTTTGGAAGCCTGCCTGCTAGACTCCTTGCCTTTTGGAGCAACCTTCACCTTGTTCTCTGCACAAGATACACATTTCATGTGAAACTTACAGGGTTTGATGTTCAAACCCTCAACCATCTCTGGCATCTTGGCCAGTGCCTTCCAAGAGAGGTGACAAAACCTTCGATGTGCCTCATGAATGCATCCTGCATGAAGAACTTTGTTAGTTTGTGCAACACAACAAGAATCAGCATTAGACACAGCAGCACCATTGTCATCATAAGTTATACAGAACAATCCATCTATAAACTCTGCATGCAAAATGTCCTCTTTGCCTTTTCTGATGACACAAACGCTCCTCTTGAAGGAAATCTCAAAGCTTCTCATCAATCTTCTTGACGCGCAGAGCAGATATCGTCCGATCAGTCCCTCTGCCTCTGCCAGCAGCCATTCTTCTGTCCGATTCCGTTTCTCTGGGCCCATAACCAAAAATGTGAGATTTTGACCAGCTTCGGCCCATCTGAAGCTGATACAGGCTTGACTCATCTTGAGCCCAAGCAGAGTAGTCCACACAGCAGAAGGATAAGCAGTATGTGCCACATTCTTAACTTTATTTCCACTCTATGTTGAGAGAATACAAACATGCATCTTGCCTCTGTGAGAGCAGAGAACCAACTGTCTCTCTAACAAAGAAAACGAGAGAACACTGAAAAACAGGAAACCAGTGTACGTCACATCCAGTCTCCCATTCCCGTGGGAATCCAACAGTAACTCTGACTGTGGAATGCAAAACAATGTCTTGTGACTGCAGTTGCTGCTCAGTGAGGGAAATAGAAACCAACACTCCCTATGAGAAGATATTTGGTAAGAAACCTTATGTCAAGCACCTGAGAATCTTTGGTTCTGACATGTGGGTCCACACCCCACAGAGCAGCAAGCTTGGAAAGCATGGGGTGCATGATTTGTTCATGGAGTATGAAAAAGGTGCATACAGGGTACTCATGACTGACACTAAGAACATATGGTTTACAAAGAGTGTTGAGTACAATCCCAAGTGGGGGGGGGGATGTGGGAATTTTCCAGAGTCACTCAGAAGATGAGGATAATGAGGTAGCAGAGGAAGCTGAGGATGATGTTCAGAGTTCGTATTCCAGCTCAGTGGGTGGCGCTGCTGCTGATGTCAGCTACAGCAGACTACAAGAGTGCAAAGGCCTCACTCAGACCATCTGGTGCATCTGACACTGAACTGGAAGAACCACTGTTCACCATTGGCCATCATTCTCCTAAGAAAGAGGAGATGAGTTCTGAAGACTTGCGTCTAGTACGCAGATCTGAAAAAGCCACAAAGGGTAAACCTCCAAAGAGGTATGCTGATTAGTTTGCTAAAACAGCTGTTGTTAGCAACCCAGAGAAGGTTTGGGAACCTTCAAGCTTCAAAGAGGTTCAGGAGTTAACCTCAAAGGATGCAGAGCCATGGCTGAAAGCCATGAAGGCTGAACTTGATTCCTTAGAAAGGAACAAGACCTGGGAGCTGGTTCCAATAGTACCAGGGATGAAGCTGGTTGACAGCAAATGGGTCTTTAAGGCCAAGACAGACCAGAATGGCAAGGTCAAAGTCGCAAGAGGTTATTTACAAGCAGTAAATTCACCATTGGAACTTGGAGACATCCTCTCTGTGCCGAAGCACGCTCAGACTCAAACTGAAAGTAACTCACAGACAAAGACTGTGACGACAGCTTCACATAGAAGCTCCTCCCCCCAGATACAGAGCATCACAGGAGGTTAACCCTATAACCACCATACTCCACACCCCCTCTTGCCCTGCATCGGGGGGGGGGGACAAGCAACAATGCTCACCCCAAACACAGACCTTCACAGAACTCACCATGACGCTGGAAGGTTAGTGGTTTCGTAAAACCATCGGTGAGGTTCTTGGCTGAGGGACAGTATTTCAGCGCAACTAATCCCTCACGAACACTCTGACACACATTATGGAAACGGATGTCTAGATGTTTGGTCCTAGCCTTAAATTGCCCCGATTCTGCCAACTTGAGACACGGTTGGTTGTCTTCGTAAACAACAACAGGCAAACAGTTCTGCCCACAGATTTCTTGAACCAAACACACATAGAACTCCAACTCTCTGCAAACCTCAGATAACGCACTGAACTCAGCTTCAGTAGACGAAAGCGCTATGAGACTTTGCTTTCAGGACCTCCACCCAACTACTGAGTTCCCGAACTTCACCACTAGACCTGACACTGACTTGCGATCTTTCAGATTAGCCCAATACGAGTCCACCCACGACGTCAGCTTGACGTCACCCTTAGCTGACAGCCTAAGGCAAAAGTCTTTGGTATCCTGAAGGTAACATAGCACCCGTTTGATACCATTCCAGGCCTGCACACTTGGATTTGAAGCTTCCGTGCTGAGCAGATTGATAGCAAACGCTATGTCTGGTCTGCTCCACAACAGACTACCCAGAGCTGACTGAAAGAGCTCAGCGTTTTCGAACACAGCACATTCTACTTGCTGACTGTCTTTCACGTAGCCAGTCTCCATGGGTGTTCTGACACCTGCACACTCAGACATCCTGAACTTCTGAATCAGTTGCTCAATCTTACCTTTCTGGCTGAGCAAAAAACTTCCATCCTCTGTTTGAGACACCTCTACGCCTAGGTACGACCGAACAGCTCCAAGCTGCTTGAGCTTGAACCATTTACCAAGCTCCTTAGCAAACTTCTCCACGTGTTTACCTGTCTGTGCCATGTACAAGATATTGTCAACAAAGACTTGCACAGCTTCTTGTGTCTCACCTGACCCTTTAAGATACAGACAGCTATCAGCAACACTTCTCCTGAAACCTAGCTTCTCTAAGGCTTCATTCAAGCACATGTTCCAGTTTCTGGCAGATTGACGTAAACCATAAATAGATTTATGCAACCTCCACACAATGCCTTGCCCCTTGACCTCAAACCCTGGAGGAGGCAGCATGTACAACTCCTCCTGGAGGTCTGAGTTCAAGTAGGCGACATCCACATCAAAGTGGTTCACCTTCCAACCTCTTTGTGCTGCAACAGCTAAAAGCATGCGCAGAGTTCCACTTCTGGAAGTCAGAGAATACACTTCCGTGAAATGGACTCCCTTCCTCTGCGTGAAACCTCTAGCAACTAACCTAGCTTTGTACTGTGGTTCTCCAGCTTCTGTGGGTTTAAGGCGATAAACCCATCTGCAATTCATAGCCTGTTTGCCAGCCGGCAAATGTGTGAGAGAGAACACACCTAGAGACTCCATTGAGTTCATCTCCTTCTGCATCGCCTCATGCCATTTGCTAGCTTCTTCCTGAGGCAACTTCTGAACATCCTCAAAGGATTCAGGTTCACACCTAGCCACACCAACCCACACACTAGTGGCTTCATACCTGTCAGGTTGATTTCCTTTGGTTGACCTCGCTGATTATCTCAGCGTAAACTTTGGCACCCCCTCTGACTCACTAGTACCAGACAAACCATCCCTTGTGTCAGAGACCTCCCCCTCTGACCTGCTGCGCCTTTTGTGCCTTGCAACTGGACCTGTAGGCGAGGATCTCTCACTCTTTGGCTCAGACTTGACAGAGACTTGTGGAGGGGTCTTTGGACTTCCCTTCGGAGGGGTTCTGAGCCTCTCCCTTGGACACTCCTGTTCTGGACTCTGTGGCTGCGGACTCTGTCCCTCAGCAACAGGTTCAGTTTCCTTCTCTTCTTCTTCCTCATCTGAGTCAAACTGTTCTGAAAGAACATCTGGGTTCCCATGCACGCGTTTCCACCCATTTTGCTCACAGAACTCAGCACTTCCGCTAATGAGCAGCCGAGACTGATTGCCATTGGGATATGCGAAACGGCATGCCTTGGAACCCGGCTCATAGCCCACAAAGATCATCTTCTTGGACCTTGGTTCACCCTTTCTGCGATTGGCCTTTGGAATGAGGACCCAAGCCTCACAGTCGAAAACACGCAAGAAATCCACCTTGGGCTTCTTACCATGCAGCAGAAAATAGGGCGTGTCCCCTACACTTGAATTGAACACTCTATTCTGTATGAAGCATGCTGTTCTATAACTCTCCACCCAAAAGCGCTGTGGAAGACCTGCGTCAAATAGCATGGCATTAGCAGCTTCCTGCAGCGTTCTTTTTTCCCACTCTACAACACCATTCTGTTGGGGACTGTGTGGTGCTGTTAGCCTGTGACTGATTCCCTTCTGTCGGAAGAAATTTTGCAGCGCAGAACCAGTGAATTCCGCTCCGCGATCACTCTGAAAAGACACAACCCTAGTGGAAAAATGCAGCTCTACTGCTGTGTTCCAATCCCTAATCAGTGCAGCTGCCTCACTCTTGTGTTTAATTGTAAACAGTGTTCCGTGAAAAATCATCAATAATCAAAAGAATATGCTTCGATCCACTTAAAGAAGCTACCTGCATGAGACCACACAAATCTGCATGAACCAGCTCAAAGGGTTTGCTGGTCTTCCTGTCTGACCTAGGATATGTGCATGTGGTAACCCTGGATTGCTTGCATGCTCTGCAATCTAGAAACTTGTCACACCCCTCAAACTTGCACCCCACTGTATTCTCAGGGGCCTTCTTAATGTACGACCACGACACATGGGAAAATCTCCGATGCCAAAGATGAACACAATCATGGTGTGGTGGTACGTTTGCACATTGCACTTGTGTCTCTTCAGGGGGTTCAGCAACAGCAACATTAGCAATAGGCATCTCCACCACGAACAGCCTCTCTTTGCACTCAGCACTGTATAGCTTCTTCCCATCCCTGAAAAAAGAACACATGTTATTAGCAAACATTACATTGAAACCATCAGCAACAAGAGCGGACACACTTAAAAGACAGTTGGCAATCTCAGGAACCACAAAAGCTTGCACTTCATGATCTAAAAAGCAACAATACAGCATTCCAGTCTCAGTTAATTGTCTTTTGGAGCCATCAGCCAGTGACACGTAGCGTCCATTTTTCACAGACTTGCAGTTTCGAAGAAGCCCACCAGATGTCACTAGACAGTGGGTCGCTCCAGTATCAACGACAAGAGACAAAGTAGCTGTTTGGCTGTCTTCCAACGTTGCCATAGACACGCTGTTACCCCCACTGGGGCCTTTGCTGTTTCCCAGAGACACCATCGAAGCTGTGAGGTGATAAAAAGACTTCTCCTTGTTTTTCTCACTCTGGCTTCCTCCTTTCCCACGTCTTTGCTGGGAACCGGCTCACGAACTGCTGCTTATCTGCTTTGCTGGCATTCCTTTCCGGCCGCCGTGACCGCTGTCCTTGCATTCCTGAGCCTCTAGCGGACAATTTCTCACCAGATGTCCACTGCTGCCACATCAAAAACATCTTTTGGAAGTGAAGGCTTTTACAGAGTCTTCACTGTTCCTGGCTCCCCCCCCCCCACTCCTTCTTGGGTTACAGCCTGTGCCCTCTTTCCCAGCCCTCTGCCGCTTTGATTCCTCATCAATATATTCAATTGTGAGATCTTGCGGCGGCATCATTTCCATCATTAGAACTAAGTTGTCATAACTTCTGTCCAAAGTGCTTAACAACGTATAAGCCTTAAGTTCATCTGGGAAGGGCACATTGAGCTGACGCAGCTTGCTGAAGATAGTCAGCATCTGAGCAATGTGTTCATGTATTGATTCCCCTGGGGACAGCCTCTTCTCAAACAGAGAACGTATCACATGGATTTTTGCCCCGGCGGTGGTTCTCTGGTGTATTCTAGTCAAAGCAGACCAAATCTGATGACAAGTTCGCAAACCGTCTATATGAGGAAGCTGTGAAGCTTCCATAGCCATCACAACATGGGAAATCGCTTTCTGGTCTTTCTTCACAGCGCCAGCAGCCCTCTCAACCTCAGCTGCGGCAGCACCATCAGGAGCAAGCACTGGGTCAGCCTGCATACATTCCCAAAGCTGTTTTCCTCCCAGCCAGTAATACATGAGCTTTGACGAGTCTTCCCAATTAGAGCCATTTAGCCTTTCAAAAGGCACATTAAAAGTCTCATGAGCTTGTTGATTAGCAGCCATCTTCCCCCCGGTGCTATAGCTTACTCACGCTCATTCATCCTTTGAAGATGCAGCCTCCTGCAAGCTCCTTTCTTCACCAGCGAACTCAGAACTGCCTCCCTCTTCTCCGGCAGGAGTTCAAGGCTGGCAGCCTTCCTTGTACTCCATTTTCACACCCGGCAAAAAACACGTTGGCTCCATAACCTATGCAAATAAATCTGCCGTCCAGTCGCTTCCCCTGGGCCAAAACTCTGAGGAAAACGACCGAGGCAGAAATGCAGAGTTGCAGCGGTTGCCTTCCGTGTGAGAAGAAGGAGTAAAAAGTCCAGAGACAGTTTCTTCTATCTCTAAAAGTGTTTATTTACAAGCAGTAAATTCACCATTGGAACTTGGAGACATCCTCTCTGTGCCGAAGCATGCTCAGACTCAAACTGAAAGTAACTCACAGACAAAGACTGTGACGACAGCTTCACGTAGAAGCTCCTCCCCCCAGATACAGAGCATCACAGGGGGTTAACCCTATAACCACCATACTCCATATTCAGGTGTCCTACATGCCAGGAAACGAAATTCCTGCAGATCTGTTGTCTAAGGTTGTTAACAGGGAACAACTTCAGGTTTATGTACAGCAGTTGCAGTTAGGCTGAAATACTGCACCACAGGTTACATGGAAAGGGGGAGGGTGTTGGGAGATTCCATTCCACCTTTTGTTGCAGACATGGGATTGTAGCGTGTCACATGTCTGTTTACATTCCAGCACAGACTGCTGAGTCTCATGAGCAGAACTTCCACTCTGCGTATTGCTTTTGTTTTGTCTCTCTCCGAGAAGATGGCAAGGAGAGATGACATGTTTCTTTGTTCTGATTTATGTAAAATAAATCTGTAGTTTTAGTATGTATCCACACAGCCTCAGCCTCTTCTGTTGTGCAGTTTACACTGCTATGTATAGTGTGCTCAAGGCAGCAAGCTTGAGTCGCTGAATTACGACAGAGCCAGAGGTCGATGAATCTCCACAGAGTGACAGCTGAGAGGGGAGGCAATCCAGGTGGGGGCTAGCCAGCTGGCCTTTCTACCCCCGGATGCCGACACTAAGAGCAGCAGGAGATCAGCCTGGCCTGTTCGATGGAATCGCCTCTCCAGTGCTTGCTGAACCTTCTGCGGCCCCGTGCAGCCCCAACTGAGCTGTGGGCCTTAATGGTGGAGGAGCCCAAGGACTTAGAAACAGATGACGAGGGCCTGATCAGCTTTGAAGAGGAGCAGGTGCAAGGATAATATAATAATAATAATTTATTATTTATACCCCGCCCATCTGGCTGGGTTTCCCCAGCCACTCTGGACGGCTTCCAACAAAACACTAAAATACATAACCTATTAAACATTAAAAGCAAGTCTTCTAAAAGTTTGGTAGTTATTTTTCTCTTTGACATCTGGTGGGAGGGCGTTCCACAGGGCAGGCGCATTGCAGTAGTCCAAGCGAGAGATAACCAGAGCATGCACCACTCTGGTGAGACAGTCCACGGGCAGGTAGGGTCTCAGCCTGTTGCAAGGATTTTTAAGGTACCTGTGACCCACTCAAATTGTGTCCAAGAATTGACAGACGCAGCAGTGGAGAAAAAGAAAGTGATATTTATTGCTGAGCAATAACTGACCCAGTGGAATCGTTTCCAGAGACTGGGCACCCCAGCTCTAGCGCCCTGAGGCTTTATACCTGAGTACATACATCATAGATCATGACATAATCGAATACAATCGCACACGGCAGCAAAAATAAAACCAATGAGTGCATTCAAGCCTTGCCCCCTGATCATGTAAAGAGTTCCCTCCCAACTTCTGCTTTCTTCAGTCTGTACATCAGTCTGACCTTTCCCCTGATTTATGGTAAGAAGGAGAAAGGAACTTTATTCGGCCGTTATGCTGCTGATAGCTCTCCTACGCAACATCTGCTATACAGGGAAATTTGCGGTTAGCATTTTCCTGTTTTTAGCTGCTAAGGACCCTGTCTTGACAGGAGGAAAGTGCCAGCACCTCAGATTTATTGCTTCCCCCTTATGTTAGCGAGACATTGAGGGCATAAGAAGAACAAGGGAAGAGAACTGGTGCAGAGGTCCTTTTGGATTTTTCAAATCTAAGCAATTTGCTTTAAACGCTGCAAAAGCCTTCATGATTCAAGCATGGATTATATAAAAATCATCATAAAGATATGTGGTTATATATGGATATATGGATAACTGATTATATGGAAAGCATAAGGGTAAAATTCACCCAGGTGATCCTGCTTCAAGCCTGCATACCAGATGGAGCTGATAAAGCCATACCAGGTCACCGACGTGGAGTTCCGGCCCCACCTGGCGGTGGCGGTCGGCCTGGGCCTTGTACGCCTCCTTGGCCTGGCGCAGTTGCTCCATCAATAGCTGTTGCTGGGACTGGAGCTCTTGAAGCCACTCCGTCACTGCAGGGACCGCGGATGCCGGCAGCACATCCGGGAACAGCTGCGGATGATAACCGTAACTGGCCTGGAACGGGGTCTGCTGGGTGGACGTATTCACCGCGTTGTTGTAGGCGAACTCCGCCAATGCTAGGTGGTCGACCCAGTCATCCTGCTGGTAACTGCAGTAACACCGGAGGTACTGCTCCAGCACCGCGTTCGCCCATTCCGTCTGGCCATCGGTCTGTGGGTGGTAGGCGGATGATAGACAGACCTCTGTCCCGAGGGTCTGGTGCAATGCTCGCCAGAAACGGGATGTGAACTGGACGCCCCGGTCGGACACCACACACTCAGGTAGGCCATGCAGGCGGAAGACATGCTGAAGGTAAAGCTGAGCGGTTTCCTTAGCTGAGGGTACGGATGGGCAGGGGGTACAGTGCACCATCTTAGTGAAATGGTCGGAGAAAACTAGGAGGCAGGTACAGTCACGAGACGGGGGTAAGTCCACTACAAAGTCCAGCGAAACCGTGTGCCAAGGACGTGGTGGGACTGGCAACGGCTGAAGCCACGTCAGCCTTCAGGCGGGGCCACCAAAACTCACGGCTTACCAAATGGGTGGTCTGATACCGCCCAAAGTGTCCTGCTGCTGGGGCATCATGGGGCATCCGGAGGACCTCAGCCCGCAGTGGCCCTGGCAGAATGTACAGGCGACCGTGGTGCAGCAGAAGGCCCTGATGCAAGACCAGCCCCGGATACTGGGGCATGACCCTTTGGCCAGTTCCTGAAGTTGTTCTTGGGCCCAAGCGTCGACCCGCTGCTGTTCCCGCACCCGAGCCTGCAGTGGCTCAGCCTCCTGAGTGGCCAGGAACGCAGCCGGTGGTAGGATCGTGGTTGGTACTGCTTGCTGTACCGTGTCTGCGCTGTCTTCAGGTTTCTGGGACAGGGCATTCGCCTTCTGGTTTTGGGAGCTAGGGATGTAGCGGATCCGGAACTGGAACCGGGAAAAGAACAACACCCACCGGATCTGCCTTTGGTTCAGCTTGCGGGTGGTCTGGAGGTACTCCAGGTTCCGGTGGTCGGTTCTCACCTCCACCAGGTGTCGTGCCCCCTCAAGATGGTGGCGCCAGACCTCAAAGGCCACTTTAATGGCCAGTAGTTTCCGCTCCCACACAGTATAGTTACGCTCCGCCGGAAGGAGCTGGCGGGAATAGAAGGCGCAGGGTAACAGTGGCGCATCAGGTCCGCGCTGCTGGGATAAGACGGCACCGAGAGCCGTGCTGGAGGTGTCAGTCTCTACCACAAAAGGTCGACGAGAGGGATCAGGATGTTGCAAGATCGGAGCTCTCTGGAAACAGGCTTTCAACCCCTGAAACGCCTCCTCCGCCTCCTTGTCCCAGGAAAATGGCGTCTTGGGGCGCAGTAGCCGGGTCAACGGGGTGGTACGATGAGCATAATCTGCAATGAAGGTCCCATAATAGTTGGCGAACCCCAGGAATCGCTGTAGGTCCTTGCGGTTCCGAGGTGCCGCCCACTCCCGAACCGCTGCCACCTTCCCGGGATCCATCTGCACCCCATCTGGAGAGAGTCGGTGACCAAGGAAGTCCACTGACCGCTGATGGAACTCGCACTTGCTGAGCTTCACATACAGGCGGTGCTCCCGCAAACGCTGCAGCACAGTCCGGACATGACCCTCGTGGTGAGCCGGGTCATGGGAGAAAATCAGAATGTCATCCAAGTACACCACCACGTACTTGTCTAGCAAATCCTGGAACACGTGGTTGATGTACCGTTGGAACACCGCGGGTGCGTTGCACAATCCGAAGGGCATAACCAGGTATTCGAACTGCCCATACCAGGTCCCAAATGCAGTCTTCCACTCATCCCCGGCTCGGATCCGAATTAAATTGTAGGCCTCCCGGAGGTCTAGCTTGGTGAACACCTGCGCCCCTTGCACCCGCTCCAGCAACTCCGAAATAAGGGGCAAGGGGTACTGGCCTGGGATGGTAATTTTGTTCAGGGCCCGGTAATCATGGCAAAGGCGAAGCTCCCCACATTTCTTCTTAACGAAGAGCACTGGCGCAGCGGTAGGCGAGGTAGAAGGCCGAATGAACCCACGCTCCAGGTTCTTGCGCAGGAAGTTCTGCAATGCTTCGCGCTCTGGCTCCGTAAGAGAGTATAAGCGACTCACCGGCAGGGGCGCTCCGGGTTGGAGGTCTATTCCGCAGTCAAAAGACTGATGCGGCGGCAGCTGGTCTGCCCCCCCTTCCTTGAACACGCCTTGGTAGTCCCGGTACTCAGTGGGGAGCGTTGATGCAGCCTCCTCAGTGGGCGCGGCTGCTAGCATCTCGGAACGAGCATGGAGACATGGGTCTGGGAAATGCACAGTCCGATTGACCCAGTCAATCTGAACATTGTGAGCCTCCAGCCAGTCCATCCCGAGCACCAGGGGGAACCGGGGCATGGTGGCAATGTCCAAAGTTCGCACCTCCCGGTGCTGCTGGAGACACAAGACCAAGGGCTGGGTCTCCTGAGTGACGGCACCCGAACGCAAGAGCCGTCTATCAATTGCCTCCACCTGTACCGGTTCTAGCTTGTTGTGAAGTGGCACCTGATGATGAGCAGCAAAGGCAGCGTCCATATAGGAGCGGGTTGCCCCCGAATCTACCAGAGTGTGGGTAATAATCCAGGGCCCACCTGGAGGATAAAGACACACCGGAACCATGAGATGTCGCAATTCCACTGGTGTGGGCCCCTCTTGCATGGTTTGGGACCCCAGGTTGCCAGGCCTTTCGGCTACCGAGGTTGGCGGTTTCCCTGCGGCTGGCATCTTCTCGGGACAGGACCGGGCGTAATGTCCACTCCCACAGCAGTACAGACACAGGTTCCCCTCCCGCCGCTGCATCTTCTCCAAGGGGGAGAGGCGAGGTCGCGCAGCCCCAAGCTGCGTTAGCTCGTCCGGCAACTTGGCTGTGGCCGTGGACCTGCTGGGAACGACTGGAGCCAGGAGCCGGGAGTGCTGGCGGTCCCGGGCCTGGCGACGGTCCTCCATCCGATCGTCTATCTGCAGGCTCCGCTGAATGAGGGCGTCCAGCGTGGTGGGACGATCCATCGTGGCCAACTGATCCAGTATCTCGTCCGACAGTCCCTCAAGATACTGGTCCCGAAGTGCAGCGTCATTCCAAGACAAGTCCTGCGCCAACAGCTGAAATTCTGTGGCATAGGTGGCGGCTTTGGACTTGTCCTGTCTCAACCGACGAATTGCCCGATTGGCTTGGCTCTCCTTCAGAGGGTTGCCGAACGCAGCCTCTAAGTGATTACAAAACCCCACATAGTGTGTTAGCAAAGGAGAGTCTTGCCGACGCAGTGGCAAAGCCCACTTGGCCGCCTGGTCCTTTAACAAACTGATCAAGAAGTGCACCTTGGTGCGGTCGTCAGGGAAGTTCCGGGCTCGCCCCTGAATATACAACTTGGCCTGGGCGAGGAACATGGGAAAACTGGCCAGGTCCCCATCAAATTTCTCTGGCAAGGCCACTGGGTACTTGCCTGGAGCTGGGGCGTCCACCCCAGGAGCTTGTAGGGCGTCCAACCGCTGCTGAAGCGCCGTAACCACATCGCTTAGCTGCTGAACGGTGTGGGTCAAGGCCTGGTTCTCCTGGGCTAATGCCACCAGCGCAGCTGCCTGGTCAGCCATGGCCTCTGGCTCTTCCCGAACGCACCCCAATGAAGGGGGAGTGTGGGTGTGGCGGGAGCAAACTGTGCTGGTCCAGGGGGGAGGTTACCGTGGGGCGAGGTCCAGGACCTGGGTCGAGGGTCGGCAGACAGTCCTCCACGGGTGAAGCGGGGTCCACAGCGAGGAGCCGGGCAAGGACAGAAACTATGGGGGAACCGGACTGGGTGCTGGCCGAAACAGCTCTTCAACGACGTTGCTCCCGCAACCTGGGACCGGGCTTACTGGACTTTATCTTCTCTGAGGCCAGGGGCGGTCCCGGCCCCCAGGAGACCCGCCTCTTCTGGCCTTACGGCGAGCACTCCTCCTGGGAGAAACCAGTTCCCTCCGCCTCTCTGCCCTGAGCCTCTGCAGTTAAGGAGAGGCTGAAGGGTTACTGGACCCAGGGGGAGACTTACCTGTAGGCACTGAGTCCTCAACCACCTCCGGAGCTAGAGTGGATTCACCTGGTGCCTGCTCCTGAGGATCCGGCACAGGTGCAAGCACTTCAGAATCAAGGCCCTGCCCCAGTTCAGCCGGCCCTGGAGGCGGGGACTCCTGTGCAGGCTGGGATTCCTCCGGTTCAGCCTCTGAATCGGATTCCCAGGCCATCACAATCCCCCCTCTGTATAGGTACTGATAAGAGGGTCCCTAATTTGCTGGTGTCTACAGACTCAGTGATAATAATAATAATAATAATAATAATAATAATAATAATAATAATAATTTATTTGTACCCCACCCATCTGGCTGGGTTTCCCCAGCCACTCTGGGCGACTTCCATAGTAACCAAAAAACACTAAAATATTACACATTAAAAACTTCCCTGAACAGGGCTGCCTTAAGATGTCTTCTGAATGTCAGGTAGTTGTTTATCACTTTGACATCTGAAGGGCAGGCGCCACTACCGAGAAGGCCCTCTGCCTGGTTCCCTGTAGCTTTGCTTCTCGCAATGAGGGAACCGCCAGAAGGCCCTCGGCGCTGGACCTCAGCGTCCGGGCAGAACGATGGGGGTGGAGACGCTCCTTCAGGTATACTGGGCCGAGGCCGTTTAGGGCTTTAAAGGTCAACACCAGCACTTTGAATTGTGCTCGGAAACGTACTGGGAGCCAATGTAGGTCTTTCAAGACCGGTGTTATGTGGTCTCGGCGGCCACCCCCAGTCACCAGTCTAGCTGCCGCATTCTGGATTAGTTGTAGTTTCCGAGTCACCTTCAAAGGTAGTCGCACGTAGAGCGCATTGCAGTAGTCCAAGCGGGAGATAACTAGAGCATGCACCACTCTGGCGAGACAGTCCGCGGGCAGGCAGGGTCTCAGCCTGCATACCAGGTGGAGTTGGTAGACAGCTGCCCTGGATACAGAATTGACCTGCGCTTCCATGGACAGCTGTGAGTCCAAAATGACTCCCAGGCTGCGCACCTGGTCCTTCAGGGGCACAGTTACCCTATTCAGGACCAGGGAGTCCTCCACACCAGCCCGCCCCCTGTCCCCCCAAAACAGTACTTCTGTCTTGTCAGGATTCAACTTCAGTGAGAAGTGTGAGCTTGCTTTGGCTGGGTAATCTCATTTATATTAGGCCTAATTTGAGATAAAGTCTCTTCTCCTCATCAACACAAATAAGCCTTTCTGTTTTCTCATCTTTCATATTGTCAGCATACTATGCTACACTCTACTCAATGCTTTTTTTCTGGTGCTACTCAATGGTGCACAGTGCTGGCTCCCCCCCCCCCAAAAAAAAATCTTACCATAATGTGGATGGACGGTGGGGAGAGCCAGCATGCAATTGTGGCTAAAAGGGGGATTGCGAAAAGCAGGAGCCTGAGGCGGCAGCAGCAAGAAAAAGGTGGCCCTTGTTTGGGCCTGTAGTTGCTGCTCTCAGTCAACAGGTGGCACAGTTGCCCTGTAATACAGCTGCCCTGTAATACACATTCTCCTCTTGAACGTGCTGCTTGTTAGGATTTTTATCCACCCATGCTGCTCCAGCAAGTAGCACTATGTTGTTTATATCATGTGAGTGTCTGAGAGTGTGAGACAGGAAGTCTCAGCACTGTTGGAAGTGTAGTTTCACTTCTGTGTGTGTTGCCTTTTCTGTGCTGCTGCTGAGAGAGCACAGGCATGCTGATGGATTCTTTGTATATAGACTGTAAAATAAAGTAGTTTAGGGCTACTGATTGACTCTTTCTTCTGTGATGAGATGCCAGAAGACAAGTATGCTCCTCTCAGGAGGGAGGGGGTCGCTTATCATCGGTCTCTCTGGACTGAGGGAGATTTACAGCCAGAGTGTGACCATCGGAGAGACACCCCGCTGTCTTGGGAAGTTGGCAGCCTTCCCGGGCGTTTTTTTCCAACATGTGGCAGCCGTCGGCTGGTTGTGTTCCATCGGATCTCTGTTGTTGCTTTAAGATGAAGCACAGCGTCTCTTTCTTTCGGGGGAGAGCTGCATTCCTGCCTGACAAAGACGGAGGCTTTTGGCTGCTTGCTGCTTGGAACTGTGAGTAACCAGTTTGATTTACTGAGGCCGTAAAACCTCAAAGAAGCAGGTCTTAATTGCCCAGAGCCTGCTTGGAAGATTTGCAGTTTGCTACCTAAAAGGAGCTGAAGAGCTGTTAATTGGAGCCGAAAATGGATTCCATAAAGGGAGTTGGGTTATTGTCTTGCCCTCCCCTCACAGATGGGAATTATGCAGGCTGGGTACTCAAGATGGAGGCCGTGCTTGTGCGTCAGAGAATATTTGATGTTATTGAGAACGCCATTCCACCAGCGCCTGGGAGGTTGTGGAATGATCTCGACAGGCAAGCTAAAGCTGCGATATGTGGGAAGCATTACGTCACATTCATATGTGTGAAGCAGCTGGGACGACTTTGCTATATTTCCAACAGCTCACCAATTTGAGGCTGAGGGAAGGCGAGGATCTCCAGAAACATCTGACGCAGATGAAATTCCTGCATAATCAGTTGGTGCAGAGGAATTTTCCTACCGGAGCCTGTATTTTGTTTCATTTGATCAACGGTCTGGATCAGAGATTTATGACTGCTGCGTCACAGCTTGGCACATTGCCTGCAGCAGATCTCACCGTGCCAAGGATCTGTGCAGCTCTTTTGAATGACAGCGATCGACAGGCTGTGCTTGCTACGTGTCGGGGGAGAGTGGAGCTTCAATAGCACACCCCACAGTTGCTCAAGGAGAGCAGGCAGTTGCTCTTAAGGCCATTCAGTGTCACAATTGTGGAATTGTCGGCCATCTGCAGAAAAACTGTAGACAGAGGCAGAATTCCAAAGGAGCCAAGGGGAGCTCAGAAAAAGGAGGGGCTGGTAGCAGAAAGCGTGCTAAGCCCCAGTCCAAGCAAGGTCTTGCTTTGATTATACCGGAGACGTCATCGTCCACTTGGAATGCTTTTGTTGTCGACACGGGAGCCACAGTCCATCTGACTGGACGCAGCGGGTTGTTTACCACTTTTGAGGATCGGCGTTACACCGTCAAGCAAGCGGACGGTCATGAGTTGACAGCCACTGGGTTTGGAGCAGTGTTTCTTGAGAGTTTCTTGAGAGTTAGAGTCACTATTAACAATGTTTAACTGGGTTTTGAGATATCTTGTGTCAGGGAACTGCAGATAGAGAGTGGAGGTTACAGGGAGAGATCTCCTTTAATCAGCAGTTTCTCGTCCTGAGAGGAAAGGGAAGACGAAGAGGGGAGTGACACTGAGAGGGAGGGGGAACTTCCGAGGGTGAATGCCTCTCGTCACAGGAGGAGGAGGGGGCTGGGAAGTTGGTGGTGTTTGCCTCACCTCAAAAAGAGAAGCGTCAGAAGGAACAACTCGCCATGATCACCGAACTGTTTTGCTTGAACTGCTCGTAAATACGCCAAGTGCAATAAAGATCACAGATGATGGCTGAGTGCCTGGATTTTTATCTCCACTGAGCATTACAAATCAAGGGGTGCTGGCTCTCCCTGACAGTTTGTTCCTTCTCACCGTTTGATGAGCGCTCGGGAGAGGAGGCTCAGAAGAAAGGAAATAATGGAAGAACGCATGCAAAAGCTGCAGAAAGAGAGGGATGAATTATTGGCCAGATCCCAGGAATTGGGGATTCGTTTGGAGGAAGCCAGAGCAAGGTCAGGAGCGGCCGGAGGGGCTTTGACAAGCAAATTTCCGGTGCTGGTAAGCAAATTCCAGGGGGGCCCTCAACAGTATCTTGCTTTTAATACTGAAATGAGGTATGCTTTGGACCTGCAAGGGGCTGCTTTTGCCAGCGACGCTGAAAAAGTGAGATTTTTGATTAGTCACTTAATTGGGGCTGCCAGAGACTGGGTTCGTCCACTAAGTGCCTCTAATAATGATGCGTTGCGAGACCTAAAAACTTTCTGGGAGGCGATGGATGTGATGTTTTCACATGAAAATGAGGAAGACGTTACCCAGCAGCAATTATTGGATTTTAAGCAGGGAAAATTAACGGTGCGGAGCTATTGGTCCCAGTTTGCGATGCTGGTTCACAAGCTGGATTGGAGTTTAACTTCCAAGCCTGTGCAAGCCCTCTTTAAGGCTGGACTGAATTCTGATGTGAAAGATGAACTTGCCAGAGGGCCCCCGTCCCAAGGATATGGATTCTTTAGTTAAGGCAGCTTTAGCAATTGGCAGCAGGCAAGAGCTAAGGCAGCTTGAGAAGGCAGAAAGCCAGGGCCGGCGTTTCCATGGTGACCGCATTCTTGAGATGCCGAGGGAGGGAGAGCAAGGTCAGCCTTGTGCTGAGCCGATGGAAATTGATTCTGCCAGCGCGGGAAGGTTCAAAAACCCAACGGCCGGGCCAAAAGGCGGCAAAGGACTGGCAGCCTGCCAAGAGATGTTTTGTTTGCCAGAAGCCAGGGCACTTTGCCAGAGTGTGTCCGGAACATCGCAACTGGCAGGGAATGGTGGGGGCTTCTTCCCAGGGAGCAGAGGAGGGAGTCCAGAAGCAGGGAAACGCCAGGGCCTGGCTGGAAATGGATCGGGGCAGCAGCCAGGCAGCAATGGAAGTAACCCAGAGCCCCGACCAGGACACCCCCAACCAGGCATAGTGGTGAGGGTGTTGTTGGACCTCCCCAATGGACATGCAATGGAGGTCCACGCCCTGTTGGACTCAGGTGCTAGTGCAAATTTCTTCAGCAGAGACTTCACTGCACAGCAACAGTTGCATTTACGACTTTTGGATTTTCCTCTGCAAGTGACCACCATTGATGGACGAGAACTCTTGGGAGGGGAAGTGACCCATCAGACTCCTCCCATGCGGATACAGATTTCGGCACATTCCAAGACAATTGCCTTCCATGTGGCCACCCTGGCGGGTCCACCCATCATTCTAGGCATGAGCTGGTTGGCTTTGCACGATCCGGTGGTTTCCTGGCATCAGCGTAACCTGACGTTTGGCTCTGCCCATTGCTTGGAGAACTGCTTGGGGGACAAGGAGCCGACAGTGGGTTGGGCCAGGGTGGTAGCAACGCGCATGGGAGAGAAAGGGCGTGTCGCTCCCAAGTACAGGGACTTGGAGGAAGTTTTCTCCGAAAGAGAGGCAGACACGCTACCGCCGCACAGGCCATATGATTGCCAGATCAACTTGGTCCCGGGGGCCAAGTTGCCGGAGGGAAAACTGTACGCCATGTCGGATCAAGAGATAAAGGAGTTGAGAGACTTTATTGACAAGAATTTAAAGAGGGGCTTCATCCGGGAGTCCCGAGCTGTGGGCAGGAGTCCGGTGTTCTTTGTGGACAAGAATCGACGAGTGAGAAGAGGCTGGTAGTTGATTTCAGGGGGATTAACACCCAGACGGTCCCTATGGCTTTCCCCATGCCAAGAATCGATGACGTTTTGGCGTGAGTGAGAAAGGGGAAGATTTTTACGAAGCTGGACCTGCGAGGAGCGTACAACCTCATCAGGGTGTGGGAGGGCAATGAGTGGAAGACCACCATGTTCACACCGCTAGGAGCGTTCGAATATCTCATGATGCCTTTCGGTTTGCAGTGTGGTAGCCCGTGCTTCCAAGCCTTCATGCACCATGTGTTGGGGCCACTGTTGTATCGAAACTGTGCGGTGTTTTTAGACGATATTCTTATCTTCTCTCCTGACGAAAAGCAGCACGTGAAGGATGTGCGGGAAGTTCTGACCCGGCTCAAAGAGCATCGCTTGTGGGTGAAACTGGAGAAGTGTCAGTTCCACGCGAAGGAGGTCGAGTTCCTGGGCTGCAAGCTGTCTGATAAGGGTCTGGCGATGGACCCGGAGAAGGTCAAGGCTGTGGTGGAGTGGAGAAGTCCCAAAAACAGGAAGGATGTCCAGCGGTTCCTGGGTTTCAGCAACTTCTACAGAAAGTTCATCAAGAACCTTGCGAAATTGGCGGCCCCCATAACGGATTGCCTCAGCGGAAAGAAAAGGTTTGCTTGGAGGGAACTGGCGCAGAGAGCATTTGAGAGTCTCAAAAGGGTCTTTGCATCTGAGGAACAGCTGCTGCATGTTAACCCTGAATTACCCCTGCAGGTGGAGACCGATGCGTCGGATCGAGCCGTTGGGGCAGTCCTCATGCAGCAGGATGGACAGGGGGAGTGGCGGCCGTGTGCCTTCTTCTCCCGGAAGCTGAATAAATCGGAGGTGAACTATACTATCTACGACAAGGAATTGCTTGCGATTGTGGCTGCGTTCAAACAATGGCGCCATTTTTTGATTGGTGAGAAACATCAGATACAGGTGTGCACGGATCACAAGAATTTGGAGTACTGGCGGACCGCGAGAGTGATGTGCCAGAGGCAAATACACTGGGCGCAATTCTTTGCCAACTTCAACTTCCGGATTCTGTACGTGCCAGGGGAGCAGAATGTGAGGGCGGACGCATTATCCCGTAAACCAGAGTATATGGCAGAGGAAGGGCCTCCGGTGGCCAGGTTCATGTTACCCGAGCAGAGGTGGACTTGCAGGGCGACCCTGGTGCGAGACGACGAACTGCGTCGATTGATGCGGGACGATGACTTCGCCAGAAGGAAGCTGGATGAGCTGGAGCAAGGGAGAGGGGCTGAGGGAGGTTTCGAGGAAAGATGGGGGCTTCTGTTTTATCGGGGGGCTTCGTATGTACCAGGGGAGCCTCTCAGAGCCAGAATCCTCCAGCAACTGCACGACAGCTCCACGGCAGGACACTTTGGCCAACATAAAACCTTGCTGTTGGTCACTAGGGAATTTTGGTGGCCCAAGGTGCGGGACGATGTGAGGGAATATGTGCGAGGGTGTGAGACCTGTCAAAGGGCCAAAGGGGAGAGGGCAGCTCCGGCAGGGTTATTGGAGCCTCTGCCAACACCGGGGAGGCCATGGGAGGTGGTGTCAGTAGATTTCATCACTGACCTGCCCAGGTCAACGGGGAAAACGGCAGTACTGGTGGTGGTGGATCTCCTCACCAAGATGTGCCATTTTGTGGCATGTTCTCATGCGGTGACTGCAGAGGAGACAGCCAAGTTATTTGTAGAGCATGTATTCAAGTTGCATGGAGTCCCTTCAAGGGTCATTTCGGACAGGGGAACACAATTTACCTTGAGGTTCTGGCGCAAACGTATGAGTTTGCTGCAAGTAGAGGTAAATTTCACCACCGCCAGACACCCAGAGAGCAATGGGCAGGCAGAGAGGGTCAATGCTGTCTTGCAGCAGTACTTGCGGTGTTATGTGGGGGAGAGACAAACCGATTGGGTGGACAAATTAGCGCTGGCGGAGTTTGCATACAACAACGCCGAGAACGTGTCCACCAGGATGACGCCGTTTTTTGCCAATCACGGATGTCACCCCAGGGCTTTCCCGGGGAGGGGGGAGGAGTCGTGGAGTGTGCCAGCAGCCGAACAGTTTGCGGAGGAAATGGAGGCGATTCACCAACAGATCCGTTTGAACCTGGAGAGGGCCAAGGAGGTATACAAGAGGGAGGCAAATAAGCATAGAAGACCGGGGGAGACCATTCGGGTTGGAGACAAGGTGTGGTTATCAACGCAAGGTTTGCCCTGGAAGGGGGTTGCAAGAAGCTCAAACCATGGAGGGTGGGACCCTTTGAGGTCATTCAGCAGGTCAATCCGGTGGCTTTCAAGTTGAGGTTGCCCGATAGCATGAAGATTCATCCTGTTTTTCACAGGTCGCTGCTGTCGGCCTACCAACCGGGCAGGGGGGAAGGGGAGGTCTCCCCGCCCGAGGTTGAGGAAAGAGAACGTGGCCAAAAAATAGCTGAAATTCTGGATTCCCGTTGGATTGGGGAGCAGCTGGAGTATATTGTAGCTTGGGAAGGGGCTCCCAGTTCAGAAAACACTTGGGTGCCGTCAGGTTGGGTAATGGAGGAGGGTCTAGGTGGAGGAATTCCATGAGTTATTTCCCCAAAGACCCCAACCCTCGGGAAGGTTTTTTGAGCAGGTGTTTGGGCAGACGGACTATGACGAGGATTTCGAAGGTTTCCCAGCGTCGGACCATGAGGAGAGACAGCGAAGAGAAGGACTGGGCAAAGCTTGCCCGGGGCCGTCCGGCCTTGGGGGGGCGGGATAACGTCTTTGACGATACTGAAGAGGAAGAGGAGGTTTTCCTAGGTTTCACCCCCAAGAGGCATGAGGAGGATACAGCGGGAACGGCAGCCTCTCCTGAGGAGGAGGGGAGGGGGCCTTTGGGGAGGGGGTGGATGTCAGGGAAATGCAGATAGAGAGTGGAGGTTACAGGGAGAGATCTCCTTTAATCAGCAGTTTCTCGTCCTGAGAGGAAAGGGAAGACGAAGAGGGGAGTGACACTGAGAGGGAGGGGGAACTTCCGAGGGTGAATGCATCTCGTCACAGGAGGAGGAGGGGGCTGGGAAGTTGGTGGTGTTTGCCCCACCTCAAAAAGAGAAGCGTCAGAAGGAACAACTCGCCATGATCACCGGACTGATTTGCTTGAACTGCTTGCAAATACGCCAAGTGCAATAAAGATCACAGATGATGGCTGAGTGCTTGGATTTTTATCTCCACTGAGCGCTACAAATCAAGGGGTGCTGGCTCTCCCTGACATCTTGCAACAAGGAGAGATGTGTAATCTCCAGAGATGGGACACCACTTCTTTATGCCTACAAAGAAGATTGGCTTTATTTGCTTTCCTTTGATAGTACTCATTGTAAAGATTGTTTTGGTGTTGCTGTGTCTTGTGTTACAGGTACCACAAGCAAGAAGCCCAACAAAGTCACCAGAGTTTTCCAGAGAGTGTATGCTGAAGTGGTTGGACCTCTACCACTTTCTAGAGGCAAAACCAAGTACTACCTGATATTGGTTGGTTGTTTTTCTCAGTATGTCTGGGTGTATATGTTGCAGAGTCCGCAGCAAACCTTAACAAAGTTCAGAGAATTTTGTGATAAGGTGAAATTTGTTCATTGAGACTTCTGGAGCAGCGCATTCGGAGTATGGGTGAAGGATTGTGCTCTTGGCAACTCGAGGCAGTCCAGACACCAGAGACAACTGAGGGGGAACAGGAGGCGTGAGTTTTCCTGAGCTCAGGTGGGGATCCTGAGTACAGAGCCCAGGGCAGCGCATTTAAGGGGTTTCCCCAAAACCATTTAAAATCCATTTAAAAAGTCTGGCTGAGGAGCTAGCAAGGGGAGAACCTCAGCACTAAGGGGCAGAGCCATTCTCTGGCATTAACATCTCCAAACCCGGCGAGGAAGCGCTGAACTCTCCAATAAATTTAAAACTGGAGATAAAGAGACACACCCCCCCTTATAAAGAACTGGAAACTGGAAAACTGCTGGTTATCGGCAGAACACAGGGGCGGAGGCAACAGAAATAAAGACTATATAAAATACAGAGTGAGCTTTCAAGAGTGAAAAGGGACCAATCCCCACAGCACTAACAGTAACTGTTATTAAACTTCACAAAGGTGCCTTACAAGAGTGAATATAACCCAGCAAAGAGTTTTTAAAAAGCAAAGACAGAGACTGCTGAGACAGAGACTGCTCAATCAGCAGAGAAAGGGAAGAAATCAGCAGCTTCTACTTACATAAAGTTGCAGCTTTTAATCAGAGCCTTCAATTATAAAGAAATAAGGACAAAATACTCTGGGTCAGCTGTGTGGGATGAAGGGGATGTGAGGGGAAGGAGAAGGGTGAATGAGTCAGTGTGGAGGAGCTCTGCCATAACAGAAACAAAGGCAGGCATGAACAAAGGCAAGCAGGAAGAGAAGCTAAGGAGTCAGCCTGCACACATGAAAGGGGAAAACAGAGGAGAGAAAACAGAGTGTAGAAAAAACTAGCGGGACGCCTAGAGGCAAAAGAAGTGAAAGAGGCGAGTAAAATCAACAGAAGGCAATTAAGTATAGCGGCAGCTCCACCTACTGGGCAAACAGGAAATAACAAGAATAAACTTATATAATGAAGAAATGAACACTGTTTGTATATATTAGCTAAATTTGAAAGAACGTGCAACCTAAAAAATTCAAATAACCCAAACAAAAGAAGATTCCTGGTCTTACTCAATATAAGAGCAATTAAAAAGGGACATTTTAAAAAGCGGAAATGGAAGTATAAAAAGTGAAGCAAGGGAAACTCCCAGATATAAAAGAAGCGCAGAGACTACATGAAACTGTTATTTTAAAAGAGGTATTGCTAGGAAGGCATCTCAATGGGATCGAGGAAGATTCAGACAACAATTGGTTTAGCCTCAGCCTCTAACCAAACAAGGAGAACATCGATGGTGGAGAACTAGAGCAATATGGACGTCAAAGAGTTATTATTGGCAATGGAAAGAATGGAGAAGAACCTAGGAGACAAGATAAGCACCCTAGATGGAAATATCAAAATCTTAGATGGAAAAGTGGAGCGTATGGGCACCAAGATTGAGAAAAATTCCACATTAATAATGGACCTTTCTAATCAAGTGAACCAACTGACAACAAAGAACAAACAGCTAGACACGACAGTGCAGGAGATAAAGAATAAGACATTAAAACAAGATGAAGCCATGAAAAAAATTCAGGCAGACCAAAAAGATTCAAGGAAGCTCCAAGAGAAAAACAAAGAGGGAACTGAGGAAGGTTCAGGAAGAGACCCTGGATGCAATCGCTGTCCTTGAGATGAAGCAAAAGGAGATGACGTTACACTTCTGAGGAGTTAAAGAGAACCAGGAAGAAGAAATTTCACCAAAACTATTGAAAGAACTGGCGGATTGGCTAGGGGTCGAGGAGGATGAATTATCTTTGGACATTGAAAAAATATTTAGGATTAAGGTGAACAAGTCAAGAAACAAAAAGGGACCGGGAGATTGTTTAGTATTTCTGAACTCGAGGCTAGAATAGAACTGATCCCTTGTGTATAGAGGGCAAAGTAATTGAGATTATGAAGGAGATCCTGACCAGGTTGTTGAAGAGGAGAGATAATTACAGATTCTTAACGGCAGCGCTGAAGAAGAATAAAATTCTGTTTAGGTGGGAATTTCCCGAAGGACTTACCTTTACATATACAGAGAGAAGAAGAACCCTTAGATCGGTGGAGGAGACCAGAATTTTTTGGAGGAAGTACTGGGAGGAGCTGGGAGGAGAAAGGCTCCAAGAGCGTGAAGAAACAAGATAAAGCAAGAATTATTATACTGACTTCTACCTTTCGTGCCCTTAGATATATTTTTTTCTTTACCAACTACTCCTGATTTTAAAGTAGTTCATATAAATTTAATAAAACTGTACGGCCTTTAAGTGTATTTCCTGGGATATTAATGGTTTGAACAGTAAACTGAAAAGGAATAAAGTAAAATGTACCTTAAAGAAAGGAAAATGGGATATAACACTGGGCAACAATTTTTTACTTTTTGAATGTTGTCTAGATTTCTACAACTGATTTAGGGTATTTTTGCACTGCTGAATCAGGAAATGGCATCCGTTTCTCTCCGTCAGGTCAGGTTTTTGTGCTATGTTGATTTGAAAAAAATCAGATCTTGTAACAAAATCGATTACATTTTTGTGGCATTATCAGCTGATTTTTGTCAACACATATCATCCTAAATATGGTTTTAAGAGAAAAAAATTTGATTGCTTCATCTCAAGGACAGCGATTGCATCCAGGGTCTCTTCCTGAACCTTCCTCAGTTCCCTCTTTGTTTTTCTCTTGGAGCTTCCTTGAATCTTTTTGGTCTGCCTGAATCAAATATTTTTTCAATGTGCAAAATAATTCATCCTCCTTGACCCCTAGCCTACCTTGATTTCAGTAAGGCATTTGACAAGGTGCCCCATGATATTCTTGTAAAGAAGCTGGTAAAATGTGGTCTTGACTATGCTACCACTCAGTGGATTTGTAACTGGCTGACTGACCGAACCCAAAGGGTGCTCATCAATGGTTCCTCTTCATCCTGGAGAAGAGTGACTAGTGGGGTGCCACAGGGTTCTGTCTTGGGCCCGGTCTTATTCAACATCTTTATCAATGACTTGGATGATGGACTCAAGGGCATCCTGATCAAATTTGCAGATGACACCAAACTGGGAGGGGTGGCTAACACCCCAGAGGACAGGATCACACTTCAAAACGACCTTGACAGATTAGAGAACTGGGCCAAAACAAACAAGATGAATTTTAAGAGGGAGAAATGTAAAGTATTGCACTTGGGCAAAAAAAATGAGAGGCACAAATACAAGATGGGGGACACCTGGCTTGAGAGCAGTACATGTGAAAAGGATCTAGGAGTCTTGGTTGACCACAAACTTGACATGAGCCAACAGTGTGACGCGGCAGCTAAAAAAGCCAATGCAATTCTGGGCTGCATCAATAGGAGTATAGCATCTAGATCAAGGAAAGTAATAGTGCCACTGTATTCTGCTCTGGTCAGACCTCACCTGGAGTACTGTGTCCAGTTCTGGGCACCACAGTTCAAGAAGGACACTGACAAACTGGAACGTGTCCAGAGGAGGGCAACCAAAATGGTCAAAGGCCTGGAAACGATGCCTTATGAGGAACGGCTAAGGGAGCTGGGCATGTTTAGCCTGGAGAAGAGGAGGTTAAGGGGTGATATGATAGCCATGTTCAAATATATAAAAGGATGTCACATAGAGGAGGGAGAAAGGTTGTTTTCTGCTGCTCCAGAGAAGCGGACACGGAGCAATGGATCCAAACTACAAGAAAGAAGATTCCACCTAAACATTAGGAAGAACTTCCTGACAGTAAGAGCTGTTCGACAGTGGAATTTGCTGCCAAGGAGTGTGGTGGAGTCTTCTTCTTTGGAGGTCTTTAAGCAGAGGCTTGACAACCATATGTCAGGAGTGCTCTGATGGTGTTTCCTGCTTGGCAGGGGGTTGGACTCGATGGCCCTTGTGGTCTCTTCCAACTCTATGATTCTATGATTCTATGATTCTATGAAATGTTTTTCCAACAACATATATTGATTACCTGATAGAAAAATTGATTACTGTAAACTGAATGGTGGGCATTGATAAAGGTAAGAATATGTAAATTGCATGTTGCTTCACCATTTTTCAAACTTCAGGGCTTGAACTTCCATTTCTTGGAACTCCTGGAATGCTCAGCGGCAGGGAGGTCTCTCTTCAGAGTCCAGCAGTAATCAGCCGTCATGACTGCGTCCCAGCGACCCTGATACCTGGTCTCCATCTCTTTCATGTCCTGATGGAATCTCTCCCCCTGCTCGTCACTCATTGAACCCAGGTTCTCAGGAAACCGGTCCATATGTGAAAATAGGTAGTGCATCTTGATGCTCATGTTGCAGCCCAGGTTTCTGAAAGCAGTCAGCATGTTGTTGACAAGTTCTGCATAGTTTCTGGCCTTATTGTTGCCAAGAAAGTTCTTCACTACCAGAACAAATGCCTTCCAAGCTTCCAGTTCCACTTCGTTCATTGAGTTTCCGAGCTCTGGATCTGTGATGAGCTGACGGATCTGAGGACCGTCAAAGATGCCAGCTTTCAACTTCTCCATGGTCAATCCTGGAAAAGCCTGGCACAAGTAAGTGAAGCAGTCACCATCCTTGTCCAGAGCCTTGGTTTAAGCCGAGCTTGATGTGCAGCGGTGGGAAGAGTATTCTGTCTCTGTCCACCAGAGGGTCGTTGATGACGTTCCTTTTTCTGCAAGGCACCAATTCCTCCCACACAGGCCAGTCCTTCTTCGTCTAATGTTGAGCACGGTCCCTACTATCCCACATACACAGAAAACATGGGTACTTGGTGAAGCCAGACTGTTGTCCCAACAAAAAGTTCACATCTTCAGGTCAACACAAATAAACCACTTATGCTGATCATAACCAATTTTCTCCAGCACATACTTCACCGCTTCATAGTTCTCCTTCAGTGTAGTCGAGTGAGCCAGGGGTATAGAGGCAAACTGGTTGCCGTTGTGTAGCAGAACACATTTCAGTGATCGCTGTTGGGATTCGCAGGATGATGAGTAAGTCTGCAGGCTTCAGCAGGCTGATGCAATACTCTGTGAAGTGCTGGGTCAGAGTGACTCAGCAGGAATGTGATTGGCTATCACCTGTTTTAAAAGGAAAGCCTGTTCAACAGTAATGGTGGTTGTGGTGGTGGTTGTGCTGTGGTGTGGTGGTGCTGTGGTGGAGAGTATTCGTTTGCCTTAAGGAGCAGGTACTCTGTATGGACTGTTTTTGTAAATACCTGTATATAGCTCACATTAAAAAGACTGCACTGGAAAAACCTGGGACTCTGAGCGTTTCTGCTAAAAGCGCCGCAAGGAATTCGCGACAGGGTTATGGGCCCAGCACGCTTCCGCTGCGCAAGAGTACAGGTGGCAGTTATCTAGCCGTGGGTGCTGGAGGTGAGCTGCAGGGATGGAGCAGTCCAGAACTGGCGTGTTGCTGGAGAAGCTGACGGCCACAAACTACAGCATCTGGTCGGTCCGCATGCAACACTTCCTCAAGCGTGAGGGCCTGTAGAAGGTGGTGGAAACTCCACTGCAGCCCCCTGAGGAGGATGAGGACAACGATGAAAAGCTGGCACTAGCAGAGGCCCAGCTAGAAAAGGATGAGAAAGCTTTGGCTATGATCATTCTTGGAGTGGACGACAGCCAGCTAGTCTACGTAGCTGATAAGGTGATGGCAAATGACGCGTGGAATGCGCTCAAGGCTGTCCATGTGCGAGAGACAGCTGGCTCACTGATAACACTGACCAGGAGACTGTACCGGTGTCGGAAGAAACCGGGGGACTCCCTGGTGAACCACCTAAAATTCCTAACAGGCTGTTTCCAGGAGCTAGCCTTAAGAGGGAGGCCTGTGGGGGAAGAGGACAAAGTCTTTATAGTCCTGAGTTCCCTTGATGACAGCTATGATATGCTGGTCAACTCCCTCGAGTCGGTAGAGACTGATAAGCTGACTCTGGAATACGTTACCAGACGGTTGTATGCAGAGGAGGACAGGCGTGCAGAGCGAAAGATGACCTCAGCCCAGCTGTCAGAGCATCCCAGAGGGAACAACAGCCGGGAAGAGCAGAGGTGTCGGAAGCCAGAGAAACAGCCAGGAGGAGCTGCTGCAGACCAGCCGGTGGTCAACAAAGTAAAAAGGTGTTTTTGCTGCAAGTCCAGTGGACATCTGCTGCGGGACTGCCCGAGAAAACAACAAAAACAGCAGAAGCACAGGAGGCAGCAGAGAGAGTCTACCGCTTGGGTGTCTGCAGATGGTCAAGAAAATGAAGAGCTGTGGGTTCTGGACAGTGGAGCTTCTCAAACCTTTTGTAAAAGAAAAGGATTGCTAACTGATGCTAGGGCTTCAAACAAAAAACATGTAAGTCTTGCTACGGGCCAGAAAGCTAATGTAGTCTGTGAGGGGGAGGTTGTGTTCCCACAGCTGGGACACACATTCAGGAATGTGTTGTGTGTGCCTAGTTTGCAAAACAATCTCCTGAGTATTCCAGACTTGGCAAAAGCAGGCTTTGAAGTAAACTTTGTGGGAGATCAGTGCCAGATAAAGCAAAATGGGGCAGTGTTGGCAAATGCTAACCTTAGAACTAATATGTATGTACTGCAGTGTGAGTCTAAGGTTGTGAATGCGCAAAATGTCCCAACCCATGATATGTGTATTCATCTCCTGCACAGGCGTCTGGCTCATGCTAGCTTTAAGGTGCTGAACAAAACATTGGAGTTGTGTGGGGGGATGAAAAACATTAAAAGTTGTGATAATTACTTAGACTGCAATATCTGCAAGGAGGTTAAAAGCAGGGCTTGCCCAGTAGCAAGAGCAAGCCAGAGAGAAACCAAAAAACCACTGGAGTTGATTCATGCTGGTGTAACTGGTCCTTTTCCATCAAGTGTCTCCCACAACAAGTACTGTTTGATCCTAGTGGATGACTATTCTAGATTTGGCTGGGTCTATCCATTAAAGCAAAAGTCTGACGTTGCCCAAACTTTGAAGTTCTGGGTAAGAAGGGTAGAAAGGCAACTTGGCGAAAAGGTGTGCTCTATTCAGACAGACAGGGGAGGAGAGTTTATGGCAAGCTCCCTAAGAAACTGGTTGCGTTCCCAAGGGATTAAACATAGGCTTACCAATGTGGCAACACCTCAGGAGAACGGAGTAGCAGAGCGTAGGGGAGGTGTCTTGCAGACACAAATGAAAGCATTGTTAGCAGATGCAAATCTTCCAATTAAGTACTGGGCTGAGAGTATTAAGACCGCAAATTATATTGGGAATGGCTTGTGGTCAAGGGTACTAGATGACACACCCTATAAAATTCTCTATAACAAAAGTCCCAGTTTGCAACATTTGAGAATCTTTGGGACAAAGGCGTGGGTTGACATACCTGTAAAGAACCGAAGAAAAGGTGGGAAAAGGGCACAGCAGTTGCTATTTCTTGGGTATGAAAGTGGTACGAAAGCCTACAGGTTTGAAGATGATAAAAATCTTTTGAGTTATAGTCGATCAGCCAGCTTTAATGAGCAAAGAAATTGGCCCAAGATACATGCAAACCTGCTGCCAGAAAAAGTTTTACTGCCGAGCGTACCTGTTAAGGCAGCTGAAACAAAGCTAAGAATTGGCAGCTCTCCCAGAGAAACTGAAAGGGAGGAGGTAAAGGTTGAGCATTTTTCTCCAGCTGCTAGCAAGGAGCAGGGGGGAAAAGAAAGTGCAACAGGGGCAGGAGGAGGTAGATCTACAGAGTCAATCCACCCCAAAAGCAGTCCTGAAGGTAGGGGGGCGGCGCGAACGGCAATGGCGGTCCTCTTCCACTAGCGAGGAGGAGGCTCCGCAGAAAAGGGTCGTCCGCTACGGCGAAGCGGAGACCCACGTCGGAAACCCACAGGCAGCAAGAGCCTGTGGTCCTGAGGCTCGGTGGGCGCCAGAAGCGACCCCCTAAGCGGTAAAGGAACCCCGTAAGGGGCTCCGGAACGTGGAGGGGGGTTGCGGCGCTGTGAGCCGTTTCGCGATCTGCGGAGCGAAGCCGCGCTGCTGCTGCCGGTGAGCGCTGATCCCTTTTCCTGCAAATTTTGGATCCGGAAGAAAACAACAACTTATTTGTGAGTAAAGACTGAAATACTTCAAATTTGAGACTAAAAGCTGAAATTAAAATATTGAACTTGGCTGAAAGCGGAGAGACGTGGAAACAGGAAGTCCGTCTTCCGCTGCCATTGAACTTTAAAAAGCAAAGAGCTGGAGGAGTGGAGGCTTAAAAAGAACTTTCAACCTTATTGATCTGAGCACCCACTGAATCTGCTATACAAAGTAAAGACTTTAAGTTTATGATTTGGAACTATTTATTTGCATTTGATTTATCTTTCTTCTATTGGAATTACAATTGGAAGGAGAAACCCAGGGTCCGGAGCTGCCTGAGCTCTTTGAGAGACTGAGCTGTCAGTTTTGCAGATTTGGCTATTGTGTATCAGAACTTGTAACAATCTGAGGGTATTTGGACCTGCTATTTTGAAACATCTTTTGAAGACCAGTAAGCACTGCTTGAAACAAAGTGACTGTTAACATCAACTCTGCTAAATATTTGTATTTGAAGGTTCTTGGACATTAAATTAGACTCTAATTACATTAGAATTCTTCCCTAAAGACATCTTAAGCTCCCTCTAGAGGATTGGAGATTTACAACAGTGACTTTACATTTACTTTCTATTTCCCGGCCGCTTGTTCTCTCTGGGCCTCTCTTTTCCCATGGGAATAACTCAGCGTGACCTTGACTGTTAGATAACGTTGGAATGAGTGGCACAAGAAGAAGAGGAAGAACTAGACAAACAACTTTGACAACCCTAACCTCAGCCTCGCAGATACGTAGATCATCTGTACCTACTCTGCCTTCAGAAGTAGAAGAAGCCGTTCTGCCACAGGCAAAGGAGGGAGAAATAGAGCAGTTACAATTGGAAGATATGGCCTCAGGATCATCTGCTTCTATTCTAGAGAAAATTTATGAAAAATTGGAAGCTTTGGATAAGAAAGCAGATGAGCAAACAGCTAAGATTGATCAAAATACAGAATGCTTAAATAAATTAACTGGACAAGTTGCACAGAACACACAGGCAATTGGACAGTTGACGGAGGCCACAGCAGAAAATCGGAAATTGGCAGAGGACACTAGTCAAAAACTAGAAAACTTAGAACAAGAGGTAAGACCACTCAGCAAACAAGTAGGGGAACATCAGATTTATCTCTCTATGATAGAACTGCGAAACCGTGAGAATAATCTAAGGATTAGGTCGCTACAAGAAGCAGAAGAAGGCAACCTAGCTGAGTTTTTAACTAAAGAATTCTCCAAGTTTTGGAATTTAGAGGAAAAAGACTTTAAAATTGTGTCAGCTTTCAGGCTTGGAAGATTCATAAAGAAGGAGAGGCCCAGAGATTGCCTGATAACATTGAGATCAAAGGAGGAAAGGGATAAGATTTTGGGCCTACACTACGGAAAGTCACTGGACATTCTGGACAGAAGAATTGAAATCTACAAAGATATTCCTAGACAACTGCTGGACCTCAGATCCGCCTATTCTGAACTTGTTAAATTATTAAGGAGCAACTTAATTGCTTTCAGGTGGGAATTCCCCCAAGGAATATCCTTTACCTTTAGAGGGAAGAAGGTCAAAATTAGAACACCGGAAGAGAGAGACAAATTTCTGTCTACATACGGAGAGGACCTCCAAAAAGGAATTGAACTACCTTCTGGGCCTGGAGCACCGGCAGTACCGGCACCTGTGGAACCTGAAGATCCTGTGAATAAGATACCACCCCTAGAAAAATAATCAGATTTATTCAGGATGTCTCTGCAACTTTTGAGCTGGAATATAAATGGCTGTAACATTCCGGAAAAAAGGAAGAAAATATTTCATATATTAAAAAAAGAACAATTGGACATTATTTGCTTACAGGAAACACACGTGACAAGGCTCCACAGAAAAGTGTTAATAAACAAAAGATTGGGCCAGGAATTTATATCTTCGGACAGAGTAAAGAAGAGAGGTGTGGTGATATATGCGAAAGAGAGCCTGTCACCCAAATTCTTATTTAAAGATGAACATGGAAGAATTTTGGCAATTGAGATACAACACCAAGGAGAGAAACTTTTGATATTAGGAATTTATGCACCAAACGAAGGGAAATCGGAATTCTACAAGAAGTTGCATGAGACTATGCTGGATTATCTGGACTATAACAACATCATTATGATGGGAGACATGAATGGGGTCGTATCAACCAACATGGACAAGTCACAAAGTCAAAATGTTACAAAAGACGGCAGACTACCTAAAACTTTTTTTGAAATGACAGACAATATGGATTTGATTGACATCTGGAGGACAAAGAACCCCCTGGGAAGAGAGGGAACATTCTTTTCTGAAGCCCAACTGACCTGGACAAGAATCGACCAAATATGGATATCTAGAGGCCTGGCACCTAAGGCTAGAAAAGTGGAAATCTGCCCAAAGACCTGCTCCGACCATAATGCAGTAAAGATGGACATGACACTGTTACCAACCGGCTCTTTTAGATGGAAGATGAATGACAACTTGCTCAGAGATCAGGAAATTACCAAGAAGGCCCAAAAAGCTTTGAAGGACTATTTCGAGATAAATATGAACACCACGGTGGAAAAAAGAATCGTCTGGGACGCAAGCAAAGCCGTTATGAGGGGATTCTTGATACAACAGAATGCAGTAAAGAAAAGGACACAAAATGAGAAAAAAGACAAGATTCTGGATAAAATAAAAGAATTAGAGAAGAAGTTAAGATTAAACCCGAAGTCACAGCCAACTCTGAGAGAAATCAAACTCTATCTTTTTTTTTTATATATAATATTTATTAGAGTTTACAATAAAAATAAATGTAACAGACAATATAACAAATATCTTAACATAGTTTCACATTTTTTTTTGGACTTCCTCACATCTCCCGCTCCCACTTTCATCGTTATAACTTTTTACCAGCAATTTGTTATCTTATTTGCATTCTTATATCCCTTCTATATTTCATAGTCTTCTAGTTCTCAAAAAGAGTTATATTTTCTCAATCTCACTTATTTTCTTAGATCATCTAAGTTAGTGGTGCTCAATTATTTATGATCTAGCATCCTGCTTAGCATTCACTCAAATTGCAATGTTTTTGTAAATAGTTCTTAAATTTCTTCCAATCCTCCTCCATCCTCTCTTCTCCCAGGTCACGAATTCGGCCAGTCATCTCAGCTAGTTCCATATAGTCTATCAGTTGCATCTGCCATTCTTCCAGTGTGGGTAGATCTTGAGTTTTCCAGTACTTTGCGAGAAGTATCCTTGCTGCTGTTGGAGAAATCAAACTCTATCAAGCACAATATTCCAAATTGATAAATCAGGAAATAGAGTGGAAGGTCAAATTAATGAAACAAAAAACGTTTGAGTCGGCGAATAAATGTGGAAAACTGCTAGCTTGGCAGTTGAAGAGAAGACAAAGATTAAATACGGTTACAAATTTAGAGATTGAAGGAAGAAATATCCAGAATCCTGTGGAAATTAGAAAGTGTTTCCAGAGATATTTTAAAAAATTATACACTCAAGGGCCGCAAGACGAGGCTGAGATTAAACAATTTTTGGCAAAAAATGGATTACCAAAATTGTCACAAGAAAATAAGACAATCCTGAACTGTAAAATAACACGACAAGAGATTGAACAGGCCATTCAGAGCATGCAATTGGGCAAATCTCCAGGGCCAGATGGGCTGACCTCCAAGTACTATAAGACATTAAAAGATTACTTGATACAACCTTTGATGGAGGTCAGCAATGAAATTATGGAGGGGAAGAGGGCACCGGAGTCGTGGAAGGAAGCGTTTATCACATTGATACCAAAGTCGGAAGCTGAAAAGACACAACTTAAGAACTATCGTCCCATCTCTCTTTTAAATGTGGATTACAAAATATTTGCAGACATTTTGGCAAGTAGACTTAAAAAAGTTTTAAATGAAGTAATTCACAAGGACCAGGCAGGCTTTCTCCCAGGCAGACATTTGTTTGCTAACACAAGGAACATTATTGATATTTTGGAACTTTTGCAAACAGACATAAATACAAAAGCAGTTTTAATTTTTATAGACGCGGAGAAAGCCTTTGACAACATTTCCTGGAAATTTATGTTGGGAAACTTAAAAGAAATGGGAGTGGGACGGGGTTTTGAGAATGGGATTGAGGCGATATATTCAGAGCAGAAAGCTAAACTGATAGTTAACAATGTGGTTACAGAGGAATTTAAAATTGAAAAAGGAACACGACAAGGTTGCCCTATTTCCCCTTTGTTATTTATTTCGGTTCTGGAAGTGCTATTGAATATGATTAGAGGGGACCGGTTGGTGGAAGGAATTCAGGTCGGACAGAAACAATATAAATTAAAAGCTTTTGCAGATGACCTGGTTTTGACCCTGCAGGAGCCAGAGTCTAGTACGAAAAGAGTATTACAACTAATTCATGACTTTGGTCGGGTGGCGGGATTCAAATTAAATAAACAGAAAACTAAGGTTTTGGGGAAAAACCTGACAGATACAGAGTCAGAACGGTTTCAGAAAGAGACAGAACTTAATGTGGTTAAAAAAGTAAAATACCTAGGGGTAAACATAACAGCAAAAAATCTAAGTCTATTTAAGGACAATTATGAAAAGTGTTGGGCAGAAATCAAGAGAGACTTAGATAGTTGGACAAAATTGAAACTTTCTCTGTTAGGCCGAATTGCTGCTATCAAGATGAATGTATTGCCAAAGATGTTGTTTTTGTTTCAAACACTTCAGGTCTTGGACAGGACGGAGTGCTTTCAGAAGTGGCAGAGAGATATTTCTAAATTTGTCTGGCAGGGCAAAAAGCCCAGAATTAAGTTTAAGATATTAACTGATGCGAAAGAAAGAGGGGGCTTTGCCCTGCCAGATTTAAAGTTGTACTATGAGGCCGCAGCGTTCTGCTGGCTAAAAGACTGGCTACTTCTTGAGGACACTGACGTGTTGGATCTGGAAGGGTTTAACAATACTTTTGGATGGCATGCATACTTATGGTATGACAAGGTTAAAGCAAATAAGGCCTTTAAGAACCATATTGTCAGAAAATCACTGTTTAATGTCTGGACAAAATATAAAGACTTGTTGGAAAATAAAACTCCAAGGTGGCTTTCACCTTTGGAAGCTAAGGCCCGAAAAAGACCCAATATGGAGGCTAAATGGCCAAAATATTGGGAAATACTAGAAAAAGATGGAGACAACTGGAAATTGCAGAGTTTGGAGAAAATGAAGGATAAAGTGCGAGACTGGTTACATTACGCTCAGATTAAAGAAGTTTTTAAAAATGACAAGAAACTAGGGTTCCAGGTGGAGAAATCGAAACTAGAAACAGAACTGTTAGAACCAAAGTCTAAGGTACTTTCAAGGATGTATAACTTGCTGTTAAAATGGAATACACAAGATGGAATGGTTAAATCGGCTATGATAAGGTGGGCGCAGGACATTGGGTACAATATCATGATTGAGGACTGGGAAAGGTTGTGGAGTACTGGCTTGAATTTTACTGCATGCAATGCTTTGAAAGAAAATGTAATGAAAATGATATATAGATGGTATATGACCCCAGTCAAACTTGCAAAAATATACCACCTGCCTGATAATAAGTGTTGGAAATGTAAAGAGAGTGAAGGAACATTCTTCCACCTCTGGTGGACCTGCCCTAAAGTGAAGGCGTTCTGGGAAATGATTTATAATGAACTGAAAAAGGTATTTAAGTATACCTTCACAAAGAAACCAGAGGCCTTTCTTTTGGGTATTGTCGGCCAAGGGGTGGTAAAGAAGGACTGGACATTTTTTATGTATGCAACAACAGCAGCAAGGATACTACTTGCAAAGCACTGGAAAGCTCAAGATCTACCCACACTGGAAGAATGGCAGATGCAACTGATAGACTATATGGAACTGGCCGAGATGACCGGCAGAATTCGTGACCTGGGAGAAGAGAAGATGGAGGAGGACTGGAAGAAATTTAAGAACTATTTACAAAAACATTGTAATTTGAGTGAATGTTAAGCAGGATGCTAGATCATAAATAATTGAGCACCACTAAATTAGATGATTTAAGATAATAAGTGAGATTGAGAAAATATAAACCTTTTTGAGAATTATAAGATTATAAATATACAGATGGGACATAAGAATGCAAATAAGATAATAAATTGCTGGCAAAAAGTTACAACGATGAAAGTGGGAGCGGGAGATGTGAGGAAGTCCAAAGAAAATGTGAAATTATGTTAAGATATATGTTATACTGTTTATTATATTTATTTTTATTGTAAACCCCAATAAATATTAAAAAAAAAAAAAGCAGTCCTGAAGGTAGCCCAGGGGGTGAGATTAATGAACCAAGGAGGTCTGCAAGATGTAATAAAGGTCAACCTCCAGACCGTTATGGGTTCCCAGCCACCATAAACCAGGTTTGTGTAACTGAACCAGAAAACTATGAAGAAGTGCAAGAGTTACCTACTCTAGAGAAAGAGGCGTGGTTAAAGGCAATGCAGGCAGAGTATAACTCTGCTAAACAACAATGTGTTTGCACCTACAGAATTGCCTGAAGGTAAAAAGCCCATAAGCTGTAAGTGGGTTTTTAAACTGAAAAAGCTGGCTGATGGTAGTTGTCAGAGGAAAGCCAGGTTGGTTGCAAGGGGCTTTACACAAAAGAAAATGATACATTATGATGAAGTGTTTGCCCCAACAGCAAAGGCTGAAACAGTAAAATCAGTTTTAGCAATGGCAAGTCTGCGAGGGTTAAAAGTTAATCATTTTGATGTGGCCTCAGCATATTTAAATGCTCCTATTGACGTTGAGGTGTATTTACAGCAAATACCAGGTTATGAGCTGGAAAAAGACAGCATGGTGTTAAAACTGCAAAGGGCACTATACGGGTTGCACCAAAGTGCACGTGTCAGGGAACTGACATCGGAGCCAGAGGCGGAGGGAAGGCTCCCAAGCGATGCTGGAGAAGGGCCCAGCAGGGAGAGAGGCAGCTCATCAGCTGGGGAAGGAAATCAGCGTAACACCAGGGATAAAGGGGGGCAGATGGGGGAATCAGCGAGGGGGCTCCAGGACTCCTCGTCGGAGACCAGCAGGGAGAGCACGGGTCCTCCGCTACCCACACCCTCCCTGCGCAGAAGACTTCCACGCAGGGAGAGTAGGAGGAGACTTGGCGTCAAACAGCTTTTATGCTGGAAAAGGTTTAAGAAACGCCCACTGACGGATTCTGCTAGCGACTGAAACAGCCACGAAGTGAAGGGCTGTCCAGACAGAAAAGGTTTAACAAGGCAACCTAGCCAGGAGTGGCGGCAACTTGCGCACGAGCAACCCCTATATTTATTACAGCACGTCTATGGCATGAATGCATAGACACAACTTTGAAAAAGATGGGATTCAAACAAAGCCTGGCTGATTCCTGTTTATATTCAGCAATGGTGCAAGGAAGTGTTTGTTATTTACTTTTGTATGTTGATGATATCTGTCTAATAACAACTGCACAAAAGCAAGTGTCTTGGTTTATAAACAGCCTAGGTAACAAATACAAACTGAAGTATTTGGGAGAGATTCAGAATTACTTAGGAGTAGAGGTTCAGAGAAATGAAGGCGTCTACTCTCTGAGTCAGAAGGAAAAAATTGAAAAGTTACTGAAGACATATGGAATGGAGAGGGCAAATGAGGTTGACACTCCCATAACTACCCAGTACAAAAATGAACCAGAAGGACAAAAATGTGAGAATGCAACAGCATTTCATTCTCTGTTGGATTCTCTGTTATATTTAAGTTGTTGGACAAGACCCGACATAACATTGGCAGTGCACATGTTAAGCCAAAGAAGTGCAGACCCGGCTCAGAGAGATTGGGTAGCACTTAAAAGAATCCTAAGGTATCTGAAAGGCACAAAAGATTACAAACTGGTGCTGGATACAGGATATGATCAGCAAGTGTATGCATACGCTGATGCCAGCTGGGGGGACAGAGAAAATGGAAAGTCTACCACTGGCTATGCCATATATATTGGAAATGCCCTGGTTCAGTGGAAATCCCAGAAACAAACATTTGTTGCCACAAGTACTTGTGAAGCAGAGTACTCAGCCATAAGCGAATGTGTGTCACAAATAGAGTGGTTTGCTTGTCTAACAAAGGAACTTGGAATACCTTCTGAAATGCCAATCACTGTGCTAAGTGACAACATGGCTGCACAACAGCTTGCTAACCAACAGAACTTTAAGAGCAAGAGTAAACATATTGCTATAAGATACGGAAATGTGAAAAATGCTTTGGAAAGAAATGTGTTAAAGGTACAGCACTTTAACACAAAATTTAATGTGGCGGATTTGTATACAAAATGTTTGGATGGTCCTAAATTTCGAGACTTAAGAGAATTATTAGGTCTCAAGCTTTTGACTTAAGGAGGAGTGTTGGGATTCGCAGGATACTGAATAAGTCTGCAGGCTTCAACAGGCTGATGCAATACTCTGTGAAGTGCTGGGTCAGAGTGACTCAGCAGGAATGTGATTAATGTGATTGGCTGTCACCTGTTTTAAAAAGGAAAGCCTGTTCAACAGTTAGTGTGGTGGTTGTGCTGTGGTCTGGTGGTGCTGTGGTGGAGAGTATTCGTTTGCCTTAAGGAGCAGGTACTCTGTATGGACTGTTTTTGTAAATACCTGTATATAGCTCACATTAAAAAACTGCACTGGAAAAACCTGGGACTCTGAGCGTTTCTGCTAAAAGCACCGCAAGGAATTCGCGACATACAGCCAATAGGTGTAGACAATCTCCTGTTATACGTGTAAACAAAATTAGAAAGCAACTCCACCCAATATTGCTCAGGAAGATTGGCATCATGCAACAAGGTTTTTAGGCCTTGCAGCAAAGTTTGGTTTGCCCTTTCACAAAGCCCATTCTCCCAGGGAGACCTAGGACTTGAGAGGTCATGTTGGATTCCCTTCTCAGTCAGAAAAGCTTCTAACTGCTGAAAAGTGAAATCCCCGCCTCGGTCAGTAAACAATCAACCAATATGTTTACCGTGGGCATTTTCCAACCAAGCACAGAATGCCTTGAACCTAGGAAACGCTTCTGATTTCAGCTTCAGCATGAATGCGCCTGGAAAAAGAATCAATCAAAACCATGAAGTACCTTGTGCCACCCAAAGAGGGTGTGAGTGGACCAACCAGGTCTGCATGGACTAGCTGAAAGGGTTTAGAAACCTGCCTGCTAGACACTTTGCCTTTGGGTGCAACCTTAACTTTGTGTTCTGCACACGAGACACATTTCATGTAATACCTGCAGGGTTTGATGGTCATACCTTGAACCATCTCTGGCATCTTGGCTAGTGCCTGCCATGGCATATGACCAAATCTTCGGTGGTGGGTGTGAATACGATCTGAATGAAGAACTTAGTTTGTGCAACACAACAAGATTCAGCATTAAGCACATTGACATCAGTGTCCTCATAAGTTATCAAGAACAATCCATCTACAAAACTAGCATGCAAAATGTCTTCATTGTTCTTCCTGATGACGCAAGTCCCCTTCCTGAAGGAAATTTCAAAGCCTTGCTCAGTCAGCTGTGGGATACTGAGCAAATTGTCTGCTGAATCAGGAACATACAGTACTTTGCTGATGGTAGTATGCAAGCTTCCCAGTTTCACTGTCCCAATTTCAGCAACCTGCAAAGTCTTACCATCAGCCTGTTGAATTGCTCCATCCTGTGGCATAAAGGCGATGAACAAGTGTCTGTCCCTGCATATGTGTCTGCTCGCTCCCAAATCAACAATAAATCTGCCTTTGGCCTTTGGAGAAGCAGTGCTAGCAATCAAAGCCTTGTTCTGCACTGTTTGGGGCTTTTGGCCCCCCTTCTTCCGGCCATCTGCAGACTTTTTCCTCTGTTTACCCTTCACCTTTGGACAATTCCGTTGAACGTGACCTTGATTTCCACAGGACCAGCACTTCACAGCTGCCAACGCCTTAGCTCCCCCAGTGGCTGCAATGCTGTTCCAGGTGACATCACAGTCTGCTCCCCCTGAAGCACACAATTGGATTCTACTGCATTCCTCTGATCATACTCATTTTGGAGGACAGCCAAAACCTTTGCTGCAGTCAGGTCTTGGGCAGGTAGAGTAGCCAGCTGGCTTTCCACAGCGTGGTAACTCTCATCCAGGGAGTCCAAGATCAGGACTACAAATAAAGACTCAGGCATAGTGAAACCTCTATGCACTAATTCCTGTCTTAACTTCTGCAAGTCCAATATGTGGGCTTTCAGGTCTCCCCCTGGCTCAAGCTTCTTTCTGTGCAGCTTTCTGAAGTAAAGCAATACAGACCCAGCTTCTTGTCTCAGATGCGATTCACGCAACCCATCCCACATTTGGCGCGAAGACGCCTTGCCAGCCATGGTAATTAACTCCTCCAGAGCAACAGACAGGAGAATCGCCCCCATTGCTTTGGAGTCGGCTGCAGACCATGCATCTGTTAGAGGAGCTGGAGGATCCTCAGAAACAGTGTGCCACACTCCGAGCCTTCTCAACTGACCTTCGCAGTACTTTGCCCAGGTCTGATAATTGTGTCCATTTAAACGTGGACAGGGAGCCCCATCTGTAATAGATCCATTCCTGCTTTTTACTTCAGCCAGGAACTGAGCTCTCTTCACGGCCGCTTATCTTAGCAGGTCGTAAATCAACGTAGCCTGCTTCTCTCTGGCCTTAATTGCTTGGCATGGACATCAAAGGCCCTCTAGCAGTGGCCGGGGAACGCTTCGCTCCACATACCTCTTTCGTTGCCAGATCGACACAGAAGCCAGCAGCATCCTTACTCTCATGTAAGTGCAGTGGATCTGGGCCCATAACCCTGTTGTTGGCATGCACCCAAGCCAAGGAAACAGGGGCAATTGGCAGGCCCCCAGCTGGCTCCAGCTCACCGGCTGGTGTGCCAGGCGATCTCCAGTCCTTGGATCAGCATGAATCTGCGACCCAAGCTTCAGAAGCTGGGGCACAGTACTCAGCAGTGTAAACGCGCAAACAGAAGTGGCAGGAGAGGTTGTGTGAGCATATTTACAAGCAGTTTATTCAGCATACATCAGGACAAAAGGAAACATATCTGCTCTCCTTTGTGTCCAAAGCAAGACAGCTAAAGCAAAAGCAATACACAAACGGAAGTTCCCAGCAAGCTGTGCTGGACTGTAAACGGACATGTGACATGCAACAATCCACACGTCTGTTCTTAAGGTGGAACAGAATATCCCAACAGGAAGATCAGGAAGATTACTGATCTCCCCCTGCAGTATATGGCTGACAGTGTTATACATATGCTAAGGAACCTGGTTCACATGGAATGAAATTGAGGGGCCTAATAGGACCTGTCCAGCATCCTATGTGACATCCTAGAATGCCACATATGGAGAAGTTCTTCAACAGATGTGGAAAATAGTTCCCTAAAAGTTGAAAGTTTTGAAAAGCCATTGCTCAAGTTTGTCAAACAAATACCAGCAGGAGACTCTTGAGCTCGGGCCTGGCCTGCAGGCATGCCACTACAATTCCTGTATAGATATCTCTTGAAACTTTTGGTGCCAGGATTCTGTGTTCACCCAGAAGTAAATAATTTTGACCTGTGATGCCAGCTTCCTCCTGATCATAGAATAGCTTCAGGGAGGTAGGTATCAGCCCATTCCCTGATTAGCATTAAGAGGCAGAATAACACAGTGGCAACAAATGTTTGTTTCTGGGATTTCCACTGAACCAGGGCATTTCCAACATATATAGCATAGCCAGTGGTAGACTTTCCATTTTATCTGTCTCCCCAGCTGGCATCAGCATATGCATACTGTCAGGGAACTGACATCGGAGCGGGAGGCGAAGGGGAGGCTCCTAGATGATGCTGGAGAAGGACCCAGCAGCAGGGGGAGAAGCAGCTCAGTGGAGGGGGAAGCATTTAAGCACAACACCAGGAATAAAGGTGGGCAGATGGGGGAATCGGAGAGAGGGCTCCAGGACTCTTCACTGGAACTCAGTGAGGAGGGGACAGGTCCTCCGCTACCCACGCCCTCCCTGCGCAGAAGGCTCCCGCGCAGTGAGAGGAGGAGGAGACTGGGTGTCAAACAACTCTTATGTTGGAAGAGATTCAAGAAACGCCCACTGACGGATTCTGCCAGTGACTGAGCCAGTCACAATTAGAAAGGGCTGTGCAGTCAGAGAGGTTTAACAAGGCAAATTAGCCTAGAGAGGCACCAGTTTACGCACGAGTAACTCATACTCATCACAGCAATCCGTCAGTCCCTGAAAGTTGTTCGTGCGCAGCAGCAGGCAGGCAGCATCATGAGCAAGCCCGGAGAAGCCAGCACCCAGGGGGGAGCAGCTGGAGGGCAAACGCTGGTGGAGAGGAACCGAGAGTTGGAGCAGCATGTGGCCATTCTGACGGCGCGGCTGGACGAAAGGCGGTCTCAAGATGCACAGGTCAGACCCACCCCCATAGCAAGGAAGGTACCGGGACTGGTGCACAAATTTGGGGGGAAGCCGCAAGAATACAGTGCGTTTCGAACGGAAATAGAGTACGCATTGGAATTGCAGCATGACGATTTTGAAGACAACGCGGCGCGGGTGGCATATATTGTGGGTCACCTGCAGGACGGGGCCAGGGAATGGATCAGGCCCCTTATGGCGACGCAGAATGCCGCCATGCAGGACCTGAGGAAATTCTTCCAAGCAATGGACGCAATGTTTTCCACTAATGTACAAAAAAGTGTGACAAAGCGGGAACTGATGAACTGTAAACAGGGGAGCCAGTCAGTTAGGGACTACTGGTCGCGCTTTGCCATGATAGTTCACCGCCTCGGGTGGCAACTGGACTCCGAACCCATACAAATGTTATTCGAGGAGGGGTTGTCCCCAACGGTTAAGGATGAACTTTCCCGCGCACCCCGCCCACAGGGGATGGATCAGCTGACCAAGGCTGTGCTTGCGATTGGCGTGCGGCAGGAAGCGCGGGCCCAGGAGAGGCGGGAAGGGAGAGAGCAACGTTGCCATGACTACCGCATTCCTGAAATACCAAGGCAGCCTTCCCCGCCAGCAGAGCCAATGGAAATAGATGGGGCACGCGTGCGGGAAGTTTCAAGCACCAGCGAAGGGCGCAATTTGATCAGGATGAGGGAGGGGGACGAATGGAAGACCACAATGTTCACACCCCTAGGTGCCTTTGAGTACTTAGTTATGCCTTTTGGATTACAGTCGGGCTCCACCTGTTTTCAAGCTTTCATGCACCACGTGTTGGGGTCTCTGCTGTACAAGAACTGCGTAGCCTTCTTGGACGACGTCTTAATTTATTCGGACAATGAGGAGCAACATGTTAGAGACGTCAGGGAAGTGTTACAACGACTGCAGAAGCACCAGTTGTGGGTCAAGCTGGAAAAAATGTCAGTTTCACGCCAGAGAAGTCGAGTTTCTGGGGTACAAGTTGTCAGACAAAGGCTTAGCGATGGACCCAAGCAAGGTGCAGGCAGTGCTGGAGTGGAAGGCTCCCAAAACACGGAAGGACGTACAGAGGTTCCTAGGGTTCAGCAACTTCTACAGGAAGTTCATCAAGAACTTCGCCCACTTGACAGCGCCCATCACGGATTGTCTCAGTAGCAAAAAGAAGTTTGTGTGGACAGAAGAGGCCCAGCAATCCTTCGAAAAACTGAAGAAGGCATTCGCATCGGAAGAGCAACTCCTGCACGTAGATCTGGAGAAACCCCTGAGGCTAGAGACCGACGCGTCCGACAGACCCGTAGGGGCGGTCCTTTTGCAGCCAGGGAGGGGCAAGCAGGAATGGAAACCGTGTGCCTTTTTCTCGAGAAAGCTGAGCAAGTCGGAGCAAAACTATACAGTGTATGACCGCGAACTGCTGGCAATCTACGCGGCCTTTCGTCGTTGGCGTCATCTACTGATAGGGGCGCAACAACAGATCCAGGTTTGCACAGATCACAAGAACTTGGAGTACTGGAGAACCGCACGAGTACTCAACCAGAGACAGATTTGATGGGCACAGGAGTTCTCCAAGTTTTTCTTTGAAATCTGATACGTGCCCAGAGAGGAAAACGTAAGAGCAGACGCTCTCTCGTGTAAACCGGAGTACCTGGAAGGAGAGGGGCCGCCGGAGAAACGACACGTGATCCCCAAGGACCGATGGGTGTGGGGGGGAACTTTGGTGGGGAAACGAGAACTAGCCGGGCTGACCAGAAACGACGTTTTCGCGCAAACTAAAATCCGGGAACTACGAGACGGAAGAGGGACCCAAGAAGGGTTTGAGGAGAAAGAAGGGGTACTGTACTATAGGGGAGCGCTGTACGTACCGGGGGAGACCCTGAGGGGAAAGGTACTCAAACAACTCCACGACAACCCCACAGCAGGGCACTTTGGACAGCACAAAACCATGATGCTCATGACCAGGCAGTTCTGGTGGCCCAGGGTGAGGGAGGATGTACGGGAATATGTACGGGGGTGCGACCGCTGCCAAAGGGCAAAGGGGGAGCGGGCTGCCCCCACAGGATTACTGGAACCCTTACCCACGCCGGGGAAACCCTGGGAGGTGGTATCCATTGATTTTATGACAGATTTGCCCAAGTCCCGGGGAAAGACAGCAGTCATGGTAGTGGTCGACCTACTGACAAAAATGTGCCATTTTATAGCTTGCTCACATGCTGTAACGTCAAAGGAAACAGCCCGGTTGTTTGTGGAGCACATATTCCGGCTGCATGGCGCCCCCTTGAGGGTTATCTCCGATAGCGGAAAACAATTTACTTCCCGGTTCTGGAGGAAGCTCATGAGCTTGCTGCAGGTGGAGGTGGGTTTCTCGACGGCGAGACACCCAGAGACCAACGGGCAAGCAGAAAGAGCGAACAGTATACTCCAGCAATACCTACGCTGCTACGTCAGCGAGAGGCAGAACGATTGGGTAGAAAAACTAGCGCTGGCTGAATTCGCGTACAACAACGCGGAACACGTGTCCACGGGAATGAGCCCATTCATGGCCAACCATGGGTGTCATCCCAGGGCCTTCCCGGGGAGTGGGGAGGAAAGCTGGAGCGTACCCGCTGCAGAGCAGTTTGTGGAAGAAATGGAGGCCCTACACCAGCAACTTAAGATGAACTTGGAGCGGGCCAAGGAAACTTACAAGAGGCAGGCAGACAAGCACCGCAGGGAAGGGGAGACCATACGGGTGGGGGACCGGGTGTGGTTGTCCACCCAAGGGCTACCTTTCAAAGTGTTGGGAAAAAGCACCAAGGCAAAAGCCAGCTCCAGATGGCTGGAATGCAAAACAGGATGTTATGTTTTGCAGATGTACTGTTGGGGAAAAGGTGGAGCCTATTCTCTGTACTGAGCACCGGATGTTAGCTCAGTGTGTCATGTGACCTGTGCTGGAAGTACAGGGGAGGAGGTGTGACTCTTCTAATGGAGACTGAAAGGTGCAGTCACATTTCTATGTACTGTTGAGTGACAGGAATAAAACATGTAGAAAGGACTCCTGTCTGTCTCATTTCTCCTCCCTGGGAGAATGCAGGGAGGGAGAGAGAAGCAGAGAAGCAGAGGGTGTGTTCTATCTCACATCTAATGAGAAGAATCGCCAGGTTTGTTTACCCAGCCTGCCGGAGGTCGCAGACGGACGGTAAACACAGTATCTCGCTCAATTGCCTCGGGGGAGGCCAGGTACCTCTGCCTGTGAGCTGAAGATACTAACATATGGCAGCCTTCGGATGGTTGCGATTCATCGGACATCTGCATGAGAGGCTGGTGGATTGTCCTCCTCTGCTCCAAGGGAGAAGGCAAGCGTCTGAAAGAAGTCAGAGGCTCAACAGACACCTGGTGGAAAAAAGAGGTGTTTTCCAGAGCAACAAAGTTCAAGGTATGCTGCATTTCGGGCTAAAAGTGTGAACGCAGTTTGATTAATTCACTGGTTCACGGAGCTGCGTTTCAACGAAAACAAGAGCTCCGGGAGGAAGAGGCCTGCAGCTTAAAGGCTGAAGCCTGCATTCCACAAATTCTTGTGGTTGATAAACTGTCCTATTGAAATGCATTGTTGCTAGGTAACGGAAAGTTGGAAAGTTACTGGCAAAGGGGCTGGACTGTGAGTGTGAGCCTGGGAAAGCGAAACAAAATCAGAGAATGTTTTGGCTACAAGTTTACGTGCCCTTGGAAGGGACTTTCCATAGCAGCCAGAGTTTAGCTGCCAGGTGCAAAAGAGCGTAAACAACTTGCAGTTTGCCTGCCTGAGTGAGAAAGGAAAAAAACAACTGTTGGATTTTACAGTTTGTTTGAGAGTGTGGGCTGGAAAGCTGAAGAGGCTTGGCTTCAAGATGGATGCCAAGAAAGGAGCTTTGCCTTACCCACCTCCCTTAACCAAAGACAGTTATTCATCAGGGTCTGGATGGATAACTACCCCAGAAGGGGTGAGCCAAGATGATGCTGGCCAAGTTCCTAAGAGCTCAACGAAAGCTGAGGAGAGCTTTGACCCCAGAGGGGAGAGTGCAGGAACTGTGGCTGTTGGAACTGTTGGTGTTCCTGAACAAGGTGCAATGGGTGTTGCTGACAGGGGGAGGGAAGAACAGAGTTCAAATCTCCCCACTGATGAAGCTACTGAGGAGTGAGTTGTAGCATTGAGTGCTGTCCGATGCTACAATTGTGGACAGACTGGGCATCTACAGCGAAACTGTAAGAAGCCGCGCCAGTCAAGAGGAGCAAAGAGCAGCTCTACGAAGCCTGAGGCGTCAGGCAAAAGCCGTACCAAGTGCCAGGTGAAACCTGCAAAGGCTATGATGGCGAAAGGAACCACGCCAGATGTTGGGAACTCGTTCATAATTGACACGGGCGCAACGGTTCATATGTGCCCGCACAGACAACTGTTTACGACGTTGAAGAAGCAAAGCTTCGCTGTGAAACAGGCCAACGGTCAAGAGTTGGAAGCGACTGGAATTGGGACTGTGTATCTTGAGAGTCTGAACTTGACTATAAGTGATGTTTACCTGGTTCCAGAACTGAGATTTAATCTGCTGAGTGTGTTGCAGTTTGCAAAGAAAGGACTGAAACTGACCTATGATGCTAAAAGCTGCAAGATCTACAAAGATGGAGAACTGTTTCTTACTGCCAAAGAGAAAGATGGACTGTATTTGTTGACTTTTGATCAAAGTGATTACATGAAATGTAATTCTTCTGATTCTAACGAAATCTCTCTTGCAGGTGTGACCAGTGTGAGCACCAGGAAGGTGACCAAGAAGGTCGACAGAGCATTTCAGCGGGTGTATGCTGATGTGATTGGTCCTCTAGAACCATCTAGGGGCAAAGCACGATATTACCTTTTGTGTGTGGATTGTTTCACTAATTATTCTTGGGTTTATATGATGGAGAAACCGCAAGAAACTTTAGAAAAGTTTCAGGAGTTTTGTGGCAAGGTTAAAAATATGCATGATGCTAACATTGATTGTCTTTTCACAGATGAGAAGCAAGTTTTTCTGTTACAGAAGTTTCAGAAGTTCCTGGATGGAAAAGGGATAGACCACAAAGTTGCTGTTTCGACCGAAGCGTGGAACAGGGGGGGTCTGTGTAAGAGTGAACAAAGAATTGCAAAAGGGGATGCATGCGCAATTGCTGAGTTCACATTTGCCACATGACTATTGGGCCGAATCGCTAGCGTCCTATCTTCATGTATGGTTGAGAAAGGTCTCAACAGAGTTGGGATGTTCTCCTTTTGAGAAGCTGTTCAATAGAAAACCTTCTGTTGCCTACTGTAAGGTTTTCGGGTCTCATGTGAGAACAGAAGCTCCAGGTGGTGTAAAGAATGCCAGAGGCATTTTTGTGGGTTATGAAAAGGGTCTCTACAGAGTAATTTTGTCTGAATCTGGTCAGGTGATTCTCACAAAGTTTCTAGAGAGTGCTCCAGAGCAAGAGCGGGTTGTAGAACACACATTTCCCACAGGAAACGATTCAGATGATGATGATGATTTTTCTGATGTCACAGATTACAGTGGTACTGATGATGATGACAGTGATAACTCAGAGAGTTCAGTTGTAACAGTCATTGAGAGGAAATCTCACACAATGGATAGACCTTCACAGGTGAAGGAAGAACCACTGATTGCTACTGGTTCTCAACAGAGTCCAAAGGTTGAACCAGTGAGCACAGAGGATCAGAACCTCATACGCAGGTCTGAGAGAGTTACAAAGGGTGTACCACCAAAGAGGTACTCAAAAGAGTTTGCTAACTTAAGTGTTGCATGTGTTGCTATTGTTAACAACTCAAAGCAGATTAAAGCAGTGTCTAAGTCAGAGACAAAGACACAACAGAGAGTAGCTAGCCAAGGTAATGCAGATGCACTCATTCCTTGGAAGCCAGACAACCAGAGAAGTACACTGGTGAAACAAGTGGTGGGGAGTTCCAAGGGTGGAACTGAAACAACAGGGGACTGTTATATGTATAACAACTGTTTGTTCTCTTCTCTGGATCATGTTTTGCCTATTGATGCTTTTGGGGGAGGATGTTGGGAAAAAGCACCAAGGCAAAAGCCAGCTCCAGATGGCTGGAATGCAAAACAGGATGTTATGTTTTGCAGATGTACTGTTGGGGAAAAGGTGGAGCCTATTCTCTGTACTGAGCACCGGATGTTAGCTCAGTGTGTCATGTGACCTGTGCTGGAAGTACAGGGGAGGAGGTGTGACTCTTCTAATGGAGACTGAAAGGTGCAGTCACATTTCTATGTACTGTTGAGTGACAGGAATAAAACATGTAGAAAGGACTCCTGTCTGTCTCATTTCTCCTCCCTGGGAGAATGCAGGGAGGGAGAGAGAAGCAGAGAAGCAGAGGGTGTGTTCTATCTCACATCTAATGAGAAGAATCGCCGGGTTTGTTTACCTAGCCTGCCGGAGGTCGCAGACGGACGGTAAACACAGTATCTCGCTCAATTGCCTCGGGGGAGGCCAGGTACCTCTGCCTGTGAGCTGAAGATACTAACAGACGGCTGGGACCTTTTGAGGTAACACAGCAAGTTAATCCCGTGGCATTTAAGCTCAAGTTGCCTGATAGCATGAAAATACACCCAGCTTTCCACAGGTCCCTGCTCTCACCGCATAGGGAAGGGCGGGAATTCCAGGGGCAAGAGGGAGAAGTCACCACACACCCGCAGGTAGAAGAAAGGGAACACCACCACAGGGCCACGGAAATACTGGACTCAAGGTGGCAAGGGCGCCGGGTGGAGTATTTGGTAGCGTGGGAAGGGGAACCCAGGTCCGAAAACACGTGGGTCCCCACGGAAGCCTTCGAGGACAGGTATCTGGTGGAGGTATTCCACCGCCGGTTCCCGGACAAACCCAAACCCCTGGAGAGATTCTGGGAGGAGCAATTTCGAATCCACAGAAGATGGTGACAGTTCCTTCCGGGGGTTCCCCGCCTCGTCGGCCGACGAAGATGACGAAGTTGATCCCACAGGTCGGTCCAGGGGTGGAGGGGATTCTGGGGGGGAGGTGGATGTCAGGGAACTGACATCGGAGCGGGAGGCGAAGGGGAGGCTCCTAGATGATACTGGAGAAGGACCCAGCAGCAGGGGGAGAAACAGCTCAGTGGAGGGGGTAGCATTTAAGCGCAACACCAGGAATAAAGGTGGGCAGATGGGGGAATCGGAGAGAGGGCTCCAGGACTCTTCACTGGAACTCAGTGAGGAGGGGACAGGTCCTCCGCTACCCACGCCCTCCCTGCGCAGAAGGCTCCCGCGCAGTGAGAGGAGGAGGAGACTGGGTGTCAAACAACTCTTATGTTGGAAGAGATTCAAGAAACGCCCACTGACGGATTCTGCCAGTGACTGAGCCAGTCACAATTAGAAAGGGCAGTGCAGTCAGAGAGGTTTAACAAGGCAAATTAGCCTAGAGAGGCACCAGTTTACACACGAGTAACTCATACTCATCACACATACTCTTGCTGATCATATCCTGTATTCAGCACCAGTTTGTAATCCTTTGTGCCTTTCAGATACCTTAGGATTCTTTTAAGTGCTACCCAAGCTCTCTGAGCACTGCCAATGTTATGTCTGGTCTCGTCCAGCAACTTAAATATAACAGAGAACCTAACAAAGAATGAAACGCTGTTGCATTCTCACATTTTTGTCCTTCTGGTTCATTTTTGTACTGTTTAGTTATGGGAGTGTCAACCTCATTTGCCCTCTCCATCCCATATGTCTTCAGTAACTTTTCGATATTTTCCTTCTGACTTAGATAGTAGACACCCTCTTCATTTCTCTGAATCTCTAATCCTAAGTAATTCTGAATCTCACCCAAATACTTCAGTTTGTATTTGTTACCTAGGCTGTTTATAAACCAAGACATTTGCTTTTGTGCAGTTGTTATTAGACAGATATCATCAACATACAAAAGTAAATAACAAACGCTTCCTTGCACCATTGCTGAATATAAACAGGAATCAGCCAGGCTTTGTTTGAATCCCATCTTTTTCAGAGTTGTGTCTATGCATTCATGCCATAGACGTGTAAAGCCCTTTGCAGCTTTAACACCATGCTGTCTTTTTCCAGCTCATAACCTGGTATTTGCTGTAAATACACCTCAGCATCAATAGGAGCATTTAAATACACTGAGGCAACATCAAAATGATTAACTTTCAATCCCCTCAGACTTGCCATTGCTAAAACTGATTTTACTGTTTCAGCCTTTGCTGTTGGGGCAAACACTTCATCATAGTGCATCATTATGCATAATGCATCCTTTGTGTAAAGCCCCTTGCGACCAACCTGGCTTTCCTTTGACAACTACCATCAGCCAGCTTTTTCACTTTAAGAACCCACTTACAGCTTATGGGCTTTTACCTTGAGGCAATTCTGTAGGTACAAACACTTTGTTGTTTAGCAGAGAGTTATACTCTGCCTGCATTGCCTTTAACCACACCTATCTCTCCACAGTAGGTAACTCTTGCATGTCTTCTGCTAACAATGCTTTCATTTGTGTCTGCAAGACACCTCCCCTACGCTCTGCTACTCCGTTCTCCTGAGGAATTGCCACGTTGGTAAGCCTAGATTTAATCCCTTGGGATCACAACCAGTTTCTTAGGGAGCTTGCCATAAATTCTCCTCCCCTGTCTGTCTGAAAAGAGCACACCTTTTGTCCAAGCTGCCTCTCTACCCTTCTTACCCAGAACTTCAAAGTTTGGGCAACTTCAGACTTTTGCTTCAGTGGGTAGACCCAGTCGAACCTAAAATAGTCATCCGCTAGGATTACACAATACTTGTTATGGGAAACACTTGGTGGAAAAGGACCAGTTACATCAGCATGAATCAACTCCAGTGGTTTTTTGGTTTCTCTCTGGCTTGCTCTTGCTACTGGGCAAGCCCGGCTTTTAACCTCCTTGCAAATATTGCAGTCTAAGTAATTATCACAATTTTTTATGTTTTTCATCCCCCCACACAACTCCAAAGTTTTGTTCAGCGCCTTAAAGCTAGCATGAGCCAGATGCCTGTGCAGGAGATGAATACATATATCGTGAGTTGGGACATTTTGCGCATTCACAACCTTAGACTCACATCATAGTACATACATATTAGTTCTAAGGTTAGCATTTGCCAATACTGCCCCATTTTGCTTTATCTGGTACTGATCTCCCACAAAGTTTACTTCAAAGCCTGCTTTTGCGAAGTCAGAAATACTCAGGAGATTGTTTTGCAAACTAGGCACACACAACACATTCCTGAATGTGTGTCCCAGCTGTGGGAACACAACCCCCCCCTCACAGATTACATTAGCTTTCTGGCCTGTAGCAAGACTTACATGTTTTTTGTTCGAAGCCCTGGCATCAGTCAGCAATGCTTTTCTTTTACAAAAGGTTTGAGAAGCTCCGCTGTCCAGAACCCACAGCTCTTCATTTTCTTGGCCATCTGCAGACACCCAAGCAGTAGACTGTCTCTGCTGCCTCCTGTGCTTCTGCTGTTATTGTTGTTTCCTCGGGCAGTCCCGAAGCAGATGTCCACTGGACTTGCAGCAAAAACACCTTTTTACTTTGTTGACCACTGGCTGGTCTGCAGCAGCTCCTCCTGGCTGTTTCTCCAGCTCCCGACACCTCTGCTCTTCCCTGCTGTTGTTCCCTCTAGGATGCTCTGACAGCTGGGCTGAAGTCGTCTTTCACTCTGCACGCCTGTCCTCCTCTGCATATGTTAGGTTTCTGTTTTCTGCCACTGTGCAGTGCTTGGAGTCACAAGACTCTGTTTTGCATTTCAGACATTCCAGACTGTTGGAAGTCTCATGGAAGACAGGAGACGGATGTGATGTTACTGGTTTCCTGTTCCTTTGTTTTCCAGTTGCTCTCTGCTTTCACAGAGAGAGGATGTATATTTCTTTTCTGTCTGCGTAGTTAGAAATAAAACCTAGCAATGTAGCTCATACTTTCTCGTCCTTCTGCTGCTTTGGATACTCTGCGTAATGAGTGAACATGCCTGGAGCCTCATCAAAGGCTCAGGTTGTTAATCACTGTCGGAGGAAATTCTGGAGGACTCGACCGGAGAATGAGCTTTTCAGCTCGGTTGTAGCAGAGGCTCCGACATTTTTGGTTATAGGGCCAAGAACAGAAGACCAGAATGCAGCTTATCTTTTCTGCATGTCAGGATTGATGACAGGTATGTGCTCTTGCCCTGGGAAGCCTGCCAGTCCCTAATTAATTGGCAATGAGGGTGGACTTTGAACTTCTGGCCAAAGCACTGATCGGCTGTGGCAGGAGAATGCAAAAGCCTCATGCAGTGTGCCTTTTGAAATGCAGCTGCTGGTAAACAGTTGCAGCCTGCTTTAAATACAAAACGGCCAATCCAAAAGTGACGGAAGCTCTTCAAATTGCAATGGGGTACCAAAGCTCTCAAAGGGGAACGACCAGGAGTGGGTGCAGTATGTGGAAACCCTGAAACGAAAAGAGGGTCTGTTTAATGTGATAACAGATGCCCCCCCCCCAGCTCCAGTGACCCCAGAGTGGGAGGCTAAGGATTCCAAAACAAGGGGAACTCTGACACTTATTGTGTTCCCTGAAGAGCTATGTCTTTTGCGCCATAAGGCCTCAGCCAAATTGATGTGGGACAGTCTTAAGGATTCACATTTAAGAACGGAGGTTGGAGCTTCTTTGTTCTTTTATGCCAAGTTGCATGATATGGCACTTGCCGAAGGAGCAGATGTAGGTGCTCACCTCATGGAAATGCAGAATCTCAGGCATGAGTTGCAACAGCGTGGAATCAACTTTCCATAGGCTGTGTATTCCTTCAAGATTCTTTGGGTTCGAGTTGGGAAGCGGTTGCCAGCCAGCTTGCTGTTTTGCCTACTGCTCAGCTGATGGTAGCGCATGTTACTGCTATGGTGTTAAATGAAGCGGATCAGTGTAGTGCTAGCTGTATCACCAAGGGGGAGTCCTCACAGACGTCATCCCAGAATGCAGTGCAACCACTAGATGGCGCCAAAGCTTTGAAGGCAGTGAAATGCTACTCGTGTGGACGTTGAGGCCACATGAAAAGGGATTGTAAACATCCCAAAGCATCAGAGCAGCGCAGCGAAAGCTCAACGCGTGGAAAAGGCAAAGGTCAGAAGTCCAGGACAACGCAACACAAGGCTATGGTCTCACGCTACACTCCAAAGGTCCAGAAGACATCTAGATCTTTTTTCATCATCGACTCGGGAGCGACCCGGCACATCTGCAAAGAGAACCACCTGTTTGGGTCCTTTACGCCGCAGGAAGGTGCGATTCACAAAGCGTATGACCACACAATCTCCAGTCAAGGCTACGGAATGGTTGTGCTTCACAGCTTGGATGCATCGATACGTAATGTTCTTTTTGTTTCAGATGCTGCACACAACCTACTGACCGTCTCGCAGCTGACAGAACAGGAAATAGACATTTCCTTCAAGAAGAGGAAGTGCGCCATGTCCAAGAAAGATGACTATGCATTGCATGCTGATTATATTGATCATTTATTTGTATTGCATTATGAAGATTGTGTTGATGTTGTGCAGGATGAAACTTGTTGTATTGCAGATACTAATAACAGTTATGGACCACAGGTATGAAGTTTACGGCATGTAATGCCTTAAGAGAGAATATTATGAAAATGATATACAGGTGGTACATGACACCAGTCAAGCTTGCAAAAATCTATCATTTGCCCGATAATAAATGTTGGAAATGTAAAGAAACTGAAGGTTCATTTTTTCACCTTTGGTGGACGTGCCCAAGGATTAAGGCTTTCTGGGAGATGATTTATAATGAAATGAAAAGGGTATTTAAATACACCTTTCTGAAGAAACCAGAGGCCTTTCTCCTGGGCATGGTCTGCCAAACGGTGCCAAAGAAGGACAGAACTTTCTTTATGTACGCCACTACAGCAGCAAGAATACTTATTGCAAAGTACTGGAAGACACAAGATTTACCCACTCTGGAAGAATGGCAGATGAAGGTGATGGACTACATGGAACTGGCGGAAATGACTGGCAGAATCCGAGACCAGGGAGAAGAGTCGGTGGAAGAAGATTGGAAGAAATTTAAAGACTCTTTACAGAAATATTGCAAAATTAATGAATGTTAGAATGATGTCAGAATGAACTTAAGTGGTTTAAGCAGCAATGTTATAAAAGGTGTATGTAAAAATGGATTGTTAACAGGTGAGAATCCAAAGTTATAAAATATTAAGTTAAAGGATTAATATAAAAACAAAGAGGGAAAGAAATTGCTGAATTAATTAACTGAATTGGAATACAAAAAAGGGAGGGGTGAGGAGGTCCGGGAAGCAAGGAAATGAATGTAAGGTATGAAAAGACTGATTTTTTTTTAAGTGTTTTTTATCTTTGTTCTGTATTCTGTATTTTCCTTTTATGTTTATTTTTGTATTTTTCCCCTTTTTTATTATTTATGTAATTCTTTTCTTTGAAACCTTAATAAATATCATTTTTTAAAAAAAGAAACTTGTTGTATTGCAGATACTAATAAGGTTTTGCATGCAGGATGTATTCATGATTATCACAGGAAACTTGGTCATTTACACTTTGAGGCAGTTTCCAAAATGCCTGCATTAGTTGAAGGTATGACTATTAAACCCTGCAGGTACCACATGAAGTGTAAGGCATGCGCAGCAAACAAGATCAAAATGGCTGCAAAATGTAAGGTATCTAGTAGACAAGCTACAGAACCATACCAGGTACTGCATGATGATCTCGTTGGTCCACTAGCACCTTCTTTGGGTGCAGCCAAGTTGTCAAGGAACTGCCATCAGCTCAGAGGCGACAGGTGGAAGGGCAGCTGGATTACAGAGAGCCTCCAAAGATCGTGGAAAGCAGCACCCCTCAGAGGAGGAGGGAGGCCCTGCCTCTAGTGGGGAAGAGCTGCAGGGCTCGGAGGATGCAAGAAAGAGCCAAGACATCGTGCCTGAGCAAAGCGGGGAGGAGGGAGGTGCCCCTTTACCCAAGCCTTCCCTGCACTTTAGGTTTTAACACAGAGAGGGGAGGCGTCGGCTGGGGGTCAAGAAACTACTCTGCTGGGGAAAGTTTAAGGACTGCCCACTCTGAGATTCTGCTAGTGACTGAGCCAGACATGGAATGTTTTTGCACCAATAATAAAGCCTTTGAAAAGACCAGTGAGGGATCTTGCCTGTTTGCTCTCGAGCAACCACATTGATAGGCATAACACAAGTACTTCATGGTTCACATTGATTTTTATTCCAGATATATTCATGTGTTCAATCTCCAGCAGAAATCAGAAGCGTTTCCTAGGTTCAAGGAATTCTGTGCTTGGTTGGAAAATGTGCATGGTAAGCAAGTGAAATGTTTGTTTACAGTTTGCGAGGGAAAATTCACTTCTCAGCAGTGTGAAGCTTTTCTGACTGAGAAAGGAATTCAGCATGACCTTTCAAGTCCACGGTCCGCTTGGATGAATGGACTTTGTGAAAGGGGAAGCCAAACTTTGCTTCAAGGCTTGAAAACTTTGCTGCATGATGCCAATCTTCCAGAGAGTTATTGGACAGAAGCGCTCAACTGTTTTGTTTATACTTATAATCGCAGATTATCATCACTGATTGGTTGTACCCCCTATGAAAATAATAATAATAATAATAATAATAATAATAATAATAATAATTTATTATTTATACCCCGCCCATCTGGCTGGGCTTCCCCGGCCACTCTGGGCGGCTTCCAAAAGAATATTAAAATACTATAATACATCAAACATTAAAAGCTTCCCGAAACAGGGCTGCCTTCAGATGTCTTCTAAAAGCCTGGTAGTTGTTGTTCTCTTTGACATCTGGTGGGAGGGTGTTCCACAGGGAAGGCGCCACTACCGAGAAGGCCCTCTGCCTGGTTCCCTGTAACTTGGCTTCTCGCAGTGAAGATGTTTGGCAAGAAACCATACATCAAGCACATGAGAATTTTTGGTTCTGACATGTGGGTTCACACACCACAAAGCTCCAAGTTAGGCAAACGTGGTTTGCATGGTATCTTTCTAGGATATGAGAAAGGTTCTTACAGAGTAATGATGACTGACACTAATACAGTAAAACTTACTAGAGGTGTTGAGTACAATGCCAAGTGGGGGGAGAATGTGGGAATTTTCCAATGCTATCCTGATGACAGTGATGAGACTGAGGATAGGCAACAGCAGCAGCAGCAGCCACAGCTGCCGCAACAACCCACTGATGAAGGTCCTGATTCTGAGTCTGAGACTGAATCGGGTGATTCAGAGGATTTCAAGAGTGCGAAAGCCTCTATGCGACCCTCTGAAAGCTCTGATCAAGAATTGGAGGAACCATTGTTCACTATAGGCCACTTTTCTCCTAAGAAGGAAGAGGAGAGTGTTGAAGACCTACGGCTAATTCGCAGGTCTCAAAGAGCCACAAAGGGCAGACCTCCAAAGAGATTTGCTGATGAGTTTCCCAAAACAGCAGTGGCAGCTGTTAAAAGCTCCAAGAAGGTATTTGAACCTTCAAGTTTCCAAGAAATCCAGGATTTGGATTCAAAGGATTTTGAGCCGTGGTTAAATGCCATGAAGGCTGAGCTTGATTCCTCAGAGAGGAACAAAACATGGGAGCTAGTTCCAGTAGTTCCAGGAATGAAACTGCTTGGAAGCAAATGGGTCTTCAAAGCGAAGACTGATCAAAATGGCAAGATAGTCAGACACAAAGCCAGATTGGTAGCCAGAGGTTTTTCACAGGTACCAGGTGAAGACTATCACGAGACCTACTCACCCACCGTGAGGTATGAGAGCATTAGGCTTATGCTCAAGCTTCTTGAAGAGGAGAATCTACATGTTAGTCACCACGATGTGAATACAGCATTTTTGTATGGATCTCTACGTGAATCTCTTTATATGCTTCCACCTGATGGCGTACAAGTAAAACAGGGATTTGTTTGTGCTCTGAAGAAGTCCCTTTATGGTCTCAAACAGAGTGCACGGTGTTGGTACACAAAACTCACTGGACTTCCGGGTCAGCGCCAGCGGCGAATGGCGGAGTTTCTCTAAGCGGAGAAACCGGCTCCGTGAAAACTGGGTCGCCCGCCGCGGCGAAGGTGGGGACCCGCTAGAAATCCCAGGTGGAGGAAGCCTGGGAACGTGGGGGTTTGGCAGGGCACCAGGAGCGCCCCCCCTACTGGCGGGGAATCCCATTTAGGGGCTCCGGAGTGAAGTGGGGGTGAGCGGCGCAGTGCTGCGAACTGACTGCTACTTTCACAGAGTGAAGCCGCACAGCCATTGCCGGGGAGCGCTGACTTTTTTCCTGTGGACATTCGGATTTAAAGTAATTACCTGTGAGTAAGTGAAGAAATTGGATTTTTAAAAGTTGAATTAGGCTACGAACGGGGGAGGCGCAAAACATGAAGTCCGCCTTCCTCTTTTTGTAAATCGTTGGAAGCAAAGAGGTTTAAACTAAAGCCTGAAAGCCTGTGTTTAATGTTTAAATTTCCAGTATAAAAATAGTGAACCCCCCCTTGGAAGCAGGGGAAAAGGGGGACGATTCTTGGACATTATCTGCCTGCAGAAAAAGAGGGAAAAGTTAACTTTTCACCACTCGGAACCTGGGAACGGCAGCCATTAAAATCGCTGCACTGTGGAGCTCCACATTGACTGTGAATAGACTATTTGACTGTCAGTGAGTGAAACATTGTTTCAACTATTTTCTCCTGGTTTAAAAGTTTCAACTATTCCTTTTTGAACTAAAGTTAAGGCTTGATACTAATTATATTGGCGCAACTTGCTATTGTAATTCAAAAAAGAAAAAAAAAGAAAAAGGATACTTTGGACTAATACAAGATAAACAATAACTATTTCCCTCTAGAGGAGGACTTTGAAACTGCTACAAGGAGTGCAATTTTCCAGTTTTAAAGATAAAACTCTGGGACTGTACCTGACCTTGAGGGCCTTGAGTGTTATGGCAGATGGGAAAGAAAAAATAGATTCTTCTTTTCAAGAAAAGACAACAAGGTCTGGGAGGTCTTTTCGGAGAGCTTCTACATCTGGCCCTCCTGCTTCCTCTGCAGCTGCGTCAATGTATACTAAACCAAAAGGAGGAATGCCTTCGGAAGAAGATTGGGCACTTGTTTTGAGTAAAATTAATAATTCCTTGGAACAAATGAATAAAAAATTGGACCAAAACTCACAAAAATTGGACCAAAATACACAAAGCATAAAAAGCTTGGAACAAAAGGTTAACTCTAATACAGAAGCTATAGAGACATTAGTTAAGGAGTCTAACTCAACTAGACAGACTGCAGAGGAAGCTAAGGAAAAGATTGTCACTGTTGAAGCGAAGGTAGCACAACTGGAAATAGAGGTCCCAGATGTGTGGAAACAAGTACAAGACCAGAAGCTGATGCTTTCTATGTTTGAGCTCAAGGAGAAACAGACAAATTTGAGAATTCGGGGAGTACCTGAACTAGAAAAAGACTCTTTGATAGACTGTCTTACAGAGGAATTTGCAGCCTATTGGAACTGGGATCTGCAAAAAGAGGAGTTTAAAATTGTGAGAGCCTTTAGACTTGGAAGAGGAGGGAAGAAGGAGAAGAACAGAATAAGAGACTGTTTGATTACACTCCGATCCAAAGAAGAGAGGGATAAAATCTTGAGTTGACATTACGAGGAGGCCTTGGCAATACACCAATTTAGAGTGGAGATATTTAAAGATATTCCTAAATATCTTTTAGATTTGAGATTTAACTTCAGAGATCTGGTTGAACTGTTGAGAAGGAACAAAATCAACTTTCGGTGGGAATTTCCTCAAGGCTTATCCTTCAGTTTTAAAGGAAGGAAAATAAAGATAAGATCAGTAGAAGATAAAACAAAGTTCCTGTATAACCACGAAGACCTACAGAAGGGAATTGGAAAAGAGCCAATAATACCGGAAAGAGGATCACCAGACAGAGGACTGGAGCAAAGAGTACGGGAGAGAGCATCACCAAGAAAAGATACCCTGGACATTTCAGCATTGTCCTTTGGACTGGACTCCCCTGTTAACGAGCCAACGTTACCACCAACAGAAGAGGAGCAAGCTCTGGGGGCAGTTGGGGGAGCACCAAAGTAGCCACAGGATGGCGCTGCAGGCCTTGAGTTGGAATGTTAATGGCCTCAACAGTTCGGAAAAAAGGCGAAGAGTGTTTCATTTATTGAAAAAAGAGCAATTGGACTTGATTTGTCTACAAGAAACCCATGTGACAAGGTTACACAGGAAATTATTGAGTAATAAAAAATTAGGCCAAGAATTTATCTCATCGGATAAAGTTAAAAAAAGAGGAGTGGTTCTTTATGCAAAGGAGAGCCTATCACCTAAATTTATCTTCAAAGATGAACAAGGAAGATTTGTAGCAATTGAAATCCAAACACAAGGAGACAAATTTTTGATAATAGGTATTTATGCACCAAATGAAGGGAAATTGGAATTCTTTAAAAAGCTACATGAAATCTTGCTGGACTATTTGGACTACATAAAAAAAAAAAATATCCTTCCAGTAGCACCTTTAAGACCAACTAAGTTAGTTCTTGGTATGAGCTTTCGTGTGCAAGCACACTTCTTCAGATACACTGAAACAGAAGTTGCCAGATCCTTCTATATAGTGAGAAGGTGGGGAGGGGTATTACTCAGAAGGGTGGTGGGAATGGGAGATTGGCAGATAGCTGAGATGAGCCTGCTGACGACTCTTAACGACTGTAATAGGTCTTACAGGAAAAGGCAAGGGGTGAGAAGGTGAGAAATGGCTTAGTCATGTATAATGGGATAAGAATCCAATGTCTTTGTTCAAACCAGGTCTCTCCATGGTTTTAAGTTTGGTAATGAGTTGCAATTCAGCAGCTTCTCTTTCCAGTCTATTTCTGAAATTCCTTTGTAGTAAAACAGCTACTTTGAGATCTTGTATAGAGTGTCCTGGGAGATTGAAGTGTTCTCCTACTGGTTTCTCTGTTTTGTGATTCTTGATGTCAGATTTATGTCCATTTATTCTTTGGCGTAAGGTTTGGCCTGTTTGTCCAATATAGAGAGCTGAAGGACACTGTTGGCATTTGATGCCATACACAATGTTAGATGATGAGCAATTGAATAGTCCCGAGATGGTATGTGTGATGTTGTTGGGGCCAGTAATGGTGCTGTCCGGGTGTATGTGGCAGCAAAGTTGGCATCTGGGTTTATTGCAGGCTCTGGTGCCAGTGTCCGTGTTAAGTCTGGTTGTAGTATTATTGTGGGTTAGGAGTTGTTTAAGATTGGGTGGCTGTCTGTAGGCAATGAAAGGTCTTCCTCCCAGAGCTTGAGAAAGAGAACTGTCATTGTCCAGGAGAGGTTGTAGATCTCTGATGATGCGTTGTACTGTTTTAACTTGGGGGCTGTATGTGATGACTAGAGGTGTTCTGTTATTTTCTTTTTTGGGTCTGTCTTGCAGCAAGTTCTCTCTGGGTATAAGTCTGGCTCTGTTGATCTGTTGTCTAACTTCATCTGCTGGGTATTTTAGTTCTGAAAAGGTTTGCTGTAGATCTCTTAGGTGAGAGTCTCTGTCTGTAGAATTGGAACAGATGCGGCTGTAACGTAGTGCCTGGCTATATACAATGGACTGTTTGGTATGTTTGGGATGGTAGCTAGAGGCATGTAGATATGTTTGTCGGTCAGTTGGTTTACGGTATAAGGTGGTGTCTATGCGCCCATCCTGTATTTTTATAGTAGTGTCCAAAAAATGTATTTCTTGCATAGATTGATTCATTGTAAGGTTGATTGTGGGGTGAAAATCATTAAATTTCTGGTGAAAGGTGTCCAGGGTCTGTTGACCATGTGTCCAGATGATAAAAATATCGTCAATGTATCGCAGGTACAAGAGAGGTTTGAGTGGGTAGGAGTTTAGGAAACGTTGTTCTAAATCTGCCATGAAGATGTTGGCATACTGTGGGGCCATGCGGGTGCCCATTGCTGTGCCGCTGATCTGAAGGAACAGGTCATCACCGAATTTGAAGTTGTTGTGGGTAAGGACAAATTGGCAGAGTTTGGTGGCAAGGTCCGCTGTGGTTTTATCTGAAATGGTGTTCCTTATAGCTTGTAAACCATCGTTGTGTGGGATGTTGGTATACAGAGATTCCACATCCATAGTAGCTAGTATAGTATTGTTGGGAAGATTATTTAAAGATTGTATTTTCCTCAGAAAATCTGTGGTGTCACGTACATAGCTGGGAGCACTGATGGCATATGGATGCAAGTAAAGCCGTCATGAGAGGTTTTTTGATACAACAGAATGCAATTAAGAAGAGAATGCAAAATGAGAAAAAAGATAAAATTTTGGAAAAAATAAAGGAAGGAGAGAAGAAACTGAGGGCGAAACCAAAGTCTCAGGAGATTTTGAAAGAAATAAAGTTATATCAAGTACAATATATGAAAATGATGAATCAGGAAATAGAATGGAAAATTAAACAGATGAGACAAAAGACATTTGAATCGGCAAATAAGTGTGGGAAATTGTTGGCTTGGCAGTTGAAAAAAAGACAAAAATTAAATACTATTACGAATTTGGAAGTGGAAGGGAAGAATATACAGAATCCAGTGAAAATTAGAAAGTGTTTCCAGAGGTATTTCAAACAACTATATACACAGGAAAAGCAGAATGAAATGGACATTGATAAATTTTTGAAAATAAATGGACTACAAAAAATTTCCCAAGAAAATAAATTAATGCTGGATTACAAAATAACGGATCAGGAAGTAGAAGGGGCCATTCAGAATATGCAATTGGGTAAATCTCCAGGACTGGATGGACTGACTTCTAGATATTACAGAACTTTGAAAGAATGGTTAATACAACCATTAAAGGAAGTCTGTAATGAAATATTGGAAGGGGAAAAGGCACCTGAGTCGTGGAAGGAAGCATACATTACACTTATACCAAAATCAGAGTCTGAAAAGACGCAACTTAAGAACTACCGTCCCATATCACTGCTTAACGTGGATTATAAATTTTTTGCAGATATTTTGGCTAAAAGATTAAAAAAGGTGTTAACGGAAGAAATTCATAAAGACCAAGCGGGTTTTCTCCAGGGCAGACATTTGTCTGATAATACGAGGAATATAATTAACATCTTAGAAAAGTTACAAGTGAAGATTAATACTAAAGCAGTTCTGATTTTTGTGGATGCGGAGAAAGCCTTTGACAATATTTCTTGGAGTTTTATGAAGAAGAATCTATTGGGGATGGGGGTTGGTAAAGGTTTTGGAAATGGTATAGGTGCAATCTACTCAGAACAAAAGGCTAAATTAATTGTGAATAATGTAGTGACGGAAGAATTTAAGATTGAGAAAGGAGCATGACAAGGTTGCCCAATCTCTCCACTGCTTTTTATATCGGTCTTGGAGGTTTTACTAAATATGATTAGAAGGGACCAATTGGTAAAAGGTATCCAAGTGGGAACCAAACAGTATAAGTTGAAAGCATTTGCCGATGATTTGGTATTGACTTTACAGGAGCCAGAATCAAGCACTAAAAGAGTATTAGAATTGATTCAAGAATTTGGTCAGGTAGCAGGTTTTAAGTTGAATAAGACGAAAATTAAAGTTTTGGAGAAAAATCTAAATGAGATTGAGAGAGACAAGTTCCAGAAGGAGACAGGATTGACATTGGTTAAGAAAGTGAAATATTTAGGGGTAAATATGACTGCTAAGAATGTGAATTTATTTAAGGATAACTATGAAAAATGTTGGACGGAAGTGAAAAAGGATTTAGAAATATGGTCAAATTTGAAGCTATCATTGCTAGGTCGAATTGCTGTGATTAAAATGAATGTATTGCCAAGAATATTATTTTTGTTTCAAACATTGCAAATTTTGGACAAGATGAACTGTTTCAAGAAGTGGCAGAGAGATATCTCTAGATTTGTCTGGCAGGGCAAGAAGCCTCGTATAAAATTTAAAATATTAACAAATGTTAAAGAAAGAGGTGGATTTGCCCTGCCAGACCTTAGACCTTAAACTTTACTATGAATCAGCCGCATTTTGTTGGCTGAGAGAATGGATGCTTCTTGAAAATACGGATGTGTTGGATTTGGAAGGTTTCAACAATGTATTTGGTTGGCATGCATATTTGTGGTATGACAAGGTTAAAGCACATAAAGCGTTTAAAAACCATATTGTTAGAAAAGCACTGTTTAATGTTTGGGTAAGATATAAGGATTTGCTAGAAAGCAAAACCCCAAGATGGCTGTCACCAATGGAAGCAAAGGCTCAGAAAAAACTCAATATGGAGGCCAAATGGCCGAAGTATTGTGAAATTTTGGAACAAGAGGGAGACAGATTAAAATTGCAGAGTTTTGAAAAACTAAAATATAAAGTGCGAGATTGGCTCCATTATTATCAAATAATGGAGGTATATAGTGTGGATAAAAAAAATAGGCTTCCAAGTGGAAAAATCAAAATTGGAAACAGAATTGTTAGACTCTAAAGTTAAGAACTTGTCAAGAATGTATAACCTGCTGTTGAAATGGAATACTCAAGATGAAACGGTAAAATCTGCTATGATTAAATGGGCACAAGATGTGGGACATAACATTATGATGGCTGACTGGGAACAGTTATGGACCACAGGTATGAAGTTTACGGCATGTAATGCCTTAAAAGAGAACTTAATGAAAATGATTTATAGGTGGTACATAACACCAGTCAAGCTTGCAAAAATCTATCATTTGCCTGATAATAAATGTTGGAAATGTAAGGAGACTGAAGGTACTTTCTTTCACCTTTGGTGGACATGCCCAAAGATTAAGGCTTTCTGGGAAACGATCTATAATGAAATGAAAAAGGTATTTAAATATACCTTTTTGTTTTTTGTTTTTTTAAATAATTTTTATTAAGGTTTCAATCAAAAATTGAACAACAAAGAAAGAAAAGAAAAACATAAAAAAGATACACAAATACACAATACAAATCTCAGAAAGAAAATAAAAAAACACGAAAAGCAAAAATCAACAATAAAAAGAAACATAACAATTAAAAACAATATCTCTTTTCCATTTCCGTTTTTGAATTTACTTATTTTCTGGACTTCCTCATACCTCCCTCTTTTGTATTCCAATCCAAATTGTTTGTCCAGCAATTTCTTTTCCACTTTTTTAATCCCAATCTTTAATTTTAATATAATATTAAAATATATAACTTCAACTTCTTTAAACCTAATCTTTGGTCTTAATGTAATATAACATTAAAATTTTACCTCTTAATTGTCAAATTTCCATTTCCTTAAACATCTTTAATCCTAATCTTTAATCTTAGTCTATCATTAACTTTAACCTGTACAGCTGGAAACCGCTTATTTTCAGTCCAACATCACTCTAACATTCTTTAATTTTGCAATGTTTCTGAAGATAGTCTTTGAATTTCTTCCAATCTTCCTCCACCGACTCTTCTCCCTGGTCACGGATTCTACCAGTCATTTCCGCCAGTTCCATATAGTCCATCAGTTTCATCTGCCATTCCTCCAGCGTGGGAAGTTCTTGTGTCTTCCAATACTTTGCGATAAGTATTCTTGCTGCTGTTGTTGCATACATAAATAAAGTTCTATCCTTTTTTAACACCATTTGGCCGACTATGCCCAGGAGAAAGGCCTCTGGTTTCTTGGGGAAGGTATACTTAAATACCTTTTTTAATTCATTATATATCATTTCCCAGAAAGCCTTAATCTTTGGGCACGTCCACCAAAGGTGAAAAAATGTACCTTCAGTTTCTTTACATTTCCAACATTTGTTATCGGGCAAATGATAAATTTTTGCAAGCTTGACTGGGGTTATGTACCACCTGTATATCATTTTCATAATATTCTCTCTTAAGGCATTACATGCCGTAAATTTCATACCTGTGGTCCACAACTGTTCCCAGTCAGCAAACATAATGTTATGTCCAATGTCCTGTGCCCATTTAATCATAGCCGATTTTACCGTTTCATCCTGAGTATTCCATTTCAGCAGCAAGTTATACATTCTTGATAAATTCTTAGTTTTGGGTTCTAACAGTTCTGTTTCTAATTTTGATTTTTCCACCTGGAAGCCAATTTTCTTGTCCAATTTAAATGCCTCCATTATCTGAAAATAATGAAGCCAGTCTCGCACTTTGTTTTTTAACTTTTCAAAACTCTGCAATTTCAGTCTATCTCCGTCTTGTTCCAAAATTTCCCAATATTTCAGCCATTTGACCTCCATATTGACCTTTCTCAAGGCTTTCGCTTCCATTGGTGACAGCCACCTTGGGGTTTTGTTTTCTAACAAGTCCTTATATCTTATCCAAACATTAAATAGCGCTTTCCTGACAATGTGGTTTCTAAATGCTTTATGTGCTTTGACCTTATCATACCATAAATATGCATGCCATCCAAATACATTGTTAAAACCTTCCAAGTCCAAAATGTCAGTATTTTCAAGAAGTAGCCATTCTTTCAACCAGCAGAAGGCTGCTGATTCATAGTAAAGTTTGAGGTCTGGCAGGGCAAATCCGCCTCTTTCCTTTGCATCCGTTAAAATTTTAAATTTTATTCTGGGCTTCTTGCCCTGCCAGACAAATTTAGAAATATCTTTCTGCCACCTCTTGAAACAATCCATTTTGTCAACAATCTGCAAAGTTTGAAACAAAAACAACATTCTAGGCAATAAATTCATTTTTATCACAGCAATACGGCCTAGCAGTGAGAGCTTCAAATTTGACCAAATTTCTAAGTCTTTTTTCACTTCTAACCAACATTTTTCATAATTATCTTTAAATAAATTCCCATTTTTTGCTGTCATGTTAATCCCAAGGTATTTAACTTTCTTAACCACTGTTAAACCTGTCTCATTCTGAAACCTCTTAAATATACCTTTTTGAAGAAACCAGAGGCCTTTCTCCTGGGCATGGTCGGCCAATTGGTGTCAAAGAAGGATAGAATTTTTTTTTATGTATGCTACGACAGCAGCAAGAATTCTCATTGCAAAGTACTGGAAGACACAAGATCTACCTACCCGGGAAGAATGGCAGATGAAGCTGATGGACTACATGGAGATGGCGGAAATGACGGGCAGAATCTGAGACCAGGGAGAAGAGTCGGTGGAAGAAGATTGGAAAAAATTTAAAGTATATTTACAGAAATATTGTAAAATTAATGAATGTTAGAAGGATGATGCAAAGAAGTTATATGACTTTAGCAGAAATGTTATAAAGAATTAAGTATGAATAGATTGACAATGGGTAAAGGTGCAAAACTTAAGGTTAAACTGCGTTAAGATAAATTATGGAACTAAATTCGAGAAAGAGGGAAAGGACTTGCTGGAATAATTAATTGAACTAGAATACAAAAAAGGAGGTGTGAGGAAGTCGAGGAAATAAGCAAATGAAAGATAAGGACATGAAAATACGGGGTCTTTTTTTTTTTTCTTTCTATTTTTTTAAAGGTTTGTGTTTTTTAAATGTTTCTGTTTTTTCTTTTTTAATGTTTTGATGTATTGTTGTTGTCTTGTTTTATTGTATTTTCTTTTGTTTTTGAGGTTTTGTAACTGTTCACTGCTTGCATTTCTTTTTTTTGTAATTCTTAAACTCTAATAAATATCTTTAAAAGAAAAAAAAACCTCACTGAAGTATTGTTTTCTCTAGGTTTTCAGCAAGGGAAAGCTGATCCATGTGTATTTGTCAAAGAGGAAGGGCAAAAGAAGCTGTATTGCTTGTTTTATGTTGATGATATTCTGTTCTTTTGGAAGGATGTCACAATGTACAATAACGCCCTAGCTCAACTGAAAGAGCACTTTGACATGAAATATCTTGGTGAGGTAAACAACTACCTATCTCTTGAAATAGAGAGAGATCAAGATGGTAATATTCTAGTACACCAGTCACAGAAAATTGCTGATGTGTTAAGCAAACTAAACCTGATGGATGCTAACCCTGTAGACACACCGATGACAACAGGTTATCAGGTAGATGACACTGAAGGAGCGTTTCTGACACTACACTGTACAGAAGTGTGCTAGGCAAACTGAACTTCATTGCCAGATGTTCAAGACCTGACATTGCTGGTAGCTGTAATTTGCTAAGCAGACAAGTCAACAATCCTACGGTTAAGGATTGGAAAGCTCTGAAACGCATAGCTCGCTATTTGAAAGGCACTATGCATTACAGACTGAGATTTAATAATCAGAAGTCTGGTGGTCTTGAGATATTTGCAGATGCAACTTTTGGTAGTGACACTACTGACAGGAAAAGTACGTCTGGAGTTTGCTATATGTACAATCAGGGTATTTTTGATTGGTCATGCAAGAAGCAAATAACAGTTAGCTTAAGTACTTGTGAAGCTGAACTGAATGCACTGTCTTATTCACTTAAGGATTGTGAATGGTTGTTACAATTGTGCAAAGACATGAAAATTCCTGTCAAATGTCCAATCCAGGTTTTCCAGGACAACAAAGCATTTTTGGCTTTGCTGAATTCTGAAGGTTGTAAGCAAAGCACGAAGCACTTGCAATTGAAGTTGCAACATGCTAGGGAACGTGTTCAGAAGGGACTCGTAATGGTGTCCTATATGCCAGGTAATGAAATTCCTGCTGATGTATTGTCCAAGATTGTATCAAGGGATCAACACTGTACCTATGTGCAGAAGTTGGGTTTGTACTGATACTGTACGGACATGCTGCCCAGTGATGTTCACAGAAAGGGGGAGGATGTTGGTTTCTATTTCCCTCACTGAGCAGCAACTGCAGTCACAAGACATTGTTTTGCATTCCACAGTCAGAGTTACTGTTGGATTCCCACGGGAATGGGAGACTGGATGTGACGTACACTGGTTTCCTGTTTTTCACTGTTCTCTCGTTTTCTTTGTTAGAGAGACAGTTGCTTCTCTGCTCTCACAGAGGCAAGATGCATGTTTGTATTCTCTCAGCATAGAGTGTTATCCTGATGTCACTGAGGAGTCTGAGGATAAACAGCAGCAAAACCACACACCCACTGATGAAGGTTCTGAAACTGAATCAGATGATTCAGAGGAATTCAAGAGTGCTAAAGCCTCTCTGTGACCCTCTGAAGGCTCTGATCGAGAATTGGAGGAACCATTGTTCACTATAGGCCACTTTTCTCCTAAGAAAGAAGAGGAGAGCGTTGAAGACTTACGTCTAATTCGCAGGTCTGAAAGAGCCATGAAAGGTAAACCTCCAAAGAGATTTGATGATGAATTTGCTAAAGCAGCAAAAGCTGTAACTGCTGCTAATAGCTCCAAGAAGGTATTTGAACCTTCAAACTTCCAAGAGATCCAGGCTTTGGACTCGAAGGATGCTGAGCCATGGTTAACTGCCATGAAGACTGAGCTTGATTCCTTAGAGAGGAACAAAACATGGGAGCTAGTTCCAATGGTTCCAAGAATGAAACTGTTTGACAGCAAATGGGTCTTCAAAGAGAAGGTAGACCAGAATGGCAAGGTAGTCAGACACAAAGCCAGACTGGTTGCCAGAGGTTTTTCACAGGTACCAGGAGAAGACTATCATGAGACCTACTCACTCAGAATGAGATATGAGAGCATTAGGCTTATGCCCAAACTTGCTGCAGAGGAGAATCTACATGTTTCTCATCACGATGTGAATACAGCATTTTTGTATGGAACCTTAGGTGAATCACTTTATATGCTTCCACCTGATGGCATACAGATAAAACAGGGATTTGTTTGTTCTCTGAAGTCCCTGTATGGTCTCAAGCAAAGTGCAAAATGCTGGCACTCTAAACTCACTGAAGTGTTGTTTTCGCTAGGTTTTCAGCAAGGTAAAGCTGATCCATGTGTATTTGTCAAAGAGGAAGGGCAAAAGAAGCTGTATTGCTTGTTTTATGTTGATGATAATCTTTTCTTTTGGAAGGAGGTCAAGATGTACAATACCGCCCTAGCTGAACTGAAGGAGCACTTTGACATGAAAGATCTTGGTGAGGTAACCAACTACCTATCTCTGGAAATAGAGACCAAGATGGTAATATTTTAGTACACCAGTCACAGAAAATTGCTGATGTGCTAACCAAAGTATACCTGATGGATGTTAACCCTGTAGACACACCAATGACAACAGGTTATCAGGTAGATGATACTGAAGAAGCATTTTCTGACACTACACTGTACAGAAGTGTGCTAGGCAAGCTAAACTTCATTGCCAGATGTTCAAGACCGGACACTGCAGTTAGCTGTAATTTTCTAAGCAGACATGTCAACAATCCTACTGTTAATGATTGGAAAGCTCTGAAATGCATAGCATGCTATTTGAAAGGCAGTGTGCACTACGGACTGAGATTTAACAATCAAAAGTCTGGCGGTCTTGAAATATTTGCTGATGCGAGTTCTGGAAGCGACACTACAGACAGGAAAAGCACGTCTGGAGTTTGCTACATGTACAACCAGGGTCTATTTATTTGATTGGTCGTGCAAGAAGCAAACAACAGTAAGCTTAAGTTCTTGTGAAGTTCTTGTGGATTGTGAATGGTTGTTACAATTGTGTCAAGACATGAGAATTCCTGTGAAGAGTCTCGTGAAGGACTTGTAACGGTGTCCTACATGCCAGGTAATGAAATTCCTGCTGATTTATTGTCCAGGGTTGTTCCAAGGGAGTCAACACTGTACCTATGTACAGAAACTGAGTTTGTACTGAGATTGTACTGACACAGTGCCCAGTGGTGTTCACAGAAAGAGGGAGGATGTTAGGTTTCTGTTTTCTGCTACTGTGCAGTGCTTGGAGTCACAAGACTCTGTTTTGCATTCCAGACATGCCAGACTGTTGGAAGTCTCATGGAAGACAGGAGACGGATGTGATGTTACTGGTTTCCTGTTCCTTTGTTTTCCAGTTGCTCTCTGCTTTCACAGAGAGAGGATGTATATTTCTTTTCTGGAGGACTCGACCGAAGAATGAGCTTTTCAGCTCAGTCGTAGCGGAGGCTCCGACACATACAACCATCTGGTAGCGTATTCCAGAGTCAGCTTATCAGTCTCTACCGACTCGAGGGAATTGACCGGCATATCATAGCTGTCGTCAAGGGAACTCAGGACTATAAAGACTTTGTCCTTTTCCCCCACAGGCCTCCTGTGATGGCCTGGGAATCGGATTCAGAGGCTGAACCTGAGGCATCCCAGCCTGCACAGGACTCCCTGCCTCCAGGACCAGCTGAACCGGGGCTGGGGCTTGAACCTGAAGGGCCCTCACCTGTGCCGGATGCTCAGGAGCAGACACCAGCTGAATCAGCTCTGGCTCCAGAGGTGATCGAGGTGATCGAGCCTGCAGGTGCTCCACTCTCAGCCCAGTCGGGGGTGGTGAGGTTGCTTCTGGGTCCAGTAACCCTCCAGCCTCTCCTGAGCTGCAGAGGCTCAGGGCAGAGAGGCGGAGGGAACTAAGTTCTTGCAGGAGGAGTGCTCGCCTCCAGGCCAGGAGAGGTGAGTCACCTGTGGACCAGGACCGCCCTATGCCTTGGGGCAGATAAAAGCCAGCCAGCTCAGTCCCAGGTTGCGGGAGCAACATTGTTGGTAACCTGTTCCTGCCGGCACCCTGTCCTGCTCTTCTGTCAGAGTTCCTGACCACACCTGACTCCTTGCCTTGGACCCCGCTTCAGCCTTGACGGACAGCCTCCATAACACACCCTCGATCTTGGAGTGGACTCGGACCACGCCGCACGGTAACCCCCCGGGACCAGAACACCTCCCTCTTAAGGCTAGCTCCTGGAAACAGCCTATTCGGAACTTTAGGTGGTTTACCAGGGAGTCACCCAGTTTTATCCGACACCGGTACATTCTCCTGGTCAGTGTCATCAGCGAGCCAGCTGTCCCTTGCACATGGACAGCCTTGAGCACATTCCACGCCTCACTTGCCGTCACCTTATCTGCTATGTAGACTTACTGGCTGTCGTCCATTCCAAGGATGATTGTAGCCAAGGCTTTCTCATCCTTTTCTAGCTGGGCCTTTGCTTGTGCCATCTTCTCATCGTCCTCATCCTCCTCAGGGAGCTGCGGTGGATCTTCCACCACTTTCCATGCTTGAGGAATTGTTGCATGCGGACCGACCAGATGCTGTAGTTCGTGGCCGTCAGCTTCTCCAGCAACATGCCAGCTCTGGACTGCTCCATACCTGCAGCTCACCTCCAGCACCCATGGCTAGATAACTGCTACCTGTACTCTTGCGCAGAGGAAGCGTGCTGGGCCTGTAACCCTGTCGCGAATTCTTCGCGGCGCTTTAGCAGAAATGCTCAGAATGCCAGGTTCTTCAGTGCAGTATATTTATTGTGAGCTATATATACAAATGTCTACAGGCTATAATACACGAGCAGTTCATATGGTCAAACAGAGTACCTGGCTGCACCTTAAGGCAAATAGGAATGTAGCCTTATTAGACTTTACCGACTGGTAGGGTGAGCGTTGCTCCCAGAACAGGGAGGAAGGAGTCAAATGACACCAAGGTTTGGTTCAGAGAAAGAGTTTATTCTGCTCTCCAAATAGCAGAAGGCACTGCGTGAATCGGTTCGCAGCAAGCACAAAAGCAAGAAAAATTGCATACAGTATATATATCCTCCAAGCACCCTTTCCCCCCTTCCCCAGGAATCCAGACATGTAAGCTTATGCACGTAAGTTGACATCACAGATGTTCCTGCTCCTGTACTCTTAACCATAAAAGGGTGTTCCTGTTCCTGTGCTCTTGACCATAAAAGGGTGTTCCTGTTCCTGCATTCCTTATCTTGGGGTAAGAAGGTCACCAACTCTAAGAGTACTCCTGGTGCCGTTCCCGGGGGGCTGACAAGGTCTGTGCGTCAGTGTGATCAAGATAAGACCCAGATGTGTCATCCCTGCTCCACTTTGGAACTGGCAAGGCCATTCATTAGGCGTCACGGACTGGTAAAGGAGAGAGCTTTGTTTATAAAGCTGTGTTCTTGTTATGCATTTGCTCAAGTGCTCAAGTTAATGGTTTTTAGCTAATGCACCCTTGGAGAAGGAAAAATGAGGATTTTGGGGCCCGTTTCAGACTGACTGCACAGTCAGATTTTAGATTTTGGAAACCCATTCCTTCATTCCCTCCTCTTCTTTTGGACAGCCTTACGGGGAGAGGACCTCAAAGCGATTGTGTATTTCTAAACAATCAGAGCGAACCCTGGGCCTCCTACTTCTTTGAGTCACGTTTCTCCATATATCTGGCTCCTGTGTTGGTGAACTAGCCTCCTTCTCAGGGGAGTCCCCTGTCTCCTCCTTGGTGGAGACGGTGTGCTCTGTTGCTTCCAAGAAGAGCTCCAGCTCTCTAATTCTTTGGAGCGTAGCTACACTTTCCTCCTATTCAACACCTCTAGAGTGTTTTAACGTATAAAGATTCTGAAAATAACGTATTTTAACGTATAAAGATTCTGAAAATAACTGGCATTTTTTTTTTGCAGCTAATCAGGAAACTGACAGAGACCAACCTACACTTCCACTGCATTTTATGATTTTTGTGTGAAGTGGGATATCTTTTTATCACATTTAGTTAATTCCTATCTTTCTCCTATGCTAGATTTTAATCTAGTCTTTGTTCTTGACACTGAAATATCTCTTAACTCCTAGAACTATGCCTTTCTATGCTGCTCATGTTTGCTCTCACGTTTGCTCTCATACAGGATTCAAAGATATAATTTCAGAAGGAAATCAACATTCTCATTCTGCTCTGAAATCTTTCTGTCCATTATTTTCTAATGTAATTGATAGCCATGCATTTCTTCACCAGGGAGCTAAGCAGCTGATTTTAAACAATTTTTCCATTCCTCTGACACAAGCTAAGGATATTGTTGATGGACGTCCTTCCTGCACTTTAACTCCTGTTCTCTTTACCTTAAATCAATTAACTGTTTCCTTTCCTAATAAATTTTCTCCTATGGAACGCCATTGTAGGGAAGAGGTATCTCTGGAACGACTTCCGGAACGACCTCTAGTGACGTACCAGCAGCTCCCTAATCTGCAGTGAGAGGGGCCTGTTCCTTTAATTACCTGGGGCAGGATGCCCTACTGTTCTTACTTCCTCAGGTCCTGTGTGGATTCCAGGTCGCTGTATCCATCCCTATAGGTCAAAACATGCGCTGACACCAAGGCCTGCAGAATCTCATTCCGGACTTTGCAAGGAGCATGACCCTGATTCCGCCTCTACAGGTTCAGCAGCCCCGTGCGAAAGTCCATCCTCATCCTCGAAAGGCTGAGGGATGCCCAAAGGTGATATGGGGAATGCTGAAGACCTTGACCTCTGATGCCAAGACACGATTTAGCATCATGATGTTCCAGAAGCACCAGAGACTTTTTTAGTAGCTTTAATTGCTCAGCTACATATGAACTCTATGCTGATTTTTATATGTATATTATTTGTTTTCTTGATATCTAGTACTTAATGTATGTATCTTCTCCTGACACTTCTTCTAGTCATAGCTATAATATGTGGATGCGTTTAGCTAAAGTTCCTACTGTCTCTCATATTTGTCTGAGTGAAACATATGATATGGACACCACCTTAGGAAATTGTATAATCCCAGTTTGTACACAGCCCTTTCATATGGCACATGCCACACACATGGGAAAGTGGTTTTCTAAATGGATTCCTAAAGGTATCATAAGTTATACCAATCTCCATGATTGGGGACAGGTGACACAAACGTTACCTCTGGATGCTATAACATTATACACACCTAGAGTTGCAGCACCGCCAGACCTCTTGTGCTCAGATTGTGAATTGCAGTAAGAAAGCCACTCACTGTATGGACACAGGAAGGCCAACTTGGACTTGTTCACGTGTTCAGCAGATTATTTTCAATTATGCTCATGTGCTCTTACCAGATAGCTGGTTTTTCATGTGTAATCAAAGAAGTTATAGCTACATTTCCACAAATTTATCTGATGCTCAATGCTGCCTCAACAGACTGACATGGGTCCTCCCTAGTTGCTCAGTTTTAGAAAAGAATAGGCAAAGGTTGTTTAGCTCTTCTTTAGGAATGTGCTAGACATCTTTCTGTGATATAAGAACACATACATGAACATGAAGAGAACACAGTACCCTTGCTACCTTAACCTCTACTATCTTAAACTCCTCTTACAAAAAACAAATAAAAACATTTAAAAATAAAAATTAAATAAATAAAAACCGGTGAGATGTAGTGATCAGGTGGGATTGCTATGAGGAATTATAACAAATATAGAGTAAGCCATCTGTGTCAGCAATGAAAGCATTGTGTTGACTGGGTTTAAACTATTTTGATATGATTCTTGATCAATCCACACCCCTGCATCCCTGTTTCATTCCTTTCTCTTCACAAGTCACGTACACAGCCCAGTTGCTTAGCCAGGCAGGCATCCTGGGCCATAAAGATAGTGGGCAAGTTTCTTTGATATAGCTTTCTTATATATTAATCTTAGGATGTTACTCTTAGGGCCAGGAAACAGGTTTCAAATTAAGGTGATAATAGTCACTTTCCTCCTGGCCATCCTCCTTATCATGTATATTGCTTGTTTATCACCTCCGAGGTTGCCAAATGCTCTTCTTTGTAGTTCTGTTCTTTGTTTACCCTGTGCTTAATTGGTTATGGTGGTTTAACTTGTCCCCACGTGGGTTTGTTGAAATGCTCAGAAGAAATCTGATTGGTTCTTACGAGCACTGTGTAAAGGATTCTTTTGCTAATAAAATGGCCTGGTGAGGGGTGTGGTGAACGCACTTTCTCCGGGAGCTTTGCTGGTCAAAGCCTCGTGTCTTATTTTAATCAGGGTCCGGTCCTTTCCTTTGGCCAACGCAACATAGTGGTGCCCTGTGTGAGGCAAACTTTAAAAGGAAACCGTGTGAGGCTTGTAAAAGAAAACCTCAGCGTTTGAGGCACAGCAAAAGGAAACCTCAGCAAAAGGAAACCCCCAGGATTGGACTCCCCTTGGAGCTAGCAACCTGCTATCCCTCGGTCGCGGTGGATCATCTCCTGCAAAACAATTCCCGGACTTAGGATCTCATTTGCTCGGAACGAGCCCCAAAGATGCGCGTCTATTACCCTTCAGGTGAGATCATGGGAAGCAAGCTTTCACATAGGCAGGAAAAGCATAGGAATAATTTGTTATTTTTGCTAGCTCAGGCAGGGCATGATAAGCATTTAGAACCCCTAGTAGAAAATTTGTTGTTAGAGATTGCTAGACTGTGCCCCTGGTTTCCAGAGGGGGGTACTTATGACATTAAGAAATGGAATGAGCTGGGAGATGTACTCCATAGACATCCTTTTTTTTTTTTTTTAATAATTTTTATTAAAGTTTTAAACAACAAAAAAAACAACACACACAAAAAGCAATACAAAACTCAACAATAAAAAACAAAAAGCATAACAATTAAAAACAAACTCTCTTTTCCATTTCCATTTTTAGATTACTTATTTTCTGGACTTCCTCATACCTCCCTCTTTTGTATTCCAATCCACATTATTTGTCCAGCAGTTTCTTTTCCACTTTTTTAATCCCAATCTTTAATTTAATAAAATGTTAAAATATATAACTTCAACTTTTTTAAACCTAATCCTTGATCTTAATATCATATAACGTTAAAATTTTCCCTTTTAATATCAAATTTCCGGGGGCGGCGCGAACGGCAATGGCGGTCCTCTTCTGACCGGGAGAGGAGGCTCCGCAGATACCGGGTCGTCCACTACGGCAAAGCGGAGACCCACTCCGGAAAACCACAGGCGGCAAGAGCCTGTGGTCTTGAGGCTCGGTGGGCGCCTAAAGCGACCCTCCAAACGTTAAAGGAACCCCGTAAGGGGCTCCGGAGCGTGGAGGGGGGTTGCGGCGCTGTGAGCCGTTTCGCAATCTGCGGAGCGAAGCCGCGCTGCTGCTGCCGGTGAGCGCTGATCCTTTTTCCTGTGAAATTCGGATCCGGAATTAAAATCAACTTACTCGTGAGTAAAGACTGAATCACTTGAAATTAGAGACTTTAAATTAAACTTAAAAGATTTGAACTTGGCTGAGAGTGGAGAGACGTGGAAACAGGAAGTCCGTCTTCCGCTGCCATTGAACTTGAAAAAGCGAATAGCTGGAGGAGTGGAGGCTGAAAAAAGAACTTTTAAACTTTATGGATCTAAGCATCCACTGAACCTGCAATTTAAAGTAAAGATTCTAAGTGAAAGATTTGGAATTATCATTTGTATTTGACTTTCCTCCTTTTATTGGATTACAATTAAAAGGTGAAACCCAGGGTCCGGAGCTGCCTGAGTTTTGAGAGACTGAGCTGTCAGTACTGCAGATTTGGATACTGTATATTGGAACTTGCAACAATCTGAGGGTATTGAGACCTTCTAATTTGAAACTTTTCTTTGGAGACAAGTAAGCACTGCTTGTAACAAAGTGATTATTAATATCAACTCTGCTAAATATTTGTACTTGAAGGTTCCTGGATATTAAATTAGACTCTGAAAGACATTTTAAGCTCCCTCTAGAGGATTGGATTAAAACAGTGACTTTACATTTACTTTCGATTCCCTGGCTGTTTGCTTTCTCTGGGCCTTTCTATTCCCATGGGAATAACTCAGTGTGACCTTGACTGATAGATAACGTTGTAATGAGTGGCACAAGAAGAAGAGGAAGAGTTAGACAAACAACTTTGACAACTCTAACCTCAGCCTCACAGACACGCAGATCATCTGTACCTACTTTGCCTTCAGAAGTAGAAGTAGAAGAAGTTGCCTCGTCACAGGCAAAAGAGGGAGAGGGAGAAATAGAGCAGTTACAATTGGAAGATATGGCCTCAGGAGCATCTGCTTCTGTTTTAGACAAAATTTTTGAAAAATTGGAAGCTTTGGACAAGAAAGCAGATGAGCAAACAGCAAAGATTGACCAAAACACAGAATGCCTAAATAAATTAACTGTACAAGTGGCACAGAACACACAGGCAATTGGACAGTTAACGGAGGCCACAGCAGAAAATCGGAAATTGGCTGAGGATACCAGACAAAAATTAGAAAATTTAGAACAAGAGGTAAGACCACTCACCAAACAAGTTGGGGAACATCAGATTTATCTTTCTATGATAGAACTGCGAAATCGTGAGAATAATTTGAGGATTAGGTCGCTACAAGAGGCAGAAGAAGGAAACCTAGCTGAGTTTTTAACCAAAGAATTCTCCAAGTTCTGGAACTTGGAGGAAAAGGACTTTAAAATTGTGTCAGCTTTCAGACTTGGAAGATTTATAAAGAAGGAGAGGCCCAGAGACTGTTTGATAACATTGAGATCAAAGGAGGAAAGGGACAAGATTTTGGGCCTACACTACGGAAAGTCACTGGAGGTTTTGGACAGAAGAATTGAAATTTACAAAGATATTCCAAGACAACTGCTGGACCTTAGAGCCGCCTATTTTGAACTTGCCAAATTACTAAGGAGCAACGCTATTGCATTCAGGTGGGAATTCCCCCAAGGAATATCCTTTACCTTTAGAGGGAGAAAGGTCAAAATAAGAACATTGGAAGAGAGAGACAAATTTCTGTCTACATACGGAGAGGACCTTCAAAAAGGAATTGAACTACCTTCTGGGCCTGGGGCAACGCCAGTACCAACACCAGCACCTGGGGAACCTGAAGATTCTGTGAACAAGATACCACCCCTGGAAAAATAACCAGATTAATTCAGGATGTCTCTGCAACTGTTGAGCTGGAATATTAATGGTTGTAACATTCCGGAAAAAAGGAAGAAAATATTTCATATATTAAAAAAAGAACAATTGGACATTATTTGCCTACAGGAAACACATGTGACAAGGCTCCACAGAAAAGTGTTAATAAATAAAAGATTGGGCCAGGAATTTATATCGTCGGACAAAGTTAAGAAGAGAGGTGTGGTGATATATGCGAAAGAGAGCCTGTCACCTAAATTCTTATTTAAAGATGAACATGGAAGAATTTTGGCAATTGAGATACAACATCAAGGAGAGAAATTGTTGATATTAGGAATCTATGCACCTAATGAAGGGAAATCGGAATTCTACAAGAAGCTGCAGGAGACAATGCTGGATTATCTGGACTACAACAACATCATAATGATGGGAGATATGAATGGGGCCGTATCAACTAACATGGACAAGTCACAAAGTCAAAACGTTACAAAAGACGGCAGACTACCTAAAATCTTTTTTGAAATGACAGACAATATGGATTTGATTGACATTTGGAGGACAAAGAACCCACTAGGAAGAGAGGGAACATTCTTTTCTGAAGCCCAACTGACTTGGACAAGAATTGACCAAATATGGATATCTAGAGGCCTGGCACCTAAGGTCAGAAAAGTGGAAATCTGCCCAAAGACCTGCTCCGACCATAATGCAGTAAAGATGGATATGACACTACTACCAACTGGATCCTTTAGATGGAAGATGAATGACAATTTGTTCAGAGATCAGGAAATTACCAAGAAGGCCCAAAAAGTCTTGAAGGATTACTTTGAGATAAATATGAATACTACGGTGGAAAAAAGAATCGTCTGGGACGCAAGTAAAGCCGTAATGAGGGGATTCTTGATACAACAGAATGCAGTAAAGAAAAGAACACAAAATGAGAAAAAAGATAAGATTCTGGATAAAATAAAAGAATTAGAGAAGAAGTTAAGACTGAATCCGAAGTCACAGCCAACTCTGAGAGAAATTAAACTTTATCAAACACAATATTCTAAACTGATAAACCAGGAAATTGAATGGAAGATTAAATTAATGAAACAAAAAACGTTTGAGTCGGCGAATAAATGTGGAAAACTGCTAGCTTGGCAGTTGAAGAGAAGACAAAGATTAAATACGGTTACAAATTTAGAGGTTGAAGGAAAAAACATTCAGAATCCGGTGGACATTAGAAAGTGTTTCCAGAGATACTTCAAAAAACTATACACCCAAGGGCCGCAAGACGAAGTTGAGATTAAACAATTTTTGGCAAAAAATGGACTATCTAAATTGTCACAGGAAAATAGGACAATCCTGAATTCTAAAATAACACGACAGGAGATTGAACAAGCCATTCAGAACACGCAACTGGGCAAATCTCCAGGGCCTGATGGGCTGACCTCCAAGTACTATAAGACATTAAAAGACTATTTGATACAACCTTTGATGGAGGTCAGCAATGAAATTATGGAGGGGAAGAGGGCTCCGGAGTCGTGGAAGGAAGCGTTTATCACATTAATACCAAAGTCGGAAGCTGAAAAGACACAACTTAAGAACTACCGTCCCATCTCCCTTCTAAATGTGGATTACAAAATATTTGCAGACATTTTGGCAAGTAGATTTAAAAAAGTTTTAAATGAAGTAATCCATAAGGACCAGGCAGGCTTTCTCCCAGGTAGACATTTGTTTGCTAATACAAGGAACATTATTGACATTTTGGAACTTTTGCAAACAGATATAAACACAAAAGCAGTTTTAATCTTTATAGACGCGGAGAAGGCCTTTGACAACATTTCCTGGAAATTTATGATGGGAAACCTAAAAGAAATGGGAGTGGGACGGGGTTTTGAGAATGGGATTGAGGCGATATATTCAGAACAGAAAGCTAAACTGATAGTTAATAATGTGGTTACAGAAGAGTTTAAAATTGAAAAAGGAACACGACAAGGTTGCCCTATCTCCCCTTTGTTATTTATCTCGGTTCTGGAAGTGCTATTGAATATGATTAGAGAGGATCGGTTGGTGGAAGGAATTCAGGTCGGACAGAAACAATATAAATTAAAAGCTTTTGCAGATGACCTGGTTTTGACCCTGCAGAAGCCAGAGCCTAGTACGAAAAGAGTATTACAACTGATTAATGATTTTGGTCGGGTCGCTGGATTTAAATTAAATAAACAGAAAACTAAGGTTTTCGGAAAAAAATTGACAGATACAGAGTCAGAACGGTTTCAGAAAGAGACGGAACTTAATGTGGTTAAAAAAGTAAAATACCTAGGGGTAAACATAACAGCAAAAAATCTAAGTCTATTTAAGGACAATTATGAAAAATGCTGGGCAGAAATTAAGAGAGACTTAGATAGTTGGTCAAAATTGAAACTTTCTTTGTTAGGCCGAATTGCTGCTATCAAGATGAATGTATTGCCAAGGATGTTGTTTTTATTTCAAACACTTCAGGTTTTGGACAAGACGGAGTGCTTTCAGAAGTGGCAGAGAGATATTTCTAAGTTTGTCTGGCAGGGCAAAAAGCCCAGAATTAAGTTTAAGATATTAACTGATGCAAAACAAAGAGGGGGCTTTGCCCTGCCAGATTTAAAGTTGTATTATGAAGCCGCAGCGTTCTGCTGGCTAAAAGACTGGCTACTTCTTGAAAACACTGATGTGTTAGATTTGGAAGGGTTTAACAATACTTTTGGATGGCATGCATATTTATGGTATGACAAGGTTAAAGCAAATAAGGCCTTTAAGAACCATATTGTCAGAAAATCACTGTTTAATGTCTGGACAAAATATAAAGACTTGCTGGAAAATAAAACCCCAAGGTGGCTTTCACCTTTGGAAGCTAAGGCCCGAAAAAGACCCAATATGGAGGCTAAATGGCCAAAATATTGGGAAATACTAGAAAAAGATGGAGACAACTGGAAATTGCAGAGTTTGGAGAAAATGAAGGATAAAGTGCGAGACTGGTTACATTACGCTCAGATTAAAGAAGTTTTTAAAAATGACAAGAAACTAGGGTTCCAGGTGGAGAAATCGAAACTAGAAACAGAATTGTTAGAACCAAAGACCAAGGTACTTTCAAGGATGTATAACTTGCTGTTAAAATGGAATACACAAGATGAAACGGTCAAATCGGCTATGATAAGGTGGGCACAGGACATTGGGTATAATATCATGTTTGAGGACTGGGAAAGGTTGTGGAGTACTGGATTGAAATTTACTGCATGTAACGCTTTGAAAGAAAATGTAATGAAAATGATATATAGATGGTATATGACCCCAGTCAAACTTGCAAAAATTTACCACCTGACTGACAATAAGTGTTGGAAATGTAAAGAGTGTGAGGGAACATTCTTCCACCTCTGGTGGACTTGCCCTAAAGTGAAGGCGTTCTGGGAAATGATTTATAATGAACTGAAAAAGGTATTTAAATATACCTTCACTAAGAAACCAGAGGCTTTTCTTTTGGGTATTGTCGGCCAAGGGGTGGTAAAGAAGGACCAGACATTTTTTATGTATGCAACAACAGCAGCAAGGATACTACTCGCAAAGCATTGGAAAGCTCAAGATCTACCCACACTGGAAGAATGGCAGATGCAACTGATAGACTATATGGAACTGGCGGAGATGACCGGCAGAATTCGTGACCTGGGAGAAGAGAGGACTGAGGAGGATTGGAAGAAATTTAAGAATTATCTACAAAAATATTGCAACTTGAGTGAATGCTAAACAGGATGCTAGATCAAAATAACTGAGCACCACTAATTTAGATGATTTTAAGAAAATAAGTAAGATTGTGAAATTATAACTCTTTTTGAGAACTAGAAGATTATGAAACATAGAAGGGATATAAGAATGCAAATAAGATAATAAATTGCTGACAAAATGTTATAACGATGAAAGTGGGAGCGGGAGATGTGAGGAAGTCCAAAGAAAATGTGAAATTATGTTAAGATATATGTTACATTGTTTATTATGTTTATTTCTATTGTAAAACCCAATAAATTTCTTTTAAAAAAAAAAACAAATTTCCATTTCTTTAAACATCTTTAATCTTGATCTTTAATCTTAATCTATCATTAACTTTAACCTGTGCAGCTGGAAACCACTTATTTTCAGTCCAACATCACTTTAACATTCCTTAATTTTGCAATGTTTCTGAAGATAGTCTTTGAATTTCTTCCAGTCTTCCTCCATCGACTCTTCTCCCTGGTCACGGATTCTTCCAGTCATTTCCGCCAATTCCATATAGTCCATAAGTTTCATCTGCCATTCCTCCAGTGTGGGAAGTTCTTGTGTCTTCCAATACTTTGCGATAAGTATTCTTGCTGCTGTTGTTGCATACATAAAGAAAGTTCTATCCTTTTTTATCACCATTTGGCCGACTATGCCCAGGAGAAAGGCCTCTGGTTTCTTAGGGAAGGTATACTTAAATACCTTTTTTAATTCATTATATATCATTTCCCAGAAAGCCTTAATCTTTGGGCACGTCCACCAAAGGTGAAAGAATGTACCTTCGGTTTCTTTACATTTCCAACATTTATTATCGGACAAATGGTAGATTTTTGCAAGCTTGACTGGGGTTATGTACCACCTGTATATCATTTTCATAATATTCTCTCTTAAGGCGTTACATGCCGTAAATTTCATACCTGTGGTCCACAACTGTTCCCAGTCAGCAAACATAATATTATGTCCAATATCTTGTGCCCATTTAATCATAGCCGATTTTACCGTTTCATCCTGACTATTCCACTTCAGCAGCAAGTTATACATTCTTGACAAATTCTTAGTTTTGGGTTCTAACAGTTCTGTTTCTAATTTTGATCTTTCCACCTGGAAGCCAATTTTCCTGTCCAATTTAAATACCTCCATTATCTGATAATAATGAAGCCAGTCTCGCACTTTGTTTTTTAGTTTTTCAAAACTCTGCAATTTCAGTCTATCTCCGTCTTGTTCCAAAATTTCCCAATATTTCGGCCATTTGACCTCCATATTGACCTTTTTCAAGGCTTTCGCTTCCATTGGTGACAGCCACCTTGGGGTTTTGTTTTCTAACAGATCCTTATATCTTAACCAAACATTAAATAGCGCTTTCCTGACAATGTGGTTTCTAAACGCTTTATGTGCTTTGACCTTATCATACCATAAATATGCATGCCATCCAAATACATTATTGAAACCTTCCAAGTCCAAAATGTCAGTGTTTTCAAGAAGTAGCCATTCTTTCAACCAGCAAAAAGCTGCTGATTCATAGTAAAGTTTCAGGTCTGGCAGGGCAAATCCACCTTTTTCCTTTGCATCCGTTAAAATTTTAAATTTTATTCTAGGCTTCTTGCCCTGCCAGACAAATTTAGAAATATCTTTCTGCCACCTCTTGAAACAATCCATTTTGTCCACAATCTGCAAAGTTTGAAACAAAAACAACATTCTAGGCAATACATTCATTTTTATCGCAGCAATACTGCCCAGCAGTGAAAGCTTCAAATTTGACCAAGTTTCTAAATCTTTTTTCACTTCAGACCAGCATTTTTCATAATTATCTTTAAATAAATTCCCATTTTTTGCTGTCATGTTAATCCCCAAATATTTAACTTTCTTAACCACTGTTAAACCTGTCTCATTCTGAAACCTCTCTCTTTCAATCGGTGTTAAATTTTTCTCTAAAACCTTGGTTTTTAACTTATTCAATTTAAATCCTGCCACTTGACCAAATTCTTGAATCAGTTCTAAAACCCTTTTAGTACTAGATTCTGGCTCCTGTAACGTCAATACTAAGTCATCTGCAAATGCTCTCAACTTGTACTGTTTAGTTCCGACCTGTATACCTTTAACCAACTGGTCCCTTCTGATCATATTCAACAAAACCTCCAGGACTGAAATAAAAAGTAGTGGGGAAATTGGGCAACCTTGTCGTGTCCCTTTTTCAATTTTAAATTCTTCCGTCACAACATTATTTACAATTAATTTAGCCTTTTGTTCTGAATAAATTGCACTTATACCATTCTCAAAACCTTGGCCTACCCCCATACCCTGTAGATTCTTCTTCATAAAATTCCAAGAAATGTTGTCAAAGGCTTTCTCCGCGTCTACAAATATCAACACTGCTTTAGTGTTTATATTCACTTCTAATTTTTCCAAAATATCAATTATATTCCTCAAATTGTCAGACAAATGTCTTCCTGGGAGAAAGCCCGCTTGGTCTTTATGAATCTCTTCCATGAACTGTCAGGGAACTGCCATCGGAAGGAAGGGAAGTGAAAGGGCTCACACAGGTTGGGAGAGACTCAGCAGCTGAAGAGGGAACCAGTAGGGGGAGAGGAGCTGAGCTGAGGGAAAGTGAGCTGGAGGGATGGCTCAGAGACACTTCCAGCGAAAACAGTGGGGAGGTTTCAGGACCTCCTGTAGGGACACCCACTCCTCGCCGGAAACTGTCACGCAGAGAGTCCAGAAGACGTGTTTCCGTTAAGGAGCTTTTATGTTGGAAGCGATTCCGAAAGCAACCACTGTCGGAATCTGCCAGCGACTGACGGAGCCATGTTTAAGGGGCTCCGTTACAGACAGAGGTTTGCAAACTTGACCAAACTCTGAGGGACTTGGATTTTACACACAAGCAGCTCATCGTCCCATCACAGCATTCCGACAGTCTCCGTGAGCAGCTTGTGCAGGAGAAGGCATCATGAGCAACCCAGCCGGAACCGGAGAAGCAGGAGCTGGAGCGGGTCCAAGCCTGGAAGAAAGGTACCGGGTGTTGGAGGTCCAGCTAGCGCTGCAGACGGCGAGGCTTGAGGAGAGGAGGGCTCAGGATGCAGACAAAAAGGGGAAAGACACCCAGCTCGCCAGAAAGGTACCAGGATTGGTGCAGAAGTTTGGGGGGGAGCCCAAAGACTATCATGGCTTTCGGACAGAGATGCAATATGCCCTCAATCTGCAGTTTGATGAATTCCCTGACGAGGAATCACGAGTGGCTTTCGTGATTGGGCATCTTGAAAAGGGGGCGAGAGACTGGGTTAGACCCCTGATGGCAGCGAATAGTGACGTCCTAAAGGACACGATGAAGTTCTTTCGCGCCATGGATCTGATGTTTTCCAGCGATATTGAACAGGGAGTGGTCCGCAGACAGTTAATGGCTTGCAAACAGGGGAGCCGATCTGTCCGTGAGTACTGGACTGAGTTCACCATGTTGATCCATAAATTGGGGTGGGATCTATCGGCGGAACCCATTCAAATGCTCTTTGAAGAAGGGCTTTCTTCGGCTGTGAAAGACGAACTTTCCCGGGCGCCCAGGGCGGAGTCTATGGACCAGCTGACCAAATCAGCGCTGACCATAGGAGCGCGCCAGGAGGCGAGAGCATTGGAGAGGCGGGAAGGGAAGGGGGAACGTTGGAAGGAGTTCCGCATTCCAGACATTCCAGAGCCAACTTTCCCGCCGGCAGAGCCGATGGAAATCGGAACAGCGCGCGCGCGCGCAGTTTCAAAGCCCAGTGAGGGGGGAAAGAAGGAGGGAAAAGGCGCCCGGAAATGCTATCTCTGCCAACAGCCAGGTCACTTTGCCAGAGTCTGCCCCCAGAGGAAGGAATGGCAAGGGATGGTAGGAGCTGTGGAGGGAAGAGAGGAAGAAATACCGGAGCAAGTAAAAGCCAACGCCTGGCTGCCACCGTCGGGGCACAGCAGCCAGGCCAAAGAGCAGTGAAAGTGCCCACGCCAGAACCTCCTAAACCCGCCCTAGTGATAGAAGTGGCGCTAGAGCTGCCAAACGGACACCCTCTAAAGATAAAGGCGCTGTTGGACTCAGGCAGCTCCTGCAATTTCATGAGCAAAGAGTTTGCAGCTGAACACCAGATACAGACGATCCCTTTAAGCAACCCCCTGCAGGTGACCACGATCGATGGCAGGGAGCTGTTGGGAGGAGAAGTCAGCTTGCAGACCGTCCCAATGATAATGAAGGTGGCAAGGCACACCGAACTGATAGCGTTTAATGTGGCCACCTTGGGAGGAGCTCCCATTATATTGGGGATGAGCTGGCTAGCGTTACATGATCCGCTGGTGGGCTGGCATCAGAGAGTGGTTTCTTTTGGTTCAGCACATTGCTTAGAACACTGCAAGGAGGGAAAGGGTTTGGCAGGGGCCCAAGCCACCCTAGCAGGGACTGAAGTAACGGAGAACGTGAAGGTACCACGACAATACGCAGATCTCCGCGACGTCTTCAGCGAAAGGGAAGCTGACCAACTACCTCCGCATAGACCCTTTGACTGTCAAATCAATTTACTCCCTGGGGCACAGCTCCCTGTAGGCAAGCTGTACGCCATGTCAGACAGAGAGATGCAGGAGCTAAGAGAGTTCATTGACAAGAACCTGAAGAGAGGGTTCATCAGAGAGTCCAGGGCGGTGGGGGGCAGCCCAGTGTTTTTTGTGGATAAAAAAAACACGAACAAGCCGAGGCTGGTGTGTGACTTCAGGGCCTTAAATGCAGTGTCAGAACCAGTGGCTTTCCCTATGCCCAGGATTGACGACATTTTGACAAGGGTGCGGAAGGGAAAGATTTTCACAAAGCTGGACCTAAGGGGGGCGTACAACCTGATACGAATAAGGAAGGGGGATGAATGGAAAACCACCATGTTCACCCCTTTAGGGGCATTTGAATATTTAGTTATGCCCTTCGGCCTACAAGCAGGCTCCGCATGCTTTCAATCGTTTATGAACCACGTCCTGGGGCCTTTGCTTTACAAGAATTGTGTGGCCTTCTTAGACGACGTGTTGGTGTATTCTGAGAATGAGGAGCAGCATGTGAGGGACGTCAGAGAAGTGTTGAGCAGGCTGCAAGCCAACCAGCTGTGGGTGAAACTGGAGAAGTGTCAGTTTCATACCAAGGAGGTGGAATTCCTGGGGTATCGCCTGTCAGACAAGGGATTGGCCATGGATCCCGGCAAGGTCCAGGCGGTGCTGGAATGGAAAACACCCAAAACAAGGAAGGATGTGCAGAGGTTCCTAGGATTTGGGAACTTCTATCGTAAGTTCATCCGAAACTTTGCCCACCTGACGGCGCCCATTACGGACTGTCTCAGCAGTAAGAAGAAGTTCGTTTGGACTGAGGAGGCGGAGCGAGCATTTGAGGAACTAAAAAGGGCCTTCGCCTCGGAACAACAACTCCTGCATGTGGATTTACAAAAACCGATGAGAGTGGAAACTGACGCATCAGACAGAGCGATTGGGGCGGTGCTTCTGCAGCCAGGGAAGGAGGAGTCAGAGTGGAGACCGTGTGCCTTTTTTTCGCGAAAGCTGAACAAATCCGAGAGGAACTACACGGTGTATGACCGAGAACTACTAGCCATTCATGAGGCGTTCCAGAGATGGAGGCACCTGCTAATTGGCGCACAACATAAGGTGCAAGTGTGCACTGACCACAAGAACCTAGAGTATTGGAGGACGGCACGAGTGCTCAACCAACGGCAAGTGAGATGGGCCCAGGAGTTCTCCAAATTTAACTTTGAGATTTGTTACGTGCCAGGCCCAGAGAACATTAGGGCGGACGCTCTCTCACGCAAACCTGAATATTTGGAGGGGGAGGGAGCACCCGAAGAGAGACATGTCATTCCAGAGGACCGCTGGGTGTGTGGGGCGGCATTGGTGGGACAAAGAGAACTGGTAGAGGAAACAGAGAATGATGAATACGCCCAGAATAAGCTCAGAGGTCTTAGGGGTGAGGGAGAGGAACCAGGGGGTTTCGAGGAAAGAAATGGAGCTTTGTATTACAAAGGGGCACTGTATATCCCTGAAGGAGACTTAAGGGGGAGGGTACTCAAGCAGTTGCACGACAGCCCCACGGCGGGGCATTTTGGACAACACAAAATCATGTGGTTGGTCACCAGGGAATTTTGGTGGCCTAAGGTGAGGGAAGATGTACGGGAGTATGTAAGAGGGTGTGAGCAATGCCAGCGAGCCAAAGGGGAGAGGCGGGCACCGGCGGGACTATTAGAACCCTTACCAACCCCAGAACGACCTTGGGAGGCAGTGTCGATAGATTTTATGACTGATCTGCCGAAGTCCAAGGGGAAAACAGCCATCATGGTGGTGGTAGACCTACTAACAAAGATGTGCCACTTTGTAGCCTGCTCGCATGCAGTCACGGCGGAAGAGACAGCGAAGTTATTTGTAGAACACATTTTTAGGTTGCACGGGGTGCCATTGAGGGTGGTCTCAGACCGAGGAAAACAATTTACTTCCAGGTTCTGGAGGAAGCTCATGAGCTTACTGCAGGTGGAGGTCAACTTTTCGACTGCCCGGCACCCTGAAACCAACGGGCAGGCGGAAAGAGCAAACGGGGTCCTCCAGCAATACCTGAGGTGTTATGTCAATGACAGAGAGAATGACTGGGTAGAAAAGTTGGCGCTGGCGGAATTTGCCTACAACAATGCCGAGAATGTGTCCACAGGGATGAGCCCCTTCTTGGCTAATTATGGGTGTCATCCCAGGGCTTTCCCAGGGGGAGAAGGGGAGAGATGGAGCGTCCCGGCAGCCGAGCATTTTGTAGAAGAAATGGAAGCAATCCATCGTCAGCTCCAACTCAACTTAGAAAGGGCGAAGGAAGAATACAAGAGGCAGGCAGACAAGAACCGAAGGGAAGGTGAAACCATAAGGGTGGGAGATAGGGTGTGGCTGTCAACCCAAGGGTTGCCGTTCAAAGGAGGTTGTAAGAAATTAAGACCCAGGAGATTGGGTCCCTTTGAGGTCATTCAACAGGTCAACCCAGTGGCTTTCAGGCTCCGGTTACCCAACCACATGAAACTGCACCCAGTATTTCACAGGTCGTTACTGTCACCGTATGAGGGGGGACGAGAAGGGATGGCCACTCGGGGACCGGTCATAGAAGAAAGGGAATGCAGCAGCCATGTGGCAGAAATCCTCGACGCCAGGTGGAAGGGGGATCAGGTGGAGTATTTGGTAGCGTGGGAAGGAGAACCGGAGTCAGAAAACACTTGGGTAATGGCAGAAGATATCAATGACGAGGTATTGATAGAAACGTTCCATCAAAGGTTCCCAAGGAAACCTCAGCCTGTGGAGAGGTTCCGGAGGGAATACTTTGGGACCACCGATGAGGAGGAGGAGTTGGAAGGATTCTCGGACTCGGAAGGGGAAGGGGAGATGGACTCTGAGGAGGAGGAGTACTTCGAGACCAGGAACCGCAACAGGTGGAGAGAAGTGTTCGAGACATCGGAAGATGAAGGAAGTTCATTCCGGGGTTTTGCCTCCTCACCGCCCGTAGAGGAGGGGGCGAGAGGGGATGAAGGGGGCCCTGGAGGGGAGGTGGATGTCAGGGAACTGCCATCGGAAGGAAGGGAAGTGAAAGGGCTCACACAGGTTGGGAGAGACTCAGCAGCTGAAGAGGGAACCAGTAGGGGGAGAGGAGCTGAGCTGAGGGAAAGTGAGCTGGAGGGATGGCTCAGAGACACTTCCAGCGAAAACAGTGGGGAGGTTTCAGGACCTCCTGTAGGGACACCCACTCCTCGCCGGAAACTGTCACGCAGAGAGTCCAGAAGACGTGTTTCCGTTAAGGAGCTTTTATGTTGGAAGCGATTCCGAAAGCAACCACTGTCGGAATCTGCCAGCGACTGACGGAGCCATGTTTAAGGGGGTCCGTTACAGACAGAGGTTTGCAAACTTGACCAAACTCTGAGGGACTTGGATTTTACACACAAGCAGCTCATCGTCCCATCACATGAACACTTTTTTAAATCTCTTCGCCAAAATATCTGCAAAAATTTTGTAATCCACATTTAGTAATGATATAGGGCGGTAGTTCTTAAGTTGTGTCTTTTCAGTCTCTGTTTTTGGTACAAGTGTAATATACGCTTCTTTCCACGACTCTGGTGCTCTCTTCCCCTCCATTATTTCATTGCAGACCTCTTTCAATGGTTGAATTAACCATTCTTTTAAAGATCTGTAGTATCTTGAGGTCAAACCATCTGGTCCTGGAGATTTACCCAGTTGCATATTTTGAATGGCACCTTCTATTTCCTCTTCAGTTATTCTATAGTTCAAACTTAATTTGTTTTCTTGAGATATTTTTTGTAGTCCATTTGTTTTCAAAAATTGGTCTAAATCTGTTTCTTTCACTGGCCCTTGAGTATATAGTCTTTTAAAATACTTCTGGAAACAACTTCTAATCTCCGCAGGGTTCTGTATATTCCTTCCTTCCACTTCTAAATTCGTAATCGTATTTAGTTTTTGTCTCTTTTTCATTTGCCATGCCAACAATTTGCCACATTTATTGGCCGATTCAAAAGTCTTTTGTCTCATTTGTTTAATTTTCCATTCTATTTCCTGATTCATTATTTTCATATATTGTACTTGATATAACTTTAACTCTCTCAGAATCTCTTGAGATTTGGGATTTACTCTCAGTCTTTTTTCACATTCATTTATATTGTTCATAATTTTATCCTTCTTCTCATTTTGAGTTCTTTTCTTTATCGCATTCTGTTGTATTAAGAACCCTCTCATAACCGCTTTACTTGCATCCCAGATTACTCTTTTCTCCACGTTGGAACTAAGATTTATCTCGAAGTAATCTCTCAGAGTTTTTTGGGCCTTCTTAAGAAATTCATCATCTCTAAATAAGGTGTCATTCATCTTCCATCTGAAGGAGCCAGTTGGTGTTAGTCTCATTTCCATCTTAACAGCATTGTGGTCGGAGCAAATTTTCGGGCAGATTTCCACCTTTCTTGTCTTTGGTGCCATTCCTCTAGTTATCCAAATTTGGTCAATTCTTGTCCAAGTCATTTTGGCTTCAGAAAAGAAAGTTCCCTCTTTAGCCAAGGGGTTTCTAATTCTCCAAATGTCCACTAAATCCAAGTTGTCTGTCATATCAAAAAAGGTTTTCGGCACTCCATAGACATCCTGAGGCATCTGTACAAATCTCGCATACCTGGCATTTGTATAGAGACGCGGTTGGAAAGCTCTCTAACCCTTTACTGCAGCCACCAGTTGTCTCTATGAATGCTCCCACATTGTTGCAACCCCTAGCTGCCTTTAAAAATACCATAATATTGTTCCCTCCATCTCAGCCTCTAGATTTCCAGCCTCTCTCCTCAGAGGTCATGCCAAAGGTAATTCCATTGGCACCTTCCTTTGCCAAAAATTTGCCTGGGTCGAATGTAAATTCCATGCCACCTTCTTTGGTGGACCAATGCCCGCAAGGGGCTCGGACCACAGTGCAAAAATTGACTATTCAAAATATGGCAGAAGGAAGCAGTGAAGAAAAAACAGCTGACACCTTACCATTATTAGCAGTCTTGTCTTGTTGTTCAGAATGCACAGGAACAGAGAGCCCATGAATCATTGCCCTTCACAGTTTTAAAAAAAATGAATCAAAGTGTGACAGAAAATGGCTTGCATGGCATTCTTGATGGGCTAAGAGGAGCCAGTACTTTAATTCCAAACCTTGAGGCCTCTGAAGTTTTAATGAAACAGTTGGCTTATGAAAATGAAAATGCTGATTGCAAGACTGCTCTTAAAGCAAGTTATCAGAACCCAGAAACAGATATTGCTCAGATGATTAAGCCTTGCCAGAATATTGACACTGAGACTCACAAATCTGCCCTCCTAGCAGCAGCTTTGTCTCCTTCAGTTCATCCTGCTAAAGACAGGCAATGCCACAACCGGTGGCCTTCCAGCCTGAGTTTAAATGGGAGAACAAAGACTGTTTTGCCAGCTGATTGTCAGCCTTTTACTGATTTAAATTAGCAAAGCCAGCTATTGCTTCTAACACAGTTGCTTTTAACACACAGTCTCCTGCGACAAATCTGTGCCATGCCGCTAAGGGCAGTGCTGGTTTGAATCGTATGACAGCAGAACTTGCTACTTTTCAGTTCCAGTTCCCTATGGTGGTTTATAAAATTAAGACATAGCATACAGGTCTGATTCCACTTCAGACAGTGAGACTCATTCTTCATTGCTTATTTGGAGACTGTTTTTTCTCCTTTCCTCCCTGAACTTAAAATTCCTAATGAATTTACTTTACTGCATTGCAGAGTTTTAGAGTTACTTCATATACGTGATTCTTCTTAATACAATGTTTTCACCTACAGTACTACTTTTTCCCCCAGACGCTGCTGACAGAATAGTGATTTTAAAGTGGCTACATTTGCCTAACACTGGATTTGATATTGCTGTTTGTTATTTGCTTTTTTCTAAAATAGGAGCACAAGTCCTTAATGAGTTCTTCTTTTTCCTATCAGTTTGCATTTATGGATTAACTTGGGATAGTTTATTGTAACCCTCCTAAAGATTCACACCTAGTTTTAATTCAACAGGTATTCTAGAAATTGGTTTCTGTACAAAAACAGGTTCCTAGAATCATAGAATCATAGAGTTGGAAGAGACCACAAGGGCCATCGAGTCCAACCCCCTGCCAAGCAGGAAACACCATCAGAGCACTCCTGACATATGGTTGTCAAGCCTCTGCTTAAAGACCTCCAAAGAAGGAGACTCCACCACACTCCTTGGCAGCAAATTCCACTGTCGAACAGCTCTTACTGTCAGGAAGTTCTTCCTAATGTTTAGGTGGAATCTTCTTTCTTGTAGTTTGGATCCATTGCTCCGTGTCCGCTTCTCTGGAGCAGCAGAAAACAACCTTTCTCCCTCCTCTATGTGACATCCTTTTATATATTTGAACATGGCTATCATATCACCCCTTAACCTCCTCTTCTCCAGGCTAAACATGCCCAGCTCCCTTAGCCGTTCCTCATAAGGCATCGTTTCCAGGCCTTTGACCATTTTGGTTGCCCTCCTCTGGACACGTTCCAGTTTGTCAGTGTCCTTCTTGAACTGTGGTGCCCAGAACTGGACACAGTACTCCAGGTGAGGTCTGACCAGAGCAGAATACAGTGGCACTATTACTTCCCTTGATCTAGATGCTATACTCCTATTGATGCGGCCCAGAATTGCATTGGCTTTTTTAGCTGCCGCGTCACACTGTTGGCTCATGTCAAGTTTGTGGTCAACCAAGACTCCTAGATCCTTTTCACATGTACTGCTCTCAAGCCAGGTGTCCCCCATCTTGTATTTGTGCCTCTCATTTTTTTTGCCCAAGTGCAATACTTTACATTTCTCCCTGTTAAAATTCATCTTGTTTGTTTTGGCCCAGTTCTCTAATCTGTCAAGGTCGTTTTGAAGTGTGATCCTGTCCTCTGGGGTGTTAGCCACCCCTCCCAGTTTGGTGTCATCTGCAAATTTGATCAGGATGCCCTTGAGTCCATCATCCAAGTCGTTGATAAAGATGTTGAATAAGTCCGGGCCCAAGACAGAACCCTGTGGCACCCCACTAGTCACTCTTCTCCAGGATGAAGAGGAACCATTGATGAGCACCCTTTGGGTTCGGTCAGTCAGCCAGTTGCAAATCCACTGAGTGGTAGCATAGTCAAGACCACATTTTACCAGCTTCTTTACAAGAATATCATGAGGCACCTTGTCAAATGCCTTGCTGAAATCAAGGCAGGCTACATCCACTGCGTTCCCTTCATCTACCAGACTTGTAATTCTGTCAAAAAACAAGATCAGGTTAGTCTGACATGACTTATTTTTCAGAAATCCATGCTGACTATTGGTGATCACAGCATTTCATTTCTAGGTGCTCACAGACTGTTTGCTTAATGATCTGCTCCAGAATCTTCCCTGGTATTGATGTCAGACTGACTGGGCGGTAATTATTTGGGTCCTCTCTTTTCCCCTTTTTGAAAATAGGGACAACATTTGCCCTCCCCCAGTCTGCTGGGACTTTGCCTGTTCTCCAGGAATTCTCAAAGATGACTGCCAGTGGTTCTGACATCACATCTGCCAGTTCTTTTACTACTCTTGGGTGCAGTTCATCTGGCCCTGGAGACTTGAATACATCTAAACTAGCCAAGTATTCTTGTACTATCTCCTTAGTTATTCTGGGCTGTGTTTCCTCTGCTGAATCATTTGCTCCAAATTCTTCAGGTCGGGCATTGTTTTCTTTATCGGAGAAGACTGAGGCAAAGAAGGCATTGAGGAGTTCAGCCCTTTCTGTGTCCCCTGTTTGCATTTCACCATCTTGTCCTCTGAGTGACCCCACTGTTTCTTTGTTCTTCCTTTTGCTACGAACATACCCATAAAAGCCTTTTTTGTTGCTTTTAACCTCTCTAGCAAGCCTGAGTTCATTCTGTGCTTTAGCTTTTCTGACTTTGTGTCTACACGTGCTGGCTATTTGTTTGAATTCCTCTTTGGTGGTTTCCCCCCCCTTTCCATTTTTTGTGCACATCCTTTTTTAATCTTAACTCAGTTAAAAGTTCTTTAGATAGCCACCCTGGCTTCTTTAGGCACCTTCCATGTTTCCGTCTCATTGGTATTGCCTGACGTTGTGCTTTTACTATCTCCCTCTTAACAAACTCCCAGCCATCATGAACTCCCTTTCCTTTTAGTATTACTGTCCATGGGATCTCACCCAGCACTTCCCTAAGTTTTATGAAGTCGGCTTTCTTAAAGTCAAGAAATTGAGTCCTAGTATGCTTGGCTGCTCCTTTCCGCTGTATAGTAAACTTCAGAAGAGCATGATCACTCGCGCCTAATGATCCTTCCACTTCTACCCCACTAACCAGGTCATCAACATTGGTTAGGACCAGATCGAAAATGGCTGTTCCTCTTGTTGCTTCTCCCACTTTCTGGACAATGAAGTTGTCTGCAAGGCCAGTGAGGAATCTGTTTGACCTTATGCTCTTGGCTGAGTTTGACATCCAACAAATATCCGGGTAATTGAAGTCCCCCATTACTACTATCTCCCTTCCTTTTGCATGCTTGGCCATCTGCTCCAGGAAGGCATCATCTATGTCCTCCGTTTGGCTTGGGGATCTATAGTAAACTCCCACAATGAGGTCACTGTTATTCTTCTCTCCCTTAATTTTGACCCAAATGCTCTCACTTTGGCTTTGAGGTTCTAAATCTTGGATCTCTTCACAGGTATACACATCCCTGACATATAACGCCACTCCTCCTCCTTTCTTGTCTGGTCTGTTTCTCTGAAATAGATTGTATCCCCCCATTATTACATTCCAATCGTGGGACTTATCCCACCAGGTTTCAGTGATGCCTATTATGTCATATTTAGTTTGCTGTACCAAGAGCTCAAGCTCATCTTGTTTATTTCCCATGCTTTGCGCATTAGTGTACAGACATTGAAGTCCATTAATCATTCCCCCGTGTCTCTTATTTAAGGATTTTTTCCTCCCACCACTAGGTCTGCGTGCTGTTTGCTCCATTTGGTCTATGACATTTGGATGATCATCTTCATCAATTGATAGACTCCTACCTTCAGGAGCACTGTCTCCCTCCCCCACATTAGTCAGTTTAAAGCCCTCCTGATGAGGTTTCTGAGATTTTTGGCAAAAACATTTCTCCCAACCGTTGTGAGGTGCAGCCCATCGCTTGCCAGAAGTCCATCTTCAAGAAACTGCAGTCCGTGATCTAAGAATCCAAACCGTTCCTGTCCTCCTGGCCATCCTCCTTATCATGTATATTGCTTGTTTATCACCTCCGAGGTTGCCAAATGCTCTTCTTTGTAGTTCTGTTCTTTGTTTGCCCTGTGCTTAATTAGTTATGGTGGTTTAACTTGTCCCCACGTGGGTTTGTTGAAATGCTCAGAAGAAATCTGATTGGTTCTTACGAACACTCTGTAAAAAGTTCTTTTGTGAATAAAACTACCTGGGCCAGGGTCTGCAGAGGGAGAGGCACAGAGAGACTATTATACGCACCCTTCCCAGAGTCTTGCTGGTTCAAGCCTCTGTGTGTATTCTTATTAATCAGAGTTCAATCCTTCCTTTACTTTGTGAACGCCTCAGTAAACGGCACATGTTGCATAGTAAAAGTGTGTGGAGGCCAGTTGCCCTGGGCGTTAAGCGGCTCCAAGGGGTCATACACTTGGCAGAGCGGGGCCACCAGATTGGACCAGGCAGGGGTATGGGGCCTTTGGGTTTTTTATATGTCTCTTTAAGTTTAGCAACTATGCGCCATTCGGCTGCCATGTTCCATGCAGCTTTTAATGCCTCCTGTTTCTTCAGCCAGTTCCCATCCCTGTACTCTGCTGCCCTCAGGACCAAAGGCACTACGCCCACTTTATCGCTATATGGTCTTATATACTGAAATACCTTTTTGTACTGCCATTTTGTCCACTTCACCTCCTTTTCTAAGTCCTTTCTAAATTCTTTGTTGGTACTAAAGGGTTAAGAGGTAACAAGTCGCTCTAATCACTGAGCAGCTGGAAGTCATTAAGCATCCAGGAATGTGAGTTAGTTTGTATAAATAGTCAGTTCACCCGTGTGTTTTCTCTCCCCCCCCCTTGACCTGACTCGCAGATTCAGTTTGTGGCCATGGGCGTGTTTGCTAATATGAGTTAAGTTTAGAGTAAAGTTTTCTTTATGCTGGAGATAAAAGCATGTGTGCTTTATCGCCAAGGTTTTTCTTTTGTAAATAAAGTTTTTTTTTAGTTCCAAAGTGCTTGCTCCAGGATTCTTCATTGAAAGGTACTGACTCTCCTGCCTTCTTCAACCGCTGCACGAAATTCTCTGCTGAGATAAGACTTATGGCGTTGGAAGCGCACTGGACGTTTACTTAACATTAAACTAATTAAAGTTTAATGGACAGGTTATGGGTGTTTGTATGTCAAGAAGGAGATAAGGAGTGCAGTTCAGAGTGATTTATGAAAGGACTGGAGCGAAGACAGAAGCGGTTGCCGACAACGAAAGCCTTCAGAGCAGCTTGAGTCCTGCAACGTGCCTAGAAAAAGTTTTAAACAGGCACTGCGCAGTTTGTACTCGCTGGAAGACGTCTTATTCCTCAAGGAGCCACCTCAGCAGCTGGGAGACGGTCTACAGGTGTGTGAGTATCGTTCCTAAGCCCCAGGGAGGATGGCAGAGTCCCAGGAAAGTTTTGCTGTCCCGTTTACGCGACTCAATGGGAAAAATTGGCCAAATTGGAAGGCTAGAGTAAGGGTTTGGTTGCAAGCAAAAGAGTTGTGGAGTTGTACTGAAGCACCGCCTTTACAGGCAGCTGCAGACGCGTCTGCAGAAGACAAAGCAGCAGCAGCAGCTTCACAGAAACGCAACAGGAAAGCCCAAGGTCTATTAGTTTTGGCAGTGGGACCAGAGCAAATGCCTTATGTTTCTGAGTTAAAGAACACGCATCAGGTCTGGACGGTTCTGCAGCGGCTAAATTCCAGAAACACTGCGGGGGCCAAGATCCATGCTGCAAGATGTTTGTTTGATTTACGTCTCCAACCGGGAGCGTGTGTGAAAGAACATATTGCCAAAATGGTGTCTGCCTTTAATCAACTAAGACAGCTGGGCATTCCTTTCTCTATGGAGCAGCAGTCATACATATTGTTGTCTTCTCTTGAAAAAAGCTATGAGACTCTAGCTTTAACTTTGGAAGCTATGCCTTCAGCTGAATTAACCCTTGAATACATTTCTTCTCGGCTTGCAGATGAACAGGATAAAAGGCAAAGAGAAAGAGGTTTGTCTTCAAAGGGGAGTTGTGCTGTGCCTAAGAGTGGGGATGCTGAGTTTGAGAACACAGTAAATGCTTTTGCAGCTAGACACTGTTTTCGCTGTGGTTCCTCTTCCTATTTAATCAGGAACTGCACACGTGAACCTGGTCAAGACAGCACCAAGGCCGTTACCCCTAGTTACCAGACAAGGAGTTCCAGGGGACGTCGAAGAAGAGGAGGAGGTCGTGGCTACTCCCACAGCACACAGCACATGGCTTCAGCAATGGCGTTGATGCAAGGGCGTGGCCAAGGCAGCAATCTACGCTGGTTGATCGACAGTGGTGCATCTCACCACCTGGTGGTGCCATCTAGTGTCCGTTTGCAGAATTGCAGGCATTTGCAAACCCTTAAAGTTGTGACAATGGCAGATTCAACTAAACGTTCCTTAGAGACCGTAGGCACAGTGTTCTTGAATTGTTTGCATACAGAAATTGATGCCTATGTGCTAAAGGGAATGAAGGGGTGTATTTTGTCTGTGTCAGAACTTGATAGAGATGGGTTTAAAACTGTGTTTGAAAATGGGGTTTGCACTATTTCAAAGAATAACGTATCTCTTTTGCAGGTGGAATGCAGAAATGGGTTATATTATTTTGAGACAAGTCCAGATGAAGTTGAACAGGTTCATGCTGGTTGTGTGAACTCGCCTACCCATAATTCTTGTGTTCATTTATGGCACCGCCGTTTGGGACATATTAATTTCCAATATGTTAAAAGGCAACCTGAATTATCAGAAGGGTTCAAAATGAACAAATGTACTAAGTATTTGGATTGTACTGCATGCAAAAGGGTGAAGGTTCATAGATGCAGCTATCCCAGTTCAGATAGGAAATCTGACAAAGTATTCCAACTTGTGCATATGGACCTATGTGGCCCAATGCCTGTTGCTAGCATGGGAGGTTCGAGGTATGCACTGTGTCTCTCGGATGACAAAACAAAAGTCACATGGTTTTTTCCTCTCAAAACAAAAGCAGATACTGCAGAAACAGTTAAAAATTGGGTTCATGCAGTAGAACTTGAATTCGGTACTAGAGTACTTGCTTTTCAGACAGACAGAGGGTTAGAATTTACCGGGTCTGTGTTGCAGAATTTCTTTAAGAAAAAGGGAATTAAGCATCGTCTGTCTACACCTTATTCCCCCCAAGAAGGAGGCGTGGCTGAACGTAAAAACAGGGTTCTGCAAGAGTTGGCAAACTCTATGTTGTTTGATTCTAAACTCCCTCAAAGTTACTGGGCGGAAGCCTGGCAGATGGCTACTCATATTCTGAACCGAGTATATAATTCGGTAATTGATACTACGCCATATTTTGCTTTATATGGGAAGAAGCCCAAAGTGAATTACTTTCGGGTGTTTGGATCTCAAGCCTATGTACTTATCCCAAAAGCGTTAAGGAAAAAGGGAAGTCCAAGGACTAGGAAACTCATCTTTTGTGGGTACGAACCACACGCCAAATCTTGGAGGTTCGTGAACCCAGATGGGGATACTACAAGAGTGGTCATCAGTAGGAGCGCTGAATTTTGTGAGCAATCCGGATGGACTCACTTACATGCTAACCCTGACATTTTGAGAGATGATTTAGGCATTTATGCTGAGAATGAAAATCTAGAGGGTGGTGAGCCAGAAGGGTATGGTGCACATGGTTCAGATGCAGATTCTGACCAGGCACAAGGTAGAAAAGCCAGAATCTAGGAGTGTTCCAACATCGCCAGTCAGTAGGCCTAGCAGACAGCAAAAGCGAAGCAGGTCGCCTGCAACACCAAGCCCAAGGGAGGTATCTAAACGGAGGTCTTTATCCCTAGGGGCGCATCCAGATATAAAGTCTGAGACAGATTCTGACAGCCAACAGTCAGAGGGGGCACAAGAGGAACAATTGCGCAGATCAAAACGTGCCACAAAGGGCAAACAACCAGAGCGGTTTAAGGTGACAAGTGTATACGTAAATATGGCACAGTGTGAGCCAGATAGCTATATAGAGGTACAACAGCTTCCAAGCTCAGAAGCCGTAAAGTGGCAGGAAGCAATGGAAAAAGAGATGGCTTCAATGAAGTCTCTCGGTGTGTTTACAAGTGCAGAGCTTCCGAAAGGGCAACAAGCTGTAGGTTGTCGATGGGTATATCGTTTAAAGCCCACAACTACTGAGGAGTTGCATTATAAAGCCCGACTAGTTGCAAAAGGATTTTCGCAGCGCAAAGGTGTTCACTATTCTCAAATCTATGCCCCTACTTCAAGATCGGAGTCATTAAGAATGCTTTTAGCCTCTTCAGCTAAGAAGGGAAATAAGCTGTTTCATTTTGATGTCAATGTGGCTTATTTAAATGCAGACTTACAGGAGGAAGTCTATATGACACCACCACCAGGTTTTGAAGGAGACAAGCCAAACCAGGTCTGGCGCCTACACAAATCCATTTACAGGTTGAAACAGTCCGCCCGTAATTGGAATTCCTGCTTAAACGATGCTCTAGAGAGCATGGGGTTCAGAAAGAGCGCAGCAGATGCGTGTCTTTATCTAAAAGGCTCGGGATGTGAACAAGAAGCAGTTTTGATATTTGTTGACAATTTATTATACAGTGGAAAGGACGATAAACTTGCACAACAATTTGCCACAAAGCTTGGAGAAAAGTTTCAGATAAAATCACTAGGCACTGTATCTGTTTATCTAGGAGTTAAAATTCAGCAAGATGAAAATGGGAACTATTGGCTCAGCCAAGAAGCTAAGATCCAGCAGTTGCTGGAAAGGTTTAAAATGATGACTGTGCTGGTGTTAAAACCCCAATGGAGTTAAGTTACACAAAGGATGCTCAAGCCGAGCAACAGGCAGAGTTCAGTAATCCCGGGGTTTACCAGTCAGCGATAGGCAGTCTACTCCACATTGCACAGTGGACTCGGCCCGATATAACATATGCTGTCAACATGCTGTGTAGACAAGCTGAAAAACCATCAATGCATGCTTGGCAAGGAGTAAAAAGAGTTTTAAGGTATCTCCAAACTACCAAAAGGTTTTGCTTAAAACTATCAGCAGAGGGCAGCACACAACTTGAATGTTGGGCCGACAGCAGTTGGGCAGATGCTGGACCAGATAGAAAATCAGTGTCAGGAATGGCGATAAAATTTGGAAATGCACTAATTGGTTGGAGATCAAGAAAGCAATCACTTTTAGCTTTAAGTTCAACTGAATCTGAGTTCAATGCATTATCAGATGTATGTAGAGAACTGGAATTTTATAAGCAACTGGTACAAGAATTGTTTGGAGAATGTTCCCTACCTATCAGAGTGTGGGAAGACAATCAACCTTGTATTAAACTAGCTAAATCAGGTCAATTCAAGGCACTCACAAAACACTTGGATATCCGTTATCAAAATGTATGCCAAAGTGTAAAACAAGGTTTAATTGAACTAAAGTATTGTCCAAGCAAAGAAAATCTTGCAGACGGTTTTACAAAAGCTTTGAGTCCGCAATCTCATAAATATTTCTGTTCAGGTTTAAATTTGAATTAAGGTTGGTACAGCTCAGTGTTACGAGCGAGAGGGGGTGTTGGTACTAAAGGGTTAAGAGGTAACAAGTCGCTCTAATCACTGAGCAGCTGGAAGTCATTAAGCATCCAGGAATGTGAGTTAGTTTGTATAAATAGTCAGTTCACCCGTGTTTTTTCTCTCTCTCCCCCTTGACCTGACTTGCAGACTCAGTTTGTGGCCATGGGCGTGTTTGCTAATATGAGTTAAGTTTAGAGTAAAGTTTTCTTTATCCCAGAGATAAAAGCATGTGTGCTTTATCGCCAGGGTTTTTCTTTTGTAAATAAAGTTTTTTTTTTAGTTCCAAAGTGCTTGCTCCAGGATTCTTCATTGAAAGGTACTGACTCTCCTGCCTTCTTCAACCGCTGCACGGAATTCTCTGCTGAGATAAGACTTATGGCGTTGGAAGCGCACTGGACGTTTACTTAACATTAAACTAATTAAAGTTTAATGGACATTCTTCAATCCCAACATCATTTTCCTCCTCGCTTTCCTCCTCCTCCTCCTCTCTCTCTCTCTCTTTTTTTTGGGGTAACACTGACACAAAGATGAAGTACGTTAACAAGGTAACACAGGTGATAATCTGGCATCTAAAATCATTCACACAAACAGAAAGCTTAAAAGCACATAAGTATTTGTTTGAGCTATTGTTGTCATTATAGCAAGTGTAAAGTCAGATGTAGTTTTTCTCATTTAATAGTTTAAGGTCTCCCTGCTGAAAGCATGTACCAGGTGCTGGCTTTTCTCAAGGTTAAATGTGATTATAGCATATACAAATTGCAGGCAGAGATTAAACCACAAAAGAATGAGATCCTTTCGGAAGGTAGCATACTACTGTGATTACCCTGCCTTTGCCTCTAAGATATGCTTTTGTTTTAAATTCTTTCTGCAGAATATTCCCTGCGAAAGGGAGTTTTGTTGGGCTGCACTTGAAAGTTGATTGACCTTTTAAATAAAACTGTAGGACAGTCCGACAGTTTCCCCCTATTATTATTTATCTGCAAGTAATTTTAATCTTGATATACATATTCACGTACTTAATTGACTTAGGACAGTGGTTCAGTTAAAATTAGGGCACTACAGCAGGTTAAGTGCTACCTGCTGTATGGCTGAATTTTCTTATAATAAAACATCTGATAACAGTTTGAAAGGGTATTCCTATTAAACAGGAGGAATAAGCAACTAATGCTGATTTTGGAAACTCATTCCTTCAGGAAGACCTTTCTATCCCTCTCTCTCTCTGACCACACTCTTCTACACCAGTGTTTTTCAATCACTGTTCCGCGGCACACTAGTGTGCCGCGAGATGTTGCCTGGTGTGCCGTGGGAAAAATTGAAAAATTCGAAAGATTAAAAAAAAAAAAATCAAATTTTCGCCCACTAGGCGGGCGCCGGACTGTGTCCTGTGTATGGGGGGGGTTGACCCCACCCTCGGCCAGCAGGGGCGCCGATTGGCGCTCCTCAGGGGGACACCCTCCACTTTTCTGATGTCCGGGCTGTGATTGGTCCAGACTCCAGCCTGGACCTATCACAGTAGGACATCATCTTCTGACTTCCTTCCCGCCCGAGCACAGTGTGCGCAGCAGTGGAGAGAAGAAGACGTCGCGACTCGAGTCACCAGGAGGACTGGAGAAGTTGTCGTTTTATTTCTCTTCAGTCTCCACTGAATGCCTTGACTGGGTTAGGGACCCTTATAGCTCAGCATCAGTTGGTGGAAAGGACATGACTTTACAGGAGCAGGAGGAACTAACTGAACTGAGACAAAATCGTGGTTTCAAGCTAAGATTTGCTGATCTACCTTTGGACAGTTTTTGGTTGGATACTGCCAAGGAGTTCCCCCTTCTGGCAAACAAAGCTATTTTGACATTGCTCCCATTTTCCACTACATATCTGTGTGAGATGAGCTTTTCAAGCATGATTGCTATAAAAACTAAATACAGAGAGAGACTGAGAGCTGTTGACAAAGAGCTACGTGTGTGTCTTTCTTCGATTCCAGCCAGAATATCAGCTTTGTGTTCAGCCAAACAGGCCCAGGTTGCGTACTGAATAAAGTATTTTATAATTTTTCATATTTCTGTTTACTTACTATTTCATAATAAAGTAATTCTAAAATACTTTCTTTGTGTTTATTTGATTCCTATTCAAGAGAATTACTTTATATATAGTCAATATAGGCACAGAGTTAAATTTTTTAACATTTTCTAATGGTGGTGTGCCTCGTGATTTTTTTCATGAAACAAGTGTGCCTTTGCCCAAAAAGGTTGAAAAACACTGTTCTACACCACCACCCTTACTACTGGACAGGTTTCCCTTTTTAACCGATGACAGCCAATCAACTGTCAGCACATTACTGCTGAGTCATTCTGACCCAGCATTTCCATAGAAAGTATCACAGGCTGATTGCATCAGCCAGTTGCATCAGCTAGCAAACTCAAGCCTGCAGACTTACTATCTCACACAGCATTCTGTGAATCCCGACACCCCTTCCCTCTTGCAGATGATACAGAGATAGATGGACCAATGCTCAGGCTTTGTATAAGGCAGGTTGCTAGGTAACTTTGGCTGATGCTGAAATGCCCAAGCCTCCCTGTGCATCTGAGCTGCTGTAGCTTAGTGGGTAACAGTTTAAGCTGTGAACTTGCCATATGGCTTTCCGTATCCCAATCCCAATCCCACCTCCACATCTGTAACATGGGAATGATAATACTGGCTTACTGTATTGGGTTGGGTGGTTCTGAATGATTGCTGGCCTTTTACGTGAAGTGCCTCATGTGTTTGAAATTTGCTTGTTTCTGAAAATTATTGTTTCCCATGGCTTCTAGAGGGCATTCCGCACCCAGGGATGGCACCTTCCTCTGATCTGGATTAGTCAGG